>NC_071570.1:25919793-26238543 GCF_026979565.1 Vidua chalybeata | reverse complement strand
TCCTATAGCATAAGGCATCCCAGCAATCTAAGGATCACATCTCAAGTTCTTCCCCATGTTTGCATAAAAACAAAAAAGCAAAACTAGAGAACACCTCTCTGCTGCCACTCCTAATTCATTATTAACTAGGAAGTGAAAAAGACAGTAACAGAATAGTTATTGCTGGATAAAATCTTTGGCTCAAAGCAACAGTGCAACCAGCTTAGCTTCTCCTATTACCAAAAATACTTTCTTAAAATAATTATTAAAAATAAAAAAAAAAAAACTTTTTTCTTTCATCACTCTCTTCCTAGTTTTGTCTACACCTGACAAAATCAAATCATAATTATTTTGTGCAAAGACCACTGTGTCTTGTCTTTCTGTCTTTCAGATGTCACAGGTTATTAGGCTATTTTTAAAAAGGAATACCCATTTTTAAAAAATACTTAAGGAGACTGGTCCTTACTTTTGAAATCATATTCATTCCCATTGCATCCCCTGTTCCAGACTGAAAACGGATATAAAGGTTACGACCAGCCAAACTGATGAGAAGTTTTTGTAGGCGGGCAAACCTGCAAGAAAATTTAACTATTACTTACAATCCTCATGGGAATATTAGCTATAAGTGGCAAAATGACAGTAAATCTTTGCAAATTGTGCTGCTAAATACAGAATCACAGTTTTCTTTACGAATTATTTGGAAAAGAGCTGTAAAACCAACAAGTTCGGTCTTTGACAGACAATCATCTTTTCAACAGGACCTCAGCACCAAGTGCTATGTCCAGTCATTTCTTGACCCCTTCCAGGGATGGTGCTTTTTTGAATAACTACTACAAAAATATTCACTGTAGAAGTGTTCACTGCCTTTTTATGTTTCCTATCCCTGAACTTCAAGAAATAAAATGTCCTGAACTGCTAACATAAATTTTATTAATTTGTATTTCTTAAAACATCTCACTACCAGACATAAAGTAATAATAAGGCCTTTGAAAATTCTGATTTAAGTTTTACAGCAAGGCAAAAAGCATGCTATCTTCAACAGTGTAAGCTGCACAAGTCACTCAAAACACAGAAAATACTGCATTTTAAAAGCAGCATGGGCAGATTCTGGCCAAAATACAGATGTATCTTTGGCTGACACTTGTTAAGAAACACAACAGGTAAGAAAATCTCTCTCTGAATCTCCTTAAAGCAAGAAGGTCATCATAAGCCCTAGAGAAAACTCTAGGGCTTGAAATAGACTTATTCCTACCATTGTTTTATATTTTTTTAGCATTTCAGTTCTAGCATTAGTTTACCTTGTATTCTCTGAAACCTCAAAGATTAATTAATATTAATAATATCATCTGAAAGGCTTAAGACCAAACTTTGAGTGTGTTTTCTGCATAGTAACTACAGTTACAGTTACTCTGCCTAGTAAAAGTCAAAATAAGTTTATAGGATTTTTAAAAAATGCTTATACAAATTATATTCTTTTAATTATTATGCAATGTATATCTATTTGTTGTTAATACATGGTAGTTTACCATTATCAGTGAAAAATGTTATTGCTAGCCTTGGCACACAGCCAGAGTGACTTCTGTCCTCTTAGATACTCACAACATTGGGATAGCAAAAACAGAGATGTAATATCCCCTATTGCAGTACTCCAAAAAAACAACTGAGATCTTTCTACCATCAATAGAAGTCTCATGTCTGGAAATGAAGCTGGAACAGCCATCGAACTAACCTACTTGTGCTGTCAAAAGCTTCCTTCATTATTTTAAAACCTTCGGGGCTTTCAAGCCAGACTTTCACCTCTGCTGCCTGGCAAGCAGTGGGCAACCTTACAACAGGTCCTCGAGTCATCCCATCTGCCAGAATGCGGCTAGTTGCTCCTCCACCAAGCTAAAAACCAAAGCAGAAGGGGGATAAAGTAAGATTACTGAAATTTTAGTTTTCAAGAAATCAAAAATATGCATTATATAAACCTGAATATGTTTAGGTTTATATAATACACATTTTTATGCATTATATTTATGTATGTTTATAACATACAAAGTTTTCTAAGCTTTTTAAGTCACACAATACTTACACATATTGCTCTACATCCTCTGTTTGTGCTTGCTACAAGACATCCTTCTGTTGTTGCCATTGGCACCTGAAACTCTTTGTTATCCAAAACCAGTGGTCCTGCTACGCCTACAGGAATAGGCATATATCCAATCACGTTTTCACAGCAAGCTCCCATCACCTTACACAAGTAATACAAAACAATCACTCAGGTTACACTCCAGTAGTACGGTACAGCATGCTACATACAATGCCTATGACTAGACCAAGGCATCTTTGTAAAACAGCCACAAATTTACCCATAAAGCAACTCATGCCACCTCAAAAAGTTAACAGCTACAGCTATCAACAGCTAACACTTTTCAACATTAGGCAGGATGTATTGAATTCTGTACAGTACTAAATGTTCCTTAAATAACCTTAAAGTTTTAAAATTAATTTAAAATAATTATCAATTTTAACTTGTGCTCAAGGCAGTATTATCATTCAGTTGAACTGTGGCTCAGTATTAGTAGAACTCTGTATTTCTTAGGTAAGTCAGCTGTATACTTTGATAGGAAATATTTTTTTAATAACTTACAAAACTCACGCACAACCCTAGGTTTAAAAACATCAAGAGCAATTAAAGGTGCCTCATGTTTGCCTTTTATTTTCTTCCTTCTACATCAGTTTTGACCATGCTTATTGTTAACTCACATACATGACTATTTATTTCATAGAACCATACGGTGGATTTATTTCATAGAACCATAGACTTGTTTGGGTTGGAAGGGACCATAAAGACCATCTAATTCCAATGCCCCTGCCAAAGACAGGGACATCATTCACTAGACCAGGTTGCTCAGAGCCCCATCCAGCCTGGCCTTGAACACTGCCAGGATTGAGCCATCCACACCTTCTCTGGGCAACCTGTTCCAGTGTTTCACCACACTCACAGTGAAGAAGTTCTTCCTAACATCTAAATCTGCCCTTCTTCAGCTAAAGGTTGTTCTCCCTTGTCCTTTCATTACACATCCTTGTACAAAGTCCCTCTTCTGCTCTCTTGTAAGCCCCCTTAAGGTCTTCCCAAAACTTCCTCTTCTAGGATGAAAAAACCCAACTCTATTAGCCTGTCCTCACAGGCAAGATATCCCAAACCCCTGATCAACTTAGTGGCCTCCTCTGGACTTGTTCCAAACAGGTTTGTATTTTTCTTCTTCATGTGTTTGGAAAATAGTTTTACAGTGAGTTCTGCTTGTCTACTTTGTACTTACCAAAGAATAATTATAATTCCTATAAGGAAGATACTGCAAAGATGAAGGTTCAGGAAGTTTCTTAGATAACATCTGTCTGCGAATGGATACACCTCGCTCCTGGGTTTCCATCAGGGTCTCCAGTTTGTATGCAGGAATATGCTTAGCATTAACTAAGCTGATAACCTCAGCATCAGTAAGAAATTTTGCTCCTTCCTGGAAACATAAAAGGTGGAGAAAGGTAATAGAGACTCTCCTGGTGAAAATTCTTTTAAATGTTTGTAAAAGAAAAAGAGTAACAACTTTACTTCGCTACTCTCCTGGTGAAAATTCTTTTAAATGTTTGTAAAAGAAAAAGAGTAACAACTTTACTTCGCTAAAGGGGTCAATATCAGGTTTTATAGTAGGCCAACATATGACCAAAAACTTTCATAATCAGACACCCACTTGTACATGTACATGATGAAGCTCCAAAGACTTCGTAAGTTATGAATGATGAAGATGATCCCTTCTCCTACCCTTCTCAACTGACTTGAGAAGACTTATTAAAGGGTTTTGTTTTAGTCGTGACCTCCACACCCACCATGTTATCAAAGCCATGTAATATCCTGAAGAATGGTATTACAACTAATGGGATTATCTGAAAGCTGGGAAAAGAACTCTAACAATTCTTAAATCAGATGTTGCAGTGGAGGTTAAATAAAAAGGTTATTTTTTCATACCTGTGCATTTCCAAGTATACGAACACATTCCTCAATAGAACGTGGTTCTTTAGGTAACTCAATCTCTTCCTCTTTTCCACTGAGATATGAAGAAGCTTCCACAGGGCTGGAACTACCAACCACAAATGTAGCCTTGGTTGATGACTCTGCTAATACAGGTTTTATGACTTCAGCTGCACAAAGATAATAGAAATGAATTCCAGTTTTCAAAATCCTGAAGTTTTGACACCAAATATAATATGCTACCAAAGACTGCACAATTTGTTCCAAATACTCATTAATGGGTGCAGACTTTAGAACTATAAAAATTACCTACCACTTTCATCTTTGGATATAAAAGCTTCTTCTCCTGTATTAGATTTCTGATTGTTTTTCAGAAGTCCAGTCTGCTTCCTGCAACAATTTTCAGGGACCTTTTTCTGTACCATCACAGGAGATGTTATGGGATTCTTCAGTGAGAGGGTAGATTCAGTCTCCGCTTGCTCAAAGAAAATATATTTGACAGCAAGGAGAAGGGCTAATCCAAGTGTGATTACTTGCTCAATATCCATACTGGCCATTCTAAAAATGATCAAAAAGTAATTGTAGAATATATACAGTTTGTTGCTTATAACAGCATTCTGACATTTTTTGCTTCAGAAAGGGTAATAATTCCATCATCACATAGTTACAGAAATTCCAGTCAGAAGATATTTTCTACCAGGACATTGAAGTATGTTAGGCTAGGGTGGAAAAATCATTCTTCATACTACTATCGACACAAAAATCTTCAGATGTCATTAAAGAGTTACATAAATCTGGCTAAACCGATTTATCTAACTAAACTAGCAGCCCTAGTAGGGAAAATGACTGTAAAAGATTCACTGATTGCTACATCAAATTGATTTGACACCTGCCTCCCAATGACAAGACCAAGTTTCATTTATCATCCTCTACCAATTAGCACTACTATGATGCAAGATGAACTACTAAGAAGGGACAAAAACCCCATGTCTATACTCAGAAAGTTCTGAGTTCTCAGAAATAACATGAAACGACAGATAACACTAACTTGAATTGAGTTGAAGGAAAAGCCATAGCATAAAATGTGCTTTGCACCTTTTGCATTTATGTGTGAATGGTCATAAACTCTGTGTAAGTAATTACTCTAGTGCAGTCTTAAAATTATTTCCCAGTATGCTGCGAAAGATGCTAGTGGGAAAAGACAATGTTTTGATGCATACAGGACAGCTAGCTCTTGATCATGTTCTTGACTACATCAAGGGTTTGGACAAATGCCGTAATATTGACATTCCTTCTGAAATGTCACCTCTGGTTCCAAGAAGTCCTACAGTGGTCAGACCTGTAAGTCTGCAAGTCTTGTGATCTAGGACAACAAGCTTCTAGCTTGGCAGCAGTAGAAATACAGCACAATCACACTTCTGTGAAGCCACCTACCGAGAAAGGTAGAACTGCCACAGTGAAACATTAGGCTCAATTCTCTTTGGTGCATTCTCATCCAATCCCACTGAATTTTCAACAGTACTGTTTTGAGCAGCTGGTTCCGCTATCCAACGACTGTGGGCGTGAACAAGAACCAAACCCAGTGACTGTATCAAAAACACAAAACAAGTATTAATTTTTCAAATGTAACTTGGTATATAACCTACTAAGAGTAAATATTGCCCTCTTTTTGTTTGGGGTTTTTTGCTGGTTTTTTCCCCCCATGCTTCCCATGCCTCTAAAATCCAAAAGCTTATTTTCCACATCTCTAATTAACACCCTTTTTGGCCAACTGTGACACTGTTACATAGTACCTTTGGATATGTCCCACCCACATTTTTTCTCTCGCTCAAGAAATAAGCAAAGGAAGCTGAGGGTACTGCAGGGGTTAGAGAGAGTACACATGAAAGAGCCCTGAGTGCTTGGTACAGAAATGGCATAGGCAGGAAAGTGACAGTGTAGACAAAGTTAATTAAAAACTATGACTGCAGAATACAGGTCTATAGCAAACAAAAGCTTGATTTTTGCACCAGGACACCTCACTGATTGCATAACCACAGGTGAAAAAGAGCCACAAACCATAATCATTTTGACCCTCTGTGTCACAGGATTTGGTTTGTTCTCTTCTTCTTCCAGAACACGAGCAAAATGACTAAGCTGCCATATAGGGCGCCCTTCACGGCTCTCTCTTGAAAGCTGCAAACAAATAACAAAAATAGGTCATATATAATACCTATTAGAAGAACCAACAAATAAGATTCCACATTACATTTTTATTTGATTATTGACAAATTACCAAGAGTCTATAGTTAGACTTTCAATTGTGAAAAACCCTGGACAGACAATAAGTTACAGGAACATCTGTTTAGTTTGCTTTAGATCACAACTACTACTGAGTATGACTCAGTGAAATTTTACATTGATATTTACATGTTATTGTCACCAGTTTAATTTGAAAGGAAGATGAACATACTGGCATGTAACTCCATGATGAAAGGTATAGCCGACAGAAGCACAGGGCTGAATACTAAACCTGAGGTTGTCTTGAAGATGGTCTTACCTCTAATACCAAGGACACACAAGCTGGAAAGAAGGTCATGAAGACGAAGTAGTTGGCAAGAACAGACATACAGCCAAAGCAGCACATAATTTCAAGCTGTCGTACACCTAAATAAAAGGACAGTTTTTACATTTGAATATGCAATTAGGTATAATTGAAGAAGTGCTGCTGGACTAAGAAAGAGATCATTAAACTGACATTGTAGATTACAGAAGGAACTATGGAGATTAATTTTAAAAAAGCATCTTAAGCCCTATTCATTGTGCATTGGCTTATTCTAAGCACAATATGTATTTATGTATTGACAGAAAAGTATCTTAAGGTGTTGCACATGCATTACACAACTGCCTTAGTAAGGATGAAAGAGCTAACAATATACATTGTTTTAAAAAAAACTATATACAACACCAAAATGAGTTTTTGACCCTAAGATGTAAAGAAGAAAATAGGTTATTAATACGCAATACCCTGAAAGAACATTTGAAGAGCAAGTGCTCTTCAAATAAGAAGATGCTGTTAAGGTACGTAATGTAGTTAGAAAAAACTCCAAACCAAATCTTAGAAAAGCACCTGCACAGAAGTTCATTCCTACTACACAATGCTCAAGGAAAGCCATTACTAGTATTTCAAACTTTGGTTCAATATGTATGTATTATCCATATTTGCAAGAAACCAGTAAAATAAGCTAATTAGGAGATAGATAAATCGATTAAGTCATTCCACTCTCATGGATAACACCTATTATTTGAAACTCTCCATATCCTAATACCTCTTAAAAAGCCTTTTTTAACTGGAAATATTTAAACCCTTAGACTATATGGCTCACCTGACATGGTACCAACACCGATTACAAGACACTCCACAAGTGCATCCAGGGTAAACGTAGGGCCTAATATTGCCATCCCGCGTGAAATATTTTCTCTTACTTCATCCTAGAAAAAAAAATTTCTGTCCATTAACATGAAGACAAAAACCAAAATAAGTTAGACATAACATGACTAGTAAACAGTAGTATTATGGTGGCAAGGCCTCGTAAAACATTTACTGAAAATGAACTTTATGAGAAAGAGGAAATAGAATGCATTCTCTGTATGCTAAGTTATTATACTTTCACAGTCTATTGGCAAAAATTTATTTCATTTTGATTAATTTCTCTACCTTTGCCTCATCAGTATTCTAAGCTTCTACAACACTGATGGGCAAAGAGAAACACTAATTACAGTAAATTCAAAAGAACACCACTTCTAAATCTGAAGACATGAAATAGAAGGCATTTTTGTCATGGTATTTAAAAATTTCCTACAGTCACATATCTGTACTCCAACTACTATTACTTTAGTATTTTATATTTAACTCCATAGACTCAGCTGATAGAAAAGAGGTCACAAAAAGCACTAAAGCTTTCTGCTGAGGAAAAAAGGATTTCCTCCAGAAAGCAGGCATGATAAACTCTAGAGAGTTTGCTACTGTTTTCCTGGAGATGGTATTTTTGGGGCAGCAGAGGGGAAAAAAACTGTAGAAGAAACCTATTTGTAAAACATTCTCTTAAAAAATAGTAAAAAAATCTGTACCTGCAGTAATCATAAAATAATACTGAACACATTGTATTGCATATACAGAAACTGTACATTGTAATATACACCAAATTAAAATATAACACAATGTTTTGTCACAATTAGTATGTGCAAATGCCATGTACAGTATTTTGTAAGCACAAAGTAATCCCACTTAATATACTTTTATTTCAGAATTTGGACTATTAGGAAACAAACATTACCAGGTATGACAAGCAAGATGTCCCGTCAACCTCTCCTACTGTGTTGTGTTAAATGTATTAGAGCATGGATGTTCTTGTTTGCACATATGCTACATTCGTTCTGCTAACTTTTGGCCTAAAAATATGCTTTTTTTAGTAGTAACACAGTAACACTGGATATGTCTTTAGATACTGTTCCCGAGTCATAGAAATTAACCTTTTTTTCTGTCAGTAACTATTTTAAGGAAGACTTTGTCTAGGAACTCTAGCCTCCTTGGAAGAACTGTAAGTGTTACTGGTTTAAAGTTCAAATTTAATGAAGTCATGCTCATACACATAATTAACAATGCACATGGCCATGCACACTAATTTTACCATATTACTATTCACTTGAACACTGATCTGGCTTGAAGACAAGAGAACATAAAATCTGGATAGAATACGATTCTTTTGTTATTTATGTATCACCAAGACATTATTTGCCTGTATGTCTCTCCACTTGGATTACTCATACAATTATAAAATGACTTGTCTTGAAAGGGGCCTTAAAGCTCACCTAGGTTCTAATCACCTGCCATATTCTATTGGACATGTTCATGGACAATGTTCAGTTCTGAACGTTAAATTAAAAATCTCCATTGCATGATAAGCAAACAAAAATTGCAAAGTAAAGCACCAACCAACCAAAAAATCCTCAAAAATAACTCCTCTGACCTGTGAGTTGGAACTGAGTGCAAATTTGGCTAATGCACTTGCCCTTGACAAATCAATCAGAAGAAGGAAGAATGGTAAAGCTTCGCTGAAAAAAAAAGAGGCATATGTTAAAGGTTTATGATACAGGAAAAAAAATGTAAGCATGAAATCCAGAATAACAATCCATTACTTACTTTAAACCTGTCAGTTCTTTATCCAAGAAGTGAATTACCACCGTACTAAAAACAAAACTTGAGAAGATTGTGAAGAGGCCAGCAATACCTGAAAAAAACAAGAGCATGGGAAATTTTTTATTTATATATATTGGAAGAGGAAAAGAAAAAGAAAAAAAAACCAAAATACTCCCACTTTTAGATCAATCATGACAAATGAACGATAATTCCTGTCTCATTGCATTAACAGCAGCTGAGATACAAACTGAAGTAGATGCTACTTTTTATAGATATTAAAATCTAAAATTTATAATGCAATCAAAATAAGACTCAGAAATAAAAGCCATAAATCTTAATTTATTTTAAGTAAAATTAAAACTGGCTTAAACAGCTCTACAATTTTAAGTATTTCACATAATAAACAGTTACTACAAGAATGACATTTTCAGTGTTTATATAATACTACACGACCTTTCACTAAAAAAAAATAGTACTTTGATACATGCAAAACATTTTTCTGCTATCTAAAAAATAATTAAAATAATGCTGTTGTGAACATAAGGATTAAAAGGTTAGTATTTGTTACCAGTTTAGGTAAACCACTTCCCCCACAATTAAATGGCATACAGCAAATACAAAAATCAAATACAATACCTAAAATGTATTTTGATCCAAGCTGCCTTAGGTTCTGAAACTGGAAATATATATAAAGAATTGCTATGCAGCGTGTGATTGTCAGGATGATGATGTCACTGCTCAGAACATCCTGTATGAAATACAAAGCAATTTAGTTAGCTTTTACACTAATGAAAGCCCATTATGAAGCTGCATTAAAAGTGAAGGTCCAAAATAAAATAAATATCACTGCTAGTCTTGCCTTAAAAACACTAAAATACTAAAATGCTTGGTCATTAGTGCATCACTGTTTGCATACAGCTTTAATAGCCAAAATAAGAAAATATGGCCATGAAGAAGCTTCCACATGGCTACTTTACTCCTAATACATCACAGTGTGATCATATTCTGTAGAAAACCCTTTATCTACTGATTAACACCAAATACTGTAAAATTATTTTAAATCCTTACTTCTTCAAGTTTGGGGCACTCATAATTCCAGCCACAGATCTTATCATTCCCAGTGAACATCTTCATAGACATCATGCAGATAGTGAGAGTCACTGTTCCCACAATGACTTCCCATGGATGAGAGGCTACAAAAAGGCCATGCATTCGGAAGAGTCTGGACAGCATTTTCAAGGCTGTTTTTCTATACTTAGCAAACCTGCAGCAAAGGAATACTTCATATAAGTACAAGACTTAGTGAAAAAAGAGACAGCTCTACACTTTCCTGCAAGACATCCTTCAAGAAATAAAAGTAAAATCACTTAAAGCAGACATGAGTAAGGAAACTAATCTTTACCTTTCCTTCAATCTTCCGTGTAAAACACATCTACTTCTAATATTCCAAAATACAGTATGATCTGCTACTGTCTTCTCAATCTTTTTTTTGTACTACACATCGTCCTGGTTTCTTCATGGCCTTTGCCACTGGGATTAGGTCATCCATTATGGCATTATAATGGTCATCCATATGGCACTAATAATGCCAAGGTTGAGGGTTCAATCCCAATACAGGCCATTCATTTAACAGCTGAACTCAATGACTTTTGTGGGTCCCTTCAAATCAGAAGATTCTGTGATTCTCACAGTAAGGCATCACTACTCTCACAAGATCTCTCAAAACCTTCCTATCATACAATTTTGATACTGCTTTGACTCAAAATTCTTGTTTTTAACATCTATATAAGCACTCACCAAATTCTGTTATTTCTCTCTACTCATTTTTCCTATCAAAAATACTGGTAAGCAATAAAAATTATCAATTAACCATTACTGGTAATACTCAAGAGCAGGATCTGCAATGTTATATTTCTGACTGTGTCTTCTTTCTGTTCAATATTATTCTGTGATACAAATTAATTACATTCAAAAATATTCCCTCTTCGTCTAAAGCATGCAAGTCCTCACATAACAGTATTCTGGCCTTTTACTCTTCTACCTTTTACTATTCCATGGTTACTGGTGCATTTCATCATCCCTTTGCTTCCAACAGATACCAAACATTCACCACAAATTTTCACAGCTGTCTTTCACATAACTAACAACATGAATGTTCAACACATCCTTCAGACCACATCCTGGTCTATCTCTCTGTGTTGTTTCTTTATGCAAGTCTGTCAAATCTTCACTTATGTTTTATGGCATAGAAACAAATTGTCATAATATTCTCACATACATTAGTAACTGGACTTTCCTTTCCTCACTGCACAAAACCAACAGCTTACAAAACTGTACTGTAAAGTTAAAAAAATGCTTAATAGCCTGGCTAACAGGGACAATCTGTAATTTACATTTACCAACCTAATACTGCAAGATTTCCATGGAGGCCTGAGGGCTCTACATACCACCACCTCAAACTGGATAAAAAAAAAATCCATTTGTGCTGTCCTAAATGCAATAATCCATCCATAGGGCTTTTGGTATTACTCCTTTTGCTTCGACATCAAAAATGAAGCTGACATTCAATGGAGAAAATAATAGACAGGCAAATCTATCTGCCTGAGTGCTCCTGAAGATATCAAAATCATCTTGGTTTCCTACCAATACCAATCTAAATCACATGAACACCAACAGCAATTATTTATTTTTCTTTATCCTTCCACAGTGAAGGTATGGCAGGATGTTTGTGGCTCATGGACCCAAAATGGGAAAATAATTGAGAAGATTGCCTACCTTAAGAACAAATTATTTCATTTCCTGACTGAATGCTTTTTAAAAATAAAATTAAAAACTAACCCACTCCTTTTAAAGCTGATATTATCCCTTCTTTTTACCTATAACATATACTCTTCAATCCATTCTGTAAATTTATGTTCTTGCAAAGCTGTTCCACCTTGGTATTATCATTTCTCCTCAGCACTATGGAAGGTCTGTTTTAATTAGGAAAAGAAAAATAAAACCCAGCCAGAAGGATACCTGTGCTGAATTATTTTGAAACAACACAAAAATAGAAAAGGCATCACAACATCCTCTGAAAACACAATTTTGAATACCACTCTATTTCAGGAAAATCATAATTAGCAGTTACAACATGACTTTATAGAGTTCTATCAGTCCTAAACCTAGTAATACTGCTAATACAATTATTTCAGCAAGTTGGAATGATTATCTGACAATCAAAAAAACCAAATTGAATGGCTAGAAAGATTTCAGAATCTTTTATTGACAAACTGTTTTTCCCATTTCTAAGCAAAAATGGTAAAAGTAAAATGGCTTCACATAATTAATTGAGGGGGGGAATGCATTAATTCATTTATTAAAATAATGATCTATAGTATCTTACTTGTATTATTAACTGCAGCTATGCTGAAATAAAGGATGCATCCTCACTCATCTTGGGGCTGAATGATATTAAGTCCTAACATAAAAGGATTCTTTAAAGTTTTTGTGTTTATTTAACCTGCCCAATGTACAGGATGCTTTCTACTGTGCAGTTGACTCTTCTAGAAAATATTCATGATTTCACACACTGATTCTGCATTACAGTGCTGTAAAAAAAATATTCAGTGTATAACATCAGCTGATATTTCTGTTTAAAATATTTATGCACACACACTGACTTGTAGCTTGGCATTAGCAAGACATAACATTAAATATAAAGCTAAAATGTAACATCTATGTAATTTTATTGAGTTTCAAAATGGTGGTTCAAAAGGGATGCTTTATAAATCCTGTTTACCTTTGTTTTCAATAAAAAATTTCTATGAGACTAGAAAATAAAGCAATGCATTTTGGGAATAAAAACAGAATACAAAATACAAACAAATCCCAAATGTGACCCTCTCAAAAATTAACCAGAGTGTAAAAAGCAAACTAGACCGGTCGTATATAATCGTTTAGAGCAATTACCACCCACGTAACATTACTACTTGCCTCCTAATTCTTCAGGTTTGTTAAACAGCTCTCACTAACCTCAGAGCAATCCTCTGCAACACCATTTATTCGATCAGCATTGATTTCCCATCTCCTGCTATCTGACTCAGCAGTACCTACAGGAATCAAGCGGCAACAACAGCCGAGAGAAAACCTGTGCGGAGCTCACCCGGAAGGCACACGACAGCACAGAGACCCTCACATACTGCCAGAGAGGCTTTTTTTTTTCTTTGGAAGAGGGGGAAGCCACCGCCTCGTAGGCCCATCAATGCAGCCCGTGCGCGAAACGCGGGCAGCCCGTCGGCGTCAGGAAGGTAACGGGACAGCGACACGGGCATCCCCCGCACGACACCCAGGGCGGCAGTGAGGCGCAGCGGCCGCCACTCCCGACGCGCGGCGATAGCGACGCCGCCTTTCCGAACAGGCATTCACGGCCCGGAGCCGGGGCCCGCCCGCCGGGCACGGCGTACCCATACTGCCAGCCCCACGCTCCCCCTGCCCGCAGCCCCGCCAGTCCCTGCTCACCGCCGCGCTCCAGCCGCGTTCCCTGCTCCGTCCCGCCGCGCCCCGGACTGCACCGGCGGCCCCGCTCCGTCCCGCCGGCCCCGCGCCGAGCCCCGCCCCACCGCGCAACGACACGCCGGCACCGCCATCGCCCGATCGCGCGGCCAATGGCGAGCGCGCGGCACGCCCCTCCTGCGCGCGTCACCCGCCGGGTCGCCGCGGCAACGGCCCGGCGAGCGCCGCGCGGCCCCACGCGCCATCAGGAGCGGCGAACACGCCATCGCGCCATGGGCCGCCCGCCAATGGGGCGCCGCGCTCCCCGCCCCGCGTCCTCTGATTGGGCGGCTTGAGGAGCGCAGCCACCACCTCCCGGGCCCGCCCCGGGCCGCGCTCAGGGCGCGCCCCGCCGCAGCGCTGGGGCTGGGGCTGGGGCTGGGGCCGGGGCCGGAGCCTGGGCTGCGGCTAGCGCCGGGGCAAGCTCCCCTGCACACCTCCGATAACGCCCGGTGATACCACGCTTTGCCGAGGCACTAAAAGCGTGGACATTCCCACCTCCTGCTTGTGGGAAGCAGCGGTGCCCCTGACTCCCGAGGGAAGCGGTGGGAGGAAGACAAAGGCAAAGGATTATATATATTTGTGGCTTTCGGCCAGAGAGGAAGTGCAGTTTTTGGTTCATGGAGCATAGGAAGCTCTGAGAGACCCTCCAGGACGTGTTCGTGTGTAATCTGTGCTAGGTGATCTTTAGATGGTCTCCAGAGGTCTCTCCCATTCCTGGCGATTGTGTGCTTTTTCTGGGCACCGAGTCACGTGGCTGCAAGACAGCACTGCAGGGTGGCAGGGGCCGTTCCGTGTTCCTGGGGCTGAGCATGCTCAACTGCGATACCTGCAACGTTTTTGCAGTGGATGATCCGCTTCCTGGCTTTCCCCAGACTGCATCTTACATGCGCCACCTCACTTAGAAATATTTCTAGCAGCTCCACATGACACTGTACCGTGAAACATTAATGTGAACCCCAGGAAAGGAAGTGCTGATGAAAAGGTTTCCGAAGAACTCCACCCAAAGTAGTTCTTGGGAGTGATGAAATCGTGCCAGCTCTTTTAACCTGTAAATATACTTTTCATTCTCGTCGGTATAACTTACTGCTGCATATGCATCTCCCCTGATTGATATAAATGGGCCCAGGAGACCTTGAGCTCCAACTAAGCAGGCCTTTATTAGGAGATTTCAGCTTAAGGGGTAGGGGGCTCGGGGTTCGCGACGCCACCGCTGCTCCCTCGATCCTGTCGGATACCGGCAGGGTCAGAAGCCTCCACCTTCTTCAGAACACGTCCGAGACTCGTCAATCGGCTCACAGTCTTAGGAGGTGATCCTCTTTAGGCTTCTTCTAAGTTGTAGTGACCAACCCGGAATGTTTTTATGCCCTCTTCCTGCTACCAGGGACTGTCCCCGACCCATGGGCACCGGTAATCTGTAGTCCTGGGCTCGCTTTCTAGGGATAATCCAGATTTTAGTAATTCCGGAGATATGATAATTAATATGCACTCTTCGCGAGGCATCTTGGGAACCCGGAAACCTTCTCGGGGAGCAGCGGCAGGAGTACCCGACGCGAGGGAAAGGGTTACAAGGATCTGGGTTTCAGAATACAGAAAGATAAAACAGGTAAGTCATAACTTCAACAACAACCCATCAGCTCTTAACATTATATAGAAAACAGATAAGTGTACAGTATTGAGAACAGCATTACATAATTAACAGCATTACACTTTAACAAACTCTATCCATGACACTGATAGCTTCTTTAGTCGTTTTTTCAGTGTCTCATTAGCTGAAAAGTATAAAGTATTAGCAGTGAGATTTCTGGACTCTGTTAATATGTGCAGCAATTGCTGTAACTGCATATGCATATAACTAAAACAAAGCAAAACAGCAATTTCTACAGTTGCAACAATTATATGTAAATCACATATCGTTTAAGATGACCTTTAGTATTTCTGCTGTTTTCCACTTTTTCCATAGACATAATTTGGCAAATACAAAAAAATCTAATTTACCAAAGTAACTGGGAGCAGGCATCACTACGGTGGTTTGGGGTCTTTAGTTTCTGCAAGTACATGTCACCACGTGCGCTGACACCGAGATCTCGTATCTGCAGCTCTGGCGGTGGCCTGCCTGCAGCCCGGCTGTGTGCTGGGAGTGGCCTCGGGGCACCGCTGCCCCGCTGCCCAGGAGATGGTAGGCAGAGCTAAGCCAGAACGGCTCTGCCGGAGGAAAACGTTGTTGTAATTGACAGACGACCACTGCAAGACTTAAGAGCTTGTGAATTGGCACCGATCCATTGCATACAAACAGCACCTGTGGCTCCAGCCAGGTGACAAGAGGCACAGCAGTAGCCAACAACTCAACAGGAACTTTTTGTCAGGTCCTGCAGTGATAGGACAAGAAGCTAAAGGTACAAATTGACGGAGGGGGAATTTAGGTTAGGTATTAGGAAGAAAGAGTTCATGTGAGGGTGGTGAGACATTGGAACAGGTTGCCTAGGGAGGCTGTAGCTGTGTTCAAAGCCAGGTTGGATAAGTCCCTGAGCAACCTAGTCTAGTTGGTCTAGTTGGAAGTGTCCCTTCCCATGGCCGAGGGGCTTGAACCCAGATGAATTTTAAGGTCCCTTCAAATCCCTTAACATTCTATGATTCTAAGACCCCAGTCAAAGCCCAAGTAATCATTCAGGGTCCCCTCTTTGAGGCTGTCTGGCCTTTTTCACTGATAAGACACTATTTCACAACCCCCTTCCCACTCTGTAACTCTCTGGGCAGACGACCCAGAGATGCCAACGTCAGAAGCGCACAAACTCAGAGAAATGAGCCCCATCTGACCACACAGCGTTTGCTGGGACTCTGTGATTCTGGCGAGCGCTGCGAGCCCGGTGCCACCCGAGGGGCAGCGCCGCCTGGCCACAAGATGGCGGCCGCCGCTGACGGGGGCGAGCGGCTGCCCGAGGAGGCGCCGGGGGAGCGTGGCGGCCGCACCATGGAGCGCCGCGGGAGCGGCGGCGACAGCGACACGGACAGCGATGAAACTGTCGTGGAGGGCTCTGTGACGGAGAGTGATGTGGAGGAAGAGGAGTTCCGGAGGAGGAGGTGGTAATAATGCGGTGTGGCTGCGAGTGGCACCTGCCCACCTGCCTGTGTGAGGGAGGCGGCGGCTGAGGGGGCCGCTCCCGAGCTGAGTCCTGTCCTGTCCTGTCCTGTCCTGTCCTGTCCTGTCCTGTCCTGTCCTGTCCTGTCCTGTCCTGTCCTGTCCTGTCCTCTCCTCTCCTCTCCTCTCCTCTCCTCTCCTCTCCTCTCCTCTCCTCTCCTCTCCTCTCCTCTCCTCTCCTCTCCTCTCCTCTCCTCTCCTCTCCTCCTTTTTTGTTTTCTCTGCTCTGTTCAGAGTAGTTTTATATGCTCCTGGACCTAGCATTTCTTAGCTCTGCAAATAGCTCTATTTTCACACACCTTGTGTGCCTCGGAGCTTATGTCCCCGCACCCACCATTTTAGTAACATTTTAGTCAGCAGAAGTGAAATGTCCCAGAAAACAACTCTGAGAAAATAAACACTATTAAATACAGTTCGTGCTAATTCTATTTCCCTGCAACTTTACCTTGATGTTGTTTTCATGATATTATCTCTTGTATCCTGTAAGATACAACAAGGATTTGAAACCAGATCTTTATGATGGCTTTGTCGCACTGTAGTTCTTGGAAATACTTAAAGCAGCGAGGTGCCTCCCTAGTTATGGTTTTCTATGCAGAAAATCACATACATCCCTTGAGTCTGGGTTTTTTTTACTGTTTCTGTCAACGTTCGCCCAGGCGTTTCCCCACGGCAGAAGCCTGGGATGGATGCTTTCAGATGCTCTTTGAATTCATAGGACTGTAATGCTTACAGCTCCTTAACGACCTTTTGTTTTATTTATTTTGCAAAGGTTGGCTTTTCTTAACAAGGACATTGCTTTAACAACTGAGATAAGTATTAATAAAGGTAGGACAGATTATTTTTTCAGTCTGTGTTGGTTTTTTTTCCTTAAACTGTTGCTTTGGATTTTGCTTGAGTCTATGTTTAAACTTGGGTGTTGTATGAAGTTGTTTAGGAACTGTGTGCTCTTTGATTATATTCCTAATTGAGCTTAATTCCTAAGCTCATATTTTAAAAGATTCTTCAGCATATTTTTAATATTTGATCTAGTTTGCTCTTGAGTTCTCTCTGTTCTTCCTGTGCACTGAGAGTCCCTAGTTTGGGAAGTGTTAGAGCTATATATAAGGATATAAGTTTTATTTACATGTATGTATTTTTGTGTATGTGTTTGTGCAGAATAAAATAAAAGGATTCTATGTGCATAACAGTTGTATGTAGCTCTAGCTGCTTATGGTATTTTTAAAACCCCATTAATATTGTTAGTATATCCTTCTCTTTAACATAAAAAGTTTGAGTAGGGATATTTCAGTGCATTATGTTTAGTGTATCATTAAATACTTTCAGCATGAATGAATGCACAGTCATTTAAGGTATTAAAATATTCCCTAATAACTCCTGTAGAGCAGGCTCTATGAGCAAGCATGTTTTAGTTAATAATAGTTTCATATTACTTCTTGACATTTTTATATGTTCCATTTGACTTGCATACTATAGGTTTATTTCAGTGATATTTCAGATTGGGAATACTTTAAGTGACATATGGTATTCTGCCAGATTTGGTTGTGTTTATCTTTTTGCCAGTTTGAAGATCTGAGTGAACCATAATTTTTTTATCAACCTACTCTGAGTTAATACGAATCTTATCTTCAGCCCACTGAAATCTGAAGAAACTCCAGTGGCTGTGATTTCCTAATGCAACCTTTTATAGTTGCTTAATAATCTTAAGTGAGGAGAGAAGCATCATCCCATTTTGAACTTCCCTGTGGTTGTCCACTGGAACTAAATCCTTGCAATGTTCAACATACATGGGGCATGTCTGTTTGACTGTGTTCAGTTTGTGGAGTGGGCATTTGTCTGACAGTTGAGTGGGGAGTTTTTTTCTCTGCAACTGTAATAGATTGTGATATTTTTAGCATTCTGCCTGCATCATATTATATTTAGGAAGTTGGAATTAGAATTTCATCATTTACAGTTTTGTGCTTACTTGTATAGTAGTAATTTGGTGATGAGATACATAGTATAAATATTAATTTGATTAATATTTTATTAGTGTCAGTAACAACATCTTAGTTTTCAAGCATCGGGTCCAAACTTAAGTGTTTGTCTCTTTTTAAATTTTTTTCTGAGAGAAGGTCTTTATTTGTATAGTCATTAAAGAAATTATGCCATCTAGAAGTACATTTTAGTCATATGGATCAGGCAGGTTACCAAAATTGCAGATATTAGTTTAAAAAATAATAGGAAAGACCTAATCTCCAATGCAAAATCAGGGATGGTCCTGGATCACTAAGTGAAATAAATTTCCACTGCTGGTTCGTTTTATTAATTTCTGTTTCATTCATGTAGATTCAAAATGTAGTGTGATAGACTATATAGCTAGTTAAATCCATTGCATATTAGAAGTTTTGATGCATGTAGCTCAGTTACTGAGTTATATAAAAAGCTATGGAATTATGGAAAATTACATAGAACTTAAGACAATCAAAATTTTAATTACTGAGGATTTTTTTTGTTTTTTTTTTTTTTTCTAGGAACTTTTTCTCCAGAAATCTGTTTTATACAGAAATTTGGTGACCACACATATTATCATAAGGCAGAACAGATAAACCCAGTAAGTCCACCAATGGTAATGTCTTCTCTAAGCATATCTAATGATTAATTATTGATAAACCTCTGGGCATCCCCTTGAGGAGGTCTAGTGGCTTCTTGTCACCTATGTAGCACATAGTCTACAGGAATGTATCAAAGTGTCTTATGTGGTATTTCATTAGATTATAACCTTTTAAATTTGATGAACATACCCAGGACAAAGATGAAGAAATTGTGGAGCACAGACTTTTTAATATGTTCCTTTCTGGAGCTGAAGGGTAATCATTTGGGTTGACTGTACTAAAATACACCCTGGGTTACTCATTATGAGATTAGCTGTGATCCAGTGATTGATCAATTGCTTCTTTCAAAAAGAAAGAGCTAATAATTCAAAATGCAGAATAAAAAATCTGCTTGTATGATGATAGGGTAATTATTTTACTCTATGGATAATTCTGCATTCCCTAATCTGCTAATTAGACTACCTTTTAATGTATTTACCATGGTTGGTAGCTAGCCCATAAAGTTCTATTCAGTTGAGCAATTAGTTTTCCACCTGCATATGGCAGGGTCATGAAACAATTAGAGACAAATAGGTTCTCTGCTGTTAACTATGACTGTCAAACTGTCTTTCGCCTGGATTCACCAGTCCAAAGCCTACAGTCTGTGTATCCTTATGCCGGTAAAAGAGAGTTTTTCTAGAAAGAGCTAGACTGCTTCCTAAATGATGAAAGATACATTGAAAAAAGATGTGCTTTCTACTGTAGTGAATGTAGAATGTTTTACAGCTCATTCTAGAATTGCAAATAACTTTGTCTCAACTGACAGTGTGAGAAACAGTGAACAGTGAAAATCCAAAAGATGCTGTTATTTCAAAAATTGTTCTCCATAACTTTATTTTGCTCCTTGCATGTCTGAGGGTTGTCTTGACTGAAGTTCGTAATTGTTTGCTAAGGATGAAGGGAATGAGAGAAGTGCACATTTGCTCTTTCCCGTTCCCCTCTGGGAGATGATCTGACTAGCTGCTTCTTAACCTTAGCCTTTGGCTCCCTGGTTCTCATCAGATTAGCCATTCCCAAATCTAAGGACAAATGCCCAGTCCACTAAAGAAAAAGTCAGAAGGGCAAAGAAACCTAGTACTTTTCACCAAATAGTTTGGGTAATTCTTAGTATTTTTTGTTTTGGTGAAGCCTGTATAGCAAGACACTGGCAACTTGGTCATGCACAGCTTGGGGACATTTTAAAATTTTAAGTTTTTACTGAATTCTGTAAGGAGTGGTCTTGGCCTGTTGTCTTTGATATGTACATGTGTACATTGCACCAATGTGGCTCTTCAACCACTTCAAGTGCCAACATGGAATGTGCTATCATAGAAGCTTTCCTTCTAGTTTGTCCTCAGAAATTATGTATGAATACAGCACATATGAGCACAGCATGTGATGTGATATGATGTTTGTGCAGAGTAAACGGCTGTGAATGTTTTTAGGAAAAGTAACATCTGTTCCAGTTGTTCCACAGAGTCTTAGCTTTCTTTGTACTTCACATGGGTTATGGGAGACTTAGGATATGCAGTCCTGTCTTTGATTCCATCATGTAAAAAATTGTAATTAAGAATTTTCATCTACCAGAGATGCAGTAGACATACATACAGATTTTGTAGGATCCAGGTTCTTTTCAACAAGTCATTTTTCATTATCTGTTAACATGGTATTCTATAGCTTGTTCAGACAGGTGTAATGATTGTAAGTTTGTGCTTTCCCCTTTTTTATACTTTTTTTCTTACATTGTTTGGTGAAGTGCACCAAAAGTTGTTAGGTAACACCTAACAGTTTTTAAGCACTAGTCTTTTTTTTTTGGAAATCATCCAGAGTCCCCTTATATAGTTGTCTGTATAAATAAGTGTTCAAGTGAGAAAAATTACTGAGATTTTGCAGGAATTTTTTCCACCAAAAATGAGGGCAGGATGAAAGGCTGTTCCCAGTACTTCAGTCAGTGGCCAGAAATACAGTTTGTGTAATGCATACAGTTTGAGAAGATCTCTCAACCAGTGACCAATACACACTGATGTCACTTAGAACCTAATTTTTTAGCAGACAAAACAGCATCTTCATCTGAGTTGTAGTGGTGGTTTGCTGATGTTTTAAAGCATCTCTCTGAGCAATGTTAGCCAGTTAGAGAGGTTTAGTAGTTGCTCTGTTATTCTCCTGACCTTGCTTGATCACTGGATAATATTCTGTGTAAATATTCAGGCTGACTCGCCTGGAGGGTCTGTTTAAGCAAAACAAATAACTTCCTGCAAACTATCTCATTGCCATGTTTTGGAATTACATCAGTCAATAATGGTTGCACAACCTAAAGAATCTGTTCTGTTCCAGGGAAACTTTTAGTAGTCCTTGCTACTGGGAATTTCTATGTCCTCCTCTTGAAGCAGTTGTTAAGGTGTTTGTTATTACTGTGTGGCTTGTACCATGTGTAAGCCAAAGAAGCTGTCACTTAGTGTCTACACCAAGGTGTTCTTAGAGTCCTCTAGTGCTGTAAGTGCTGTAATGTTGTCCACTGTAAGTCAATGATTTGTTTAAAATTGCAGCCAGTGTGTGCATAGTCATAGTTCATCGGTGAGAGATCCATTCTGCAGTTCACTTGACTATCTTAATCATTCCTAGTTTGCCTTAGACTATGTATAAATGCTCCTTTTTCCATACTGAGGGAGATCTCTGCAATATTGGCAAAGGTACAAAAAAGAGATCCGAGTTCTTTGTAATAAGGAGTTGGAATTTGGCTCCTGCTGTGACATCAGTGCTCTCCTTACCCACCTGCTCTTTCTGTGTTTGCTTGTGGCAGCCCTGCCACTCAGAGCTGGCTGATGTGCAAATCTTGAAGTTCCTTAAATATGGTATTTGTAGGGATATTGAGAGCAGAATACCAAACATTGCAGTCTTTGGAACAGCACTCTGCCTTATTTAATGAAAAAAAGTTACCAAAAAAAGATTGAAACTGTGAGTTAAAATTAAAATACCTTGTGTTTTGGACCTTTGATGTATAAAACATCTTAAGTTTGAAGCAATCATATCTTTCTTGCAAAGTTTGTTATCCTTGTGGGGAATGTTTTCTTCTATAGTCTTGATTTATTTTTTAACATTTTTGTCGAATAGTACAAATAAAAAAATGTTTAAGCTTTTGTATCTTAGTAGTAATGTATGTAATAATTGGATCTAAGAATTCCATTTCCCAATTAAATTACAGAAGGAAGATGATAAGCCTGCAATAAAACTGAGAAAATAAACAATTACGTACTTACTTACTTGTTAAGTTTTTTTCTTTGTTCAGGTACTTCAAGAGACATACACATCTGACGAGTCTCAGTCCCTACTGAAGTGAGTATAGTATAACACATAGGAATTCCAGTCAGACATAATATAATTAAATAGTCCTGTTATACTTCCATTTGTATGTTATTTTATTCCCAGTGTTCTATTAAGAAACAGTTTTCTTTTTTGCTTAGTGAAGGATCTGTATTTATGCTGGCAGTAGTTCAGTGTCCAATATGGATCAAGCTGTACTTGAATTTATTTTTGTTGATGATACTACCTTAAAGGGATTAAGAACATAACCAACAAGAATAACATAACTTGGGGAAAACAATTCGACAAATAAAAACTTGTAATAATTAATATTAGGCTTTTTGTTCCTGGAAACTTTGGGAAGTTTTCAGTAGAAGATAGATTTAAAACAGAAATATAGATAGAGTTAACAAAGAATAGAAAAGGCCATTTTTTTTTGCTTAGAAAACAAATGTGTAAACATTACTAGCTCCACATAGGAAATCCAGAAGTCTTATTTATTGCATGTCCTTGTAAAGAAAAGTATACCTCTAAAATAACTGCAGCAGTTTCCATAGAGAGCAGCCAACTCAAAGTACTGTAAAAATGTTCCTAATATAAGCAGATTACTATTCTTTAAGATTTTTTTTTTATTGTATTATTATTTAATCCTAGGGGTTGGATAAACCATTCATCACCTACTGAAAATATTTCTAAGCCTCGTTTTTCATTAAACTGTGCAGCAGAAGAACAGCAAAATAAATCTGTAGGTACGTTGCATTTGTACAAATCTAGGAGTTGATCCAGCTGTGGAAAAATCATTTGAGAAAATAATTTGATAAGCTGAAGATGAGTATCCATGTAAGTTTATACAGAATCCAACTATACATGTTTTTTACAACAGTTGTTCAGTTTTTATAGTCGTGGACTGCAAGTTCTGTTTTTGTAAGTATTGTGTTAGGATTGTTTGAAGAAATAACTCTTTTCTCAAGCCAGGAGTATATAACCAGTTTAAAATTCTTTCATTGCTGTGGAATTTTCTGACAAGGGTTACAGGGCCACATGGTGCTTAAATACCTTATAGATGTGTAAGGTAAAAAGGTCATGGAGGGTTCCTACTTGCTTGTTTCTAATATATCCAAGAATTAGAGACATCTGTAAGAAAAGAGAAACAAAAATGCTACTATTCCTCAGGTCTGCATGGCATGTGCTGCTACTTAAGTTGTGTTTCCATTCCTCAGTGTTCCCAAAAGTGCAGGACTAATCCATCTGTTTTGCTGTCTTCCACTTGAGTTTATTTTTGGTAATCCAACAGAAAAACATTCACTTTATTTCTGATTAGGAAATTGCCAGGGAGTCACAGGAATGTTGAAACAAGGTGATGAGATCAGGGGGTTTGGGATCATTGCTATCAAGAGCCAGTAAGTTATTGGATTGTTTTAGCAGTACTGTCTAACTGCACGGTAATTAGAGAGGGCAGAGGCTAGGTCTTGTCATGTAAAATGGGTGGCAATTCCATCTGCTGATAGTCTTTGGAAACACAGGACTCTAAACTACAGTGAAGAAATGTGAGAAAATAGCTCTGGCATGTTATTTGGTGATTAACAGAGCCTAAGCAGAAATTTTATTGTCAGTTCTTCTTAGGGGAACATGACTATAGTAATTTTTAAGGTTTGAAACTTAAGCCTCAATTAGGAAATGATGCCATTTTTTAAAGAGATAATAAGAACTTTCAGAAGTGGAAAGTAAAACTGAAATATTTTTCTATTCTCCTAAATTTAGATATCAAATTGAATGGATTTCAGAGGGATTCAGAAGAAAAGGTAAGCAAGCACATAGCTGTTTAAACTGACATTGAGCACATTGAAAACAACTTTAAAGCTAAGCTTTATTTTCTGTTTTTTCCATAAGAACTGTAGTTGCTAAGCTTGCAGTACACAAGGGTAGAAGCATGGCCATGAAAGTTAAGTGGGAAGGACATCATCATGAGACGGAATCTATAAGGGCTGTTACTTAAGCTGAAATAATGAAGACACTTAGTAGCTTAAAATGTTCCCCACCAATGAAAGCTATGAGACAGGCAGTATATTTGGAAGGTCTCTGAGGAGACAGAGGTTATCTGTAACTGTCCTTTTGTTTGGGAGAGTCTTACCTGTGGTCAGAAATAGGTAGTAGCAGAGTTTCTGCTGTGAAAGACTCTGCTTAATGCAGATGCCAGATCATTATTACCCCCATTGATTTGTATCTGCAAATAAAAAGTTAGGCTTCTATATAAATCAGTTTTACTTGGCATTTTTCAAAGAACCTTATTGAGGTTTATGTCAGGGGAAAAGCAGTTCTTGGTAGAATCCACCAAAGACAGATTTGAGACCAGTATTGATACCCAAACTGGCCAGATAGTAACTTTCTAACTCAGTTGTGAGTATTTGAGTGCAGTCGTCATTTACTGCAGCAGTGGTCACTTGGAGGATCCTTCACTGAGTACTCTGAGCTTTCAGTAAACAGTGTTTATGATACACACCAATCCTGCATTCATTAGCTATCCCTCCTTACTTTATGTATATCTATTATTTCGTTTACATAATTGCACCCCTTATCAGAAGTCCTTGTATGTCTCTTTAGGGTCTTCTTTGGGTGTTTTCAATGTCCCATGTCCTTTTTAGGTGTCTGTTCCTTGACCCCTGTTACTTTTGACTAAACACATTATCATTGTTTTGCATAACTTCTGCTTTGTCAGCCTTGCAGAACTGAGCTGGCATCCTGCTTGTGTTTTGTATGGCTTCTGTTTGCCTAAGTTACCCCCTTTATCTATTTATCCAAGGCTAGGCTGTTCTATTCTATTGTCCTTATCAGAGTAAAATGCTGTTCTTTTCTACTGTCCTTATTGGTCATATCTTCCAGCAAATACAAGTGATGACAGGGTAAAATATTCCATCTCAGAACAAAGGGAAAAAAATGAAGTCTCTAAGGATATTCTTTTCTGAAAAATATACAGCTATTAATAAGAAAACTATAAGTTTATTAAATGAAACTTTCTCATTGTACAGGGTTAGTCCCATAGAACAAACTCTAAATGCCTTGAAACAGATGAAAATGCCTGTTATTAATAGCCTCTGGAGAAGAGGCAGACTGAATGCACTGGGAGTATCTCCAGAGAAGATATTTTAGGAGCCTGGAGTAACAAGGCTGGAAATAGTCACTACAGTGTATTTTACTTTTTGGATATTGTCTGATGTTTGCACTAGCAAGGTCTGAGTCCTGCAGAAGGATCTTTAGTGAGATAAACCAATGACCATCACAGGCTTCCATGTATTGATTTGAAGCAAGGTCAGAACAGACACCTTGACAACCACCAGGTAGTCACTGAATAGCTTAGTTTTGTGTATCCCTGAAAATATAATATATTATCATCTGTGCATAGCATTCTGACACCTCACAATTAGTCTTGCTGAGTTTTCTTGTTTTTGATGATGTAGCAGCACTGATATCTGTTGTGGTTGGTCTGTCAATAGTGGGGCCAATACTGTTCAATGTCTTCATTAGTGGCCTGGAAAATGGAACACACAGTACCCTCAGCAAGTTCAGAGATGGTACTGGGAGAAATGACTGATAGACCAGACAGTTGTGTTGCCATTCATAGGAACCTGAACAGATGGGAAAACTGGGAGGAGAGAAATCTCATGAAATTCATCAAGGGGAAATGTGAAGTTCTGCATTTGGGGAGAAATAACCTCAGGCACTAGTAAGCTGGGGACTAGCTGACAGAAAAATTGCTCTGCCAGAGAAGGACTTTGGAATCCTGGTGGACCCTCTACTCTGCTCTTGTGAGACTGCACCTGGACTACTGTGTCTGGAGTTTTGTGAACATGTCACATTTAAGGGTTGAATTTCAGTTGACTTTGGGGATTTTATAATCTTGCAAAATTTCATGCCCTCTTCAACAAATGCATTGAACTTTTTTCTTGGGAAATTTGTAATACATATACATGCTGTTTTTACCATACTTCTTCAAGTTGAGAAAGTTATCGCCAGTGAAGTTTTTTTTTTTTTTTAACCCAGATGTTTAAAGTCTGGATGAATTAAAGAAGTGGTATAAAACTAAAGTGTAATTCAATAAAGCAAAGTAAGAAGTAATCATTACTTAGAAACAATTTTATGTACATGTAAAAGATAGGAAACATCTGGTGGGGGAATAATTTTTCAAGAAAGAAACAAGGATTTATACTAGCTTGCAAACCTTAATGCAGTTAGATTTATGCCCTTACTACTTTATTGTGTGTGAGCTTTATTTAAATCATGTCACATGTCACATGTGGTTAAAGGTATCTTGCATTGCTTGGTATTGCCACTTGCTGGCAGCAAGACTCCAAAAATGCATTGAAAGAGATTTTCTTAGATCTAGTACTACTAAGTACAAGCACTATTATATACAAATGTTATATAGAAAAGCGTGGTTTAGGTCTCTGGAGGCATCATATTTTTTTCTTTTCTGCGGAGCATTTAAAACAGGGATAAGGGAATAATGAGAACAGCAATTTCTTCATGTAAGAACGGGTGCTTCTGTTGAATGTAGCTTAAAGTGATAAGAAAAACAGCAGTACTACTTTTCCAAGAATAGTTATGATTTTGTGCTCTGTACTCAGTGTGGAAACCACACCATGCAAACTTCTCAAAATCCTAAGGTTTTGAACTGAAGTGTGTGAGACACAAATCCTCCATATCTGTATTGGATCCACATAAGCACATAATCAAAATGTTATTGTAAATATATTTACTTTCATTATTTTTGTGACAGAAATCTTTAATTACTTTATTTTAAAGCCTTATAACACCCTCAGGTTATTTGCCATTGCCATTGGTAATGACATCATATCTTTACTAAATAGACTAAAACAGATTTAGTCTCTTTTGCCCTGGATTTTCACTGCTATAGAAGTCAACAGCTGAAGCTGAAACTTCTTTTGAAACTGAGATCTCAGTCTAACTCTTGTTAGTATATTGTATGAAGGAAGGCTTTGAGTCTTCTAGATTTTGCAAAAGTTCATAATAAAATGTACCCACATATATAGAAAGAGAGATGACTTCTAAAGTGAATTTTAGTTAAATGCTTTTAAGAAAGAGTTGCTCCATTCTTTTTTGTAAACTTTTTATATTTCATTTTTAGATATTACGAAAATTAAATAATAAAGATTGCTGTCCAGAAATAAGTCTCTGTCTACATGCTCCTGGGGAAGACATAATAACAGTTCGAGAGGAACAGATACCAGAAGATACATTTCCAAATGCTTTAGATAATTGCTACAGAACCTGCGTGACCATTATTGACACAGATAACACAGTAAAAGAGCATTGCCTTAATAATGATGCAGATCTTTCACTGTCATCCCCAGGGAAGATTTTCATGGATGTATTCACTGAACAGAATATAGAGATTAGTGAAGTTGACATCAGTGATTTGTTGAGACACCCTAGTGATTCTGAGAGTCTTAAAGTTAAAAACCCATTGCCTGACAAGTTAGAGTGTCAGGGTCATGCCTGTTCCGTCGATCCATCAGCAGCTGAGAGCAATGATGCCCTGCCAGTAGAGCTTGTGGCGCCTCTGAATGCCTTGTCAGGATCAATGGTACAAGCTGCCACTCCTGTAGTGCCAAATGAGAGACAGCTCAACGCCAAGGAAGAGCAGTTAAATTCAGAAACCAGTGTTCTGCAGGTAGATGATGACTGTACTCAAATAACAAACATGATGGAGCCTCAACTAGCTACAATTCAGGTGGAAGAAATAAATGCCTTCACAGGATCTAACTTGCAGAGCACAACAAATGAGCAAGTATAACCACAGTTTAATTAATATTTGAAATTTTATGTTTATCATAAAGTATTATATATAGTAGCCAAATTACTTGAAGATGGGAATCTTAGGAAAGAATAAACTAGCATCATTAATTTGCATGTTTAAGTAATTTCAGTTGTTTTTGTTTTAAAAGTTCAGTACTGTATTTCCAGTTGGATGTATCCATGTTAGGAAAATAGCTAAACTTACTGGGATGGAAAATCCTAGTAAAGTTAATTTATTGACTAATGTGAAAATCTAGAATCAGCCTGAGAATTTCAAAAAATCCTAGACTGCCTGTACATCTTCTGTGTCTCATGTTCTCTCCAAAACACCTTTCTGTTATTTCACTGTAGCATACCAGTATATACCAGCCAATTCCATCTCCAGGTTCCTACTGCATCCTGTTCATTTTATGATCCAGGCAGTAGTGTGCTGTTTTCATTTGTCATAGTTCTCACTACTGTAAATGCAAGTATTACAAAGTAGATTACAGCTATGTCTTTCCTATAGACTAGGAAGATTATTCATTGGGGTTTTTTTGCACGTGTATTTAGAAGTGTATTTATTGTGCATAGTTCTGCCTATGCAAGAGATACTGAAGAAACTGAGGCATGTGTTTATATTCCTGTCTTTCCCTGAAGAAAGTGGTATGTATGGATACAACATGTGATCCTTCTTGTTGCTTCTTGTGCTGTGAAGGTGTTCTGTAACATGTCATTTCTATTCAGTAATACCAATACAAAAATATGGGTTGGAGTGTGAAAGGAAAGCCATGTTTAGATTATAAACAGGGTGAGAGAAGGACAGATAGGAGATAGATTTATGCTGCAGAGTATATTAAACATCTCTTGTAAACCTGCAGCCTGATTCTCTGCTCTGTATTGTATTCGAATAATAACCTGGAGCTGAAAAATCAATGATCAGTCATGTAAAGCTGGCTATTTAAGGAAGTTATACAACCCACAATGGCATAAAGCGTCCAAAAACTCTTGAATTAATTCTGTCTTTTCCTAGTAGTATTAACTGAATGTATCAGCATGTAAATGTGGCACATTAAGTGTGCCACAAAGATGTCTAATTTCAAGGTGCTGAAAAGTCTGTAGGCCAATTGTCTCAGCTTTGTCTTTACAAAGCTCTTTCAGTGACATACTGATTTCTGAAATTTGTATCACAGCTGTGTGAAGATTAATGTATAGATTTACTCAAAATTGCAGTTAAAATTGAGAAGCAGAGTCTTGTGGAAATGGAGATCTCTACTCTTTTGTCAAACAACAATCAACTTTATCTTTTCTTTGTGTCTTTATCTGGTGTTCTTAAAGGCAGAAGGTAAGGAGGCAAATTACTAAGAAAAACTCAGTTATTTTGGTAGTAACTGTTGAATTGTAACAGTATACTGTTTAACATGGTCTTTTCTCACCCTTCTTTCTTCAGAGTATTCTTGTGGTGAAACAAGTATCCAAAAGAAGAGAGTCTGAACTGACTTGTAGATGCAATCAGGATGCTGGATATCCCAGATATTTTAGTATATGGTCTTTTATAAAGCAAGCGTGTTTTTTTCTTTCTTTGAAATGTTTCCTTCTCCTTCTCTAACCCTGCTCCCATTGCAGATGTGGATCCATGGAAAGTACAGCTATGATAGTTTTCTAAGCTAATATATTTGATTTTCCCCAGCTGCCATACAACTGTTAAGGTTGGGAAAGACCTTTGGGATCCTCAAGTCCAATTGTCCAACCATGAACCACTGTGTTTACCACTAAGCCGTGTCCCCAAGTGCCACATCCACCTGTCTTTTGAACATTTCCAGGGATAGTGATTGCACCACTTCCCTAGTCAGCCTGTTCCAGTGCCTGGCCACACTTCTAGTGAAAAAAGTTTTCCTCATACTCAATCTAAGCCTTCTCTGGCACAAGTACAAGCCACTTTCCCTTGTCCTATTGCTTTTTACCTTGAAGAAGAGACTAGCCCTCACCTCACTACAAACTCTTTTCAGGTAGTTGTAGAGAGCAATAAAGGCACTATTGAGAATCTTTTTCCTCAGGCTAAACAACCCCAGATCCCATGTTAACATGCATTGTCTCTTCGAAGTGGCCTCCCCAGAGGGACCACTTCTAAGAAGGCAATTCCCTTCTTTAGAACCCTGTCTGCTAAACATACAGATTAAAAAAATAAATCAGTGCATTCTTCATTTGTGTTTGTATCGCAAGAAAGGATTAACCAGTTCTCCTGCATAATTGTGAAAGATTTTCTATGCATGTGTGCTAAGTGTGTGTCCTAAAAGCTTTCAGCATTACTCAAGTGTGTAATAAACAAATGAGTACCCAGGTTTCAGGAGTTTGAGTGATACATAGCAGCATGTCACAGTCACATAGCTAAAACAGTGAATAAACTCAAGCAACTCCAATTAACTACCACTAGTTAATTAATGACACGTGGCGAGCTGTCTTTAGGGTGGGATTAGAATTAAGTCTCTGGTATACATGAATCATTTAGGTTGCCCTTTGCACAACCTGGGATGAGCTGAATCTCTATCATCTCAAAGCAGCTCTTCCTCTTTACAAGTGGTGGGGTAATGAGGATGCCTAGTGTCATCTACATGCCTGACTTTTAGAAGGTTGAAGGTAAGTGAAGTGAATCTCAGCTGTAGTGGCTGTAGCTCAGGGATGGTATATCTTTAGAAATAACTGCTCAACTGGGAGTTACTGAACTTCAGGTGAAACATGGATCTCACATAATGTAAATTTTTAGGCTTCTGCAGCAGTGAGATCGTATGGGCTATCTTAAGACATCTCAAGCATCATCTTATTTTTTAGGACAGGAGCTCATGTCATAGGAAACTGAAATTAATCTGTTGTCATTTCAAATGTCCAATCAAATAACTTTCAGATAGAACAAATTTTGTTTGTTCTGTTATCAGCCCTAGATTTATATTTTTTAAGTTGTGATTCTGAGTAGCCTAATTTTCTTGGTTAATTCTGCCAGGAACATATTGCATGGCATACTACTTCAGATTGCCTCTCCTGTGGCAGCCTCTGTCTTTCATACCTGTAGAATTCCAGTTATTCAGTTAAGCAATCCCTCAATTCTCTGTGGGCATACAATTTTAAAAAGTGTGTTCTTGGAGCTCTTTTATATATAGCCTTTGTTTTAACTTCATGCCTACCAGTTGCTTCTAATATTTCTTTTTTTGTCACAGCCTGTGGGTGGTCAGCAGAGAGAGGAAGAAGTAATGTCAGATTACTTGGATCCTACCTTTAGTGAAAAACAAACTGGTGAGGGACATTCATGTTCAGTGGAGCCTGCAGCATGTGCAGAAACAGCCCAAACAACATCAAGGTAAATGAGACCTCCTTGGGAAAGCACAGAGATTGTTTCCTCTCATCACCAAATACTAGAAGAAACAGCAGGAATGGCTCACAGTGGCAGTATAAAAAGAAACAAAGCGAAGCATTTTGAGTATGAGAAATTTATGCATAATAATTCTTACATTATTTTTATATATTAATGTAATAGATACAATGCATGTGGAGTACTAATTTGTCATGTGAATGACTGTAAATGATCGAAGATTTCCACCCTTTAAAGACCTAGGAGTTAGTTTCTCTCCTGATTTACTCTTTATTCAGTTCTACTAAGTTAGTCTGCTTTTAGAGTTCCTTTTTGAAATCAAATGTATTCATATTCTTATCTCTACTGTAAGCATTGATTTATATAGAGAATATTTTTGTTGATTCTAAACAAATCTCTTATCAGTAAAATTCATAAATCTACTTCTGAAGACAAGCAGGATCTAGAAACCATCATATGGCAAGAAATAATTCTGAATGAGTATGCAGAAGCTAATCAGAGGAGAAGGAGCAAGAGAATTGACAACAAACGGAGTAAGATACTCTATGTCTTTATAATGTAGATTATTATTTGCACAACTATACTGAATCAAATATAATTCATAATTTTTCCAATATATTGTGGCATGGTTTTCTTTTAAAAATATGGTATAAACATGCATTTTAATAATTAAAGTTACTGATAATTTCCCTTTGTCTGTAAACCCTTATATTAGTAACCCAACAGTTAACTTGTTTGCATAACAATTATGAGATGTTTTTCAGAATGCAATTTTTATTAGTGTTTTGTATTAAAAAAATATGGTATGTCTTGAAAAGGAGAAGAGAATTGTTTTTTTGCAGAGTGAAAAGGTAGATCTTGAGCTACATTTGTTTATCCTTCTGCCATTTAGCGTTCTGTGTGCAAAATCATAGTCAGAGCAGTGCCATCTTCAAGAATTGACCTATACAAAACAATTTATTCTATTTTGAATGCCTGCTGTTGTTACCCTATCTACAGGAATATAGGGCCTTTACTACCACAGAGCACTCTTTTGAAGTATTTTTATTTGCAATAAGCTTTGTTAGAGAGACAGATTGCTATTTTTCATCCTTTGAAGGTACATGCAAAGAAGTTCTTGACCTTGCAAGGAATTTTGTGGGAGAATAAAGAATTTCCTCACTTAAGTGTTCACTCCAGCACCTTTAAGATTAGGTCTTATCTGTTGGATTGTTTTGTTTTTGTTTGTGGGTTTTTTTTGTTGTTGTTGTTTAAGTCCACTCAGGGTTTTTTCCATTTACCTACAATAATTTAACATCTTACAAAGTTTGTAAGTATTTGAATTGCAACAGCTATGTAATAGATCTTAAAAAACATGAAGTCCACCTCCAGTTAACTGGATTTAATTATCTTTTGCAGGATTTAATTCTCTTTTGCAGGATTTTAATTTTATCACAGTGGAAGCACCATTTTGATAAGATTTAAAGTTGAATGACTCACTGCTCATCTATTTCAAATCAACTTACTAGTTTCCATTCAATAACCAAGTTACTGATTCTTTGGCATGGTTTCTGCACGAAAGAGATGCACTACCTATAGAGGTAGCTTCGTGGTAAACCATTGTAGCAAGCTTACCTCCCTTTCACATCAGACTTTTCAAGAGCCCATGAGTCATCTTAGTTTGGTAATTCAAAAAATTAAAAACCGCCTAAATAATAAGTTTCAGTTTGGGTCTGCAAGTGTCACTTGCTCTGCACAAGGTCAGCCACACAGAAAGCTCTAGGGAAGGCAAGTGGAAGTAAAGGGAAATAGATCCCTTCAAGGAAGATTTTAATGAGGTAAAGTGTAACATAAAATTGCACATGATTCTGTTTATATCTGTGCAGTTTAATCCCTCCTGAACTGCTTGACTGGTTTAGACCAGCTTTGACTAGTGACTCTTTGTCTTAAATGATTGACGTCTTACAAGGCTGGACAGCGGAGAGGGACTTTGTGCTCAGCTGAGGGAAACCCCTATGTATTAGATTCTAAAAATCTACTCAGAGTCAAGAATTTAAGAATGTTTGGAATTAGTCCAAGCTCACAGTGTATTGCAATGCACAAAACATCAGGCTGTGTGAGTTACAGCTCTAGAACAACTATGGGTTTTAAGGTCTCTTTCTGGTGATGCCAAATTGATTTTTGCTTTTTTTTCTTTTATGTATTTTCTTTATTCTTTACACATATATTTGTAACTCTGTAGCCCATTATTGTATTTGTAGTTAGTCCCACTACTTTTCCCTGCCTTTTTTCTACCATGATAGGCAGAAAAACAAAACACAGTCCAAAGGCTCCAAGCTGGGGGTCTAAGGCCCCTGTCCTATCTTGGTTCTTCTTGGGAGCCAAGGTTGAAACCAGCTCTTTGAGACACATTTTCGTAAACAAAGTTTAGTTCCAATCTGAGGTGGAAGGATTCAGAAAAGGATTGAACTGGGGGGGAAGTACCTCACAATTTATGTCTCTAATTGAGGATTTTTGTCAGTTATGTTAATTTGCTAAAATTTATAAAACTTTATTCACCCTGTGCGGGGATGTCCATTTTCCTTATCTGCCCCAAGAGGCCTCCAATAAAGACCAGCCTTTATATTATCTCCTAGACTAATATTTCCTCGAAAGTGTGTTTCTTCATTTCTAGGTTCCTTAAGGCATCACTGGCACCTGGATGGTTTTAGGACCTATGAGGCACACCTGCTACAGTTTGTGGAGAGGAGCAATGTATATAATCCTAGGAGTTTTTATAAGTAGATTAATTAATGACCTAGGCCTAGGCACTATGTTTATCTTCAAACGATTCTCCTGTTCTTCTCTTCTTTCTTCCCTCCTTGTTTTTCATCAGAGGCAGTAGCCAGGATGCTGTTCCCCACAGTTTCAAGGGATGTTGAAATGGCAGTGCTGGTGAAGTACAGAACAGCTAATCTGTGTATTGGAAATAATTTAAGCCAAGCTGAAAACTGTCATGACTGCACAATGGGAGATAGTGTTTGTTTTGTTAAATACTAAATTAGCATTAAAAGCAGTCTCTTTTAAATTTTGCTTTTTACATTTAGACCACAAATTCACATTTCACTCATTGCAGAAATGAGCTGGTTGTGAAGTAATGAAAAAAGATAACCCAAGGAAGCTAATCTCAATCCTAGTGTAAATACTTGCTCACAAAACAGAGGTTTTAAAAGATAGATGAGTAAAAAAGAAAAGGTGGATAAAGTTGACTTTTAAGAAAAGTTAAATTATTGAATAACTTACTAGTTATTGAAATGGTCACCATAATTATGATTTGAATGCAGAATAGTGATTTTATTATCCATTGGGAAACAATGCACCTTGCAAAAATGTCATTAGAAAAGAAAAAGTCTGAAATTAAAACACTTCTACATACTGTTATTTCTGTGTGTTTAATTTCAGTTGGAGTTTTGTTATCTAATTTACTATGACATCTTTTATTAAATGGCATTATTATTCAATTTGTGATTTTTGTTTTTGAGATTTTCATTTTTGCTAGATTGATTGAACATTTGTTTCTTCAGGAAGCTTATTTACTAACTTTGATGATATAAAGTGAAGCCAAGATAAGAGAGAAAAGATACTTCTCTGTGCAACAGATCTTTTATATTATTTTTTAGGACGAGAAGCCTTTGGTAAGAATTCTGTAAATCCAACTCGCCCCCTTTCGCTTTCAACAATCCACAGGAGGAATGTGTATGGTGAGAACTTACTACATAGAGCTGTTACTCACCAAGACATAAACCTTGTACGTAGAATAATAAAAGCCGGTGGAAATGTAAATGCTCAGGATTATGCTGGTAAGTTACAATTGTACTAAAATACTATTTTCAGTACAAGTACCTGTCTGTAACTAATAAAAGCATATATTATGAGTTTGTACAGTGGACAAGACTGTAATTTGTGATTGGTCAACTGATTATTACATTTTTATTGGTTTAGCTTAGTACTTGTTCATGGGAAAGCATATAGATCTAGTTATAAAAGTATACAAGAAAAGAAAATTTTGAGGGAGAAGTTAAGCACTTGAAAAAGTTACAACTTGATGCAATTAGGTTTATGTGCCTTAGTTCAATGATTCCATGCATGCTTATCGCAAAACAGTCATTATATACAGTTGATTAAATAATCAACTTCATAGGTCTTAAAGTTGGGGGGTTTTTTTGTCCATTTCAGGGGCCAACTTGAGATGTCAAAATATACAATTTCCAGTTAAATTTTTCAGGAACTTTGATTTCACCCTTTACATCTTGAGAGAAGTTGAGCACGGTTTTGAATTTTTAAAGTTGTGATTACTTGATGTTTCCCATTTTTTCTTTGTCTTGGGCAGGGGAAAAAAATCTTGACTAAGAGCAGTCATCTGTTAATGTTTTGATTCAAGCAATTTGCCGTATCCAGTTTGTGGGTGTTATTCTGTGTCAAAGACTTTACTACACCTTAATTATTACTTGGTTGTTTCAAATATAAGACTGTTCCTAATCTGCACTTCCTTCCCTGTCTCATCCATTAGTCTCTGAAAAACTTCCGTAACAGAAAAAGAAAATAGTTTCAGACAGCTGGCTCTTCTGCTAGAAAACTTCTTTCTTAGTCTTTCCATATTGTGCTAGCAGCTAGGATTTCACAACTGTCCTGTGGCAGGGGGGAAAAAAAAACATTCTGCAGTTATAGGCTGTTGCATAACGCAGGCATATAACAGATCAGAATTAAGGCTGAAATTCTCTTTCTTCTAGAAGATATTGAGAGATAGACTGGGTCAGCAGCAAATCTCAGACTTCTACAGCAGAGGCATTTGAGCTAACAGAGTAACTTGTAATATGTACTAACATAATATGTGCTGGAGGCAGAGGAGAAAATATTTTGTTGATGGGGTTCAAAGCCCTTTGTTGACAGCTGAGAAGTGCTGATAGTGTGGGTTCAGCTGTAGCCACAGTAGGGAAGTGTACTAAAGTGCAAGGGTTCTAGATTTTGGGGTCACAGCTGCTTTCTTTTTCTGCCTTTGCATATTTTGCTAGGCCACCATTTTTTCATCCCCAGATTCTGGCTGTTGTTTTTTTTGGTATGAAAGGAGCAGAGCTGCACAAAATATCTTTTAGTTATACTCCTTGAAGAGATAAGAGGTTGACCTTGCCCTGATTCTTTTGTTTTCAGTGAGGCAGGTGTAATCAGAAAGAGGTAGACTTAACAGACTTGTGTCATTTTGGCACACACTTTCATCTTGGTTTCTTTGGGTCATTGTTCTGAATATTATATTCTGCCTCTATGTCTGTTCACCTCTGTCTTTACCCATAAAGATATGGGTATCTTAGATGATATCCAGCTAAGATAAGATACCTTAGCTAAGATATGGATATCTTAGCCTAGTATTTTTTCCTTATTCCTATGCTATGGTACTCTGCTTCAGTATCTTACTGAGTTTTTGGGATCTGTTGTTTGTTTTGCTTGGCTTTTTTTCCCCTTCTTTTTATTTCCTGGACATCAGCATGTAGGATATAGCCAGCATATTAAAGATACTGTCTTGTGCTCTGATTTTGAGTCTTGACTCACAGTATCCTGAGGGATCTGAGAAACAGTTACACTGAAACTTGTGTTTCTCCATTCTCCAAATCAGGAGCATGCATAGTGTCCTTGCAGACTCATGTTGCTAATCTCTAGTGATTATTAATTGAATATGTTGCAAGTACAGTTTTTCCCGGTCTTATTATTAGATCACGTAGAGGATACTTTTTACTGAGGGAGAAATTAGTACATTCCCCTAAATGAAATTTTTTATTATCTCTTTAACAGATTTCATAACAAACCTGGTTACTAGGAACATACAATATTCAGAGTTGGGTTGTGTATAAAAGAGCCTCAAGAGTTTCTCTCTAATGAAATTAAGATATTATGCTTAATGAGACTGAAAAAAATCTTACTAAGCCTTATTAATTCACGTATTTAGTATGTGAATTAGGCTGTGACAAATTTCTAATAATGGAAAATTTTTGAAGAGCAAGACTATCCATCAAAGTGATCTTCTGGAGGGCACGTTAGTTTCAGAGCTGGAACTTAGGAAGTGGAAAAATCTTCTGTGTTTTTCCCTTTTGTCTCTCACCCTGCATGTTTAAGGACCTGATGCATGGTTATGCTAAACCCAGTTCAAAGACTTACATTCCGTATTTTTCCTAAACAGCTCCTTTATAGAGTAGACTTCATGTGATATCTTGGGTTTTTTCCTTATACTTGGGTGTGAATATCGAATTTCACTAGGGATTTTTCATTTATTTGAACACTCAAACAATTCTTGGATGGTCTTACAAACATTTTTGTTTGGTAGTAAATAATTCATGTCTTTATTTTGTCACTTCTTTCTTATTTACCCTCTTCAGCATAGCCATGTAAATAAAAGAGTGCAGTGAAAAATTACCTTGTCCTTAAAATAGCATATATATTTTATTCCAAGAGAAATTGCTAAAATATGGGATAAATAATTTTTATTCTCTCCTTTCATAACAGAACTATCAAATTTTAAAACTAATGTTGTTACAGCAGCATCTACTTCCTCAGTAGGTGCCAATTTTGTTGGAAGCATGAGATCTCCCAACCCTTGTGATGCTCTGATAAACATTTTTTCATACATCCTACTGGAACGCATCCATTTTTACCATTTCAATATACTCTGTGAAGTCTTCATCAGAGACACAACCTAAAAGTGACATAAATTTCTAGAATTTTTTCACCCAAATGTGACATGCATGTTTTTTTTTGTAGGCTTGACTGCGCTACATATAGCAAGTGTGGAAGGCTTTTATGGGATAGCAAATCTGCTTTTGAAAGCAGGAGCTGATGTTAATGCTACACAAAAGGAACAAATAACACCCTTGCAAGATGCAGTTAAGGAAGGCCATTATGAGGTATATTCTGAATTGAACCCAAAGTATGATTTAGGAATAGAAATTATTGTTGAGTCCAGAAGTCACATAATGTTTTTGTACGGGGCTGGTCTTTTTAGATTACAGGTAAATTCAGGAGCTTGCAAGTTCTCTCTGCCTGATTTCTATTCAAACCACTACATGCTTAACAAGATTTGTCCGAAAGGAGAACTTTTTTCTGTTTTGGACAATGGTTGTACTACTCAGGAGTAGAATGCTAATGTTTAATACTACTTCATTCACTGATTTTGTAATCACCCTGGACTATTAATGACTTTTTTCATTATTTAGGAGTCATGGATATATGGCAGGTCATCACAGTCATGCATACACACCCATGCATTGACACAGAACATGGAGGATTATGAAAACAGCCTTATGTTTTGTAGGGTCTTAGACTGAATGCTAACTGAATAGTCAGTTTGATTTAATGGTAAAATTTCTTGCCAAATGCAATGGTTTCATAAGCCTATGTCAGAATTGCAGGTCCTCTTTCAGTCTGGTAGTGGTCACCTCCACCTGTCTGTGCATGTTCCTAGGGTGGCCCAAATTTGCGTAGGCGTTCTGTGTGTCCCTTTTATTTGTTGGCAGTTTTTTCCTAAAAAACTGCATATATAAAAGAAAAAATTGCATAAAGGTCTGCATATATGCTGCCTAATTCTTACTGATTCCTGAGATATTAAAGGTTTTTTTTGGGGGGTGGCTAATAAGTTTTGTTCCTGAACATTTGGTCTTTTTCACAACGGAGATGATTTGTTTTCCCCTGGAAAAGTCTCTCTGAAGCAAAGAGAAAAGGTGGACTTCTGGCTAATAATTTTTTCTGAGACTTTGAGAGCCCCAATAATTTTTTCTGAGACTTGAGAGCCCCAAGAATAAATTGCAGCTTGTGCATCGCAGACTGTTCCAGGTTCACAAAATATTTCTGAGTTTTGTGACTCTACCTAAGATACCCATGGTTGTGGATGAAGGACTCTGCATCTCTGCAGGTAATACTTAGGGGCCAGCAACTTGAGTGATATTGGAAGAACACTGATGTCAACTGTGTCGCTTGAGGCACACAAGATCATTCAGCACAGAGCTGAGTTAAAGTTATGCAAGCTGGTATATCCACAGAGAATGGTACTACATGGTGGTGCTGTATTTACTTATTGCTCTGTTTACTCAGTAGCAGTAAAATTGTCTTACTGTAGTGGTCTGTTGCATTCTATTTTGTTGGTTTTTTGACTAGCAACAAAATAGTGATAGTGATTCAGTAATATGACTTTCTGTAACATGGTATTTCTAACTGTGTTTTTCAAAGCTACCTTCTCTGTGCGAAGTTATTACTGTGGATTGGAAACACAACTTTTGACTACTTTATAATTTTCTGTACTTGTGATATGCAAAATCAATTTATTTCAGAAAAAAAATGGTAAGCATAGGAAAGATTTTCTAGTGGTCTAGTTAAAGTGGGGAGCATACATGTGGTGATGTTCTCAATGATCCTGTTATGGAACAGGTGTTCTCAGTGTTATTAGTTAAAAAAATCTAAAGACTTTGGACAACTTGTGAAATCAAAAAAGGCTTTTGCTGCTAGCTGAACCCTTTTTATTTTACTGCTGTTAGGCGAATGTATAAGTTGGGAAAACTTCATTAGCACGTTTCTCATTAGCAATCTGATTAGAAGTAATGAGGGAATTGAACAATTCAGGTGAAGGCTGTGAATCAAGTTCAGTCTGAAATGATAACCGATGCTGAAGAAATAAATGCAGAGGTAAAAGAAAAATCACACTAATGGAATAAGATTGCAGAGTTACGCACAGAAATTAAATAATCAGACTGTAAATTTCCCATGTCTTAAAAAAGTACTTTGCAAAGGTTGATGGAAGATTTTGCTAAAGAGGTAATTTCTTGAGTAACAATAGATTCAGGCTTTATATTTGTACAAAAATCGTAATGTTAGCAAGACCATCTGAATGTGTTTCGTTTGAGCAGATATATGTTGTACATCAGAAATAGCTGTCAAAACTTCCCTTGCAGTCACAGGAATCACAATAGACACATCTAGAGCACAATTTATTTTCTCCTAAAATAGATATCCTAGATGGATAAGCTGACTTGAACCCTAAAATCACCTGGTTTTTTTCTGCCAATTAAGAGCTATGGGAGGATGAATCCTACCCTGTATTTTGAGAGACCTTGTTTTAATGGTATCAGGTTAATAACTGGAACAATTAATAAAAATAATTGGACTATAGGATAATGATGCATCTAGGGGAATGCTTGGTGTGTATGAACTAAAATAAAGAGAGATTTGATTTTAGTTGCTGATGTTGTCAAGTACAAGAGACAGAAGCCTGTATAAGGATTCTGAAAAATACTATGAGAAAAGAAATTATCTGAAAAACTTATTTTTCTAGATGGCGAACTTATTACTTTGGTATGGAGCTGATCCCTTACTAAAAAATCAGATGGGAAGGTGTGCATTAGAAGAAGCTTCTGACCCATCTATGATAAAACTTATTAAAAGTTATGTGGCAAAATCCAGAAGATATTCAGTAGCAGGTAGGAAAGAATTACTCTTGACATCACCACTCAATGGAGAAATTTAGAACATCTGTTGAATTACATTTCCTTAATTACTGCTAGTACCTCTATGGCCGTCGTTGTCTGATGCCTTGAGTTACCAGTGAGCACTCCTTACCCTCTGCAGTTGCTGTACATTGACAAAGTGTAAATGTCCATTTCTTTCTTGGGCTGGAATGACCTTTAAATTTGAAATAAGGATGTGGAACACAATAGTTATCTATCTAAATGGAAGATGCAGCATTGCTTGGCTTGCTGATGGAGGAGATATGGTTTAGAGGTAGAGATAAAATTTGGTTTTAAAGCGGCACAAAGTCTGAGTTTTGAAGGATCCATAAGAGAAAAAATGGGAAACTACGATTAGATCTAGAACTTAGGGGTTGCCAAGCCTTAACTGCTCTTCTGGCTGTGTACAGGAAAATATTGCTGTAGGTAACAGCTAGTGAGTTCGTAAGGAAAAAGTTGGATTAGAGCTAGCAATTGGCTAAGGAGATAGTTGAGTCATGTACATTCTTGGGAACTTGTGAAGTTGTGAAGAAAGTTTGGAGGAGGCTGTTAGATCAGAAGCAGGTACAAGGTAAACCTTGATTACAGCTAGGATTAAGACCATGGACACCCATGGGCCAATGTGGGCTGTAATATGTGTAAGTCAGAAGGAGTCCTAGTCCCTCAGACTATTATCCATTACTGCTTTCCCACATGGGTGGCAATAAAGCTGTAACATGTAATCCAGGGATAATCAACAGACTTCAGACTGGTAATTTTTTCCTCTCTTCTGCCAGCTGTGAGCAGGTACATTGGAAGGAGCAGACAAACCCAGTCTGTTATTGCATGACTCTGTAGCTAATGTCACTGCCACAATTCTGGGTTTTTCAGTAAAGGGATGGTCTGGATATCCCCACGCCTTCTGGTGTCAGATGGCATTCACCTTTCTCAGAGAAGGAAGAGGGTCTTTGCTCATGAGTTAGCAGGGGTCATTGATAAACCTCAAAAGGTGACATGAAGATTAGCTAGATGGAGTGCTAGTGAGGGCTCTCAGCCTGCTGCTCTGAGATTCTTTGGGTCTCTTGAAGCATACTTGAAGAGCGTGCTCCACAGAGAGGAGCTGGGTTTATGCTAAGTTTCAAAAAGAATTGCTCAGGACACTAACCATCAAGAAAATTTGAAACATGGTTTGAACAAGATGCTATTTGCAACAAAGATTAGACTCCAAAATTTGATATCTATTTTACATCTTGATATGTTTTAGAGTCCAATAAAACCCTTATGGGCTTGATAATTTTTCTTGAAAGCTAAAAATTGTAAGTAATGTTATGTGCAATATTGTAGACATAATATGATATATATGTAAAGTAAATTATGATATCTTCAATTCTGGTTTCTTTCTGTCTTTCATTTTCATTTCAGGTGGAGACAATTCAAAGAACACGTTAAATACTCAGTGTGTAGAAGATACAAACCAGCACCAGGTACATCTTTACAAAGAAATCTGATTTGATCATAAATTGTTAAGAGTTTGCTGACAGTCTTCAGTAAACTAAAGCAGATGACTGTCTCTGAAGTATGTTTCAATTCTAGCACACAATGTACTAGATATGTCCAGCAGGGACTGAGAGTGATAGTCAATGTTAGGCTCATCCTTAGTAGTACTTGGGATAAGGTACAGCCTCATGAGGATGCAAAACAGAGGCAGGTGTCTCATGGATGGTGGTTCTTGCTGTTTTTACAAGTGCTGCAGAGCTAATTACAGGAAGCATGGTACATCGGTGCCTGTTTGTACTTGCAGAAACCTTACTGAAACTGCCATTTTTTGCCTGGCTTGTAGCAATAGGATAATTATGTCTTGCCTCTAACTTGTGCTGGGCCTTGAGAGGAGAGGGTTGGGAAGACACTGTCTTGTGTAGGGGTTGCACAATGATGGTGTGAGGTCTCAGCAGGATGAGGGAGCTGGTACCTCAGGTGAAGACAAGACACTTTGATCAGTCATTTGTGTCGGTGTTTGTATAATAGTGCAACAGCTTTTAGCATTAAGAGCCGCATTTTCTCTCTCTGTTTTCTTCCTTTCAACAATGATAACATAATATCTGAAATTTAGAATGTTGTGCGCATAGATACATCTTTTGGAGCTTTTGAAGTTTTATGTGGTGATGGTAACTGTCCATGTTACTCACAGTTGTGCAGTCTATGCATCCTTTGAAATGTTACTGTGTAGCAGCATCCATGGTTTATAGTCTTAGATTATGCTTTAAAACATTAAATTATTGATAAAAATGGTGCTGTAAACATTTAATTATGTAAACCTATTACCTATTACTGTAGATTTGTAACTCATAATTTCAGTAGTTGTGTCAGATATTGCAGTGTATGTTCTGGTTCTGTCTCCAGATATAAAGTTATCAGAAGGATAATGTTAGGCAGTCACTGGTCTTTGGACCAGCTGTGTTTTGAGATTATAATGAGTTAATTCTGTGACGTTTTGATGTGTTATTTACCCTTCTTTATAATTTCTTGGAATAATTACAGACAGGCTTATCAGAAATGTGAAACTAGAGCTCTGGTTTATGACCACAGAAGCAAGGCAGTTTTAAAGGCAGATCATTAATTCAAACTCATTCAATTTTCAAAAACAAATACGAGTTTAAAGCACTTTAGTAATATTTATTGTTGTACTTTGCCCAAGAATTTTTACATTATTATACACATGTTTCTTAGTTCCTCAATTTCTTGGTACTTCAGAAAAGTGGCACGGAGGAAATCAGTTAATTTAATAGCAGCACAGTTTTCTTTTAGTGTATAATAAAGTAATTTATCAGAAAATGAAGTCAATTATATGGCCTGTTTTAGAGATAGAATCAAATCCAAGTATACTTCAACATGATAATACTGGAGCATCAAAGGAAATTTTGCTAAACATGAACAAAGCAGAAAAACAAATTTGGTGAAAAACACAGTAATAAAGCTGTTAGGAACCTTCCTCTGAAGGCAAAGAAATTATAAAATAAAACAAAAAGATAAAAAAGGCTATTCTTACCGTAGAGGCTACAATGACTATTCAGAAATAATATCTCATGTCATATGGACCTCAAGTATAGATCCCCTTACAATCCAAGGAGCTTTACAGAAAGTATATTTTCCTCATGATGGACCTAATGAAATGGGCCAGACTATTGCTGTATCTGTTCATAATTGTCGCATCCCACTTAATGTTGTAGGGAAACTGAGCTGTCAGGTGGTATTGCAACAGGAATGTAATTCAGCAATGGTAAAGTGAAAATTCATTTGCAGAATAAAAGGGCAGCACTAGTAGAAGATCAGCAACTTCTTTGTAAAATGGAGATCACCAATTTGTGTTATCTCACATCCATGGTTTCTGGAGACAGAGTGTGTGCATAACATTCTCAGATTGTTTGTTGGAAAATCCCAGCTCTACAGGGATGGGGCAACTGAGAGGAGTTTTGAAAGATTTAATTCCATTATCAGTCTCACAGAAGGGTGACACAAGAGATGTAAGACTATGCCATTCTGTCAGAAGCTAACCTATTTCCTGGTTACAATACCTTATAAATGCTTTTCAGCATATTAGCTTTTGCCACACAATGCTGCTAATACTTCTAACACAAATCACTTATTATTTTGCCTCACCTGTTCTTGCTACAATTTATCTTTCACAGTTCTAATTCTCCAAAATATCTGGTCTTTTTGCAAGGCCATAATTTGAAACTTGTTTCTATTTCAATCTCTCTCTCAACAATGTCATCTCTATTCCATGGCCTTTCTAAGTCAGCACACCTTATCTCAGAGTTTGCATACAGATGTACAAGACTGTGTGAGCTTTCAGTCAGGTTTTGAGAATCCTTTACAAATCCATTTCTCACAACTGTCTATTTAAGAGCACTTGATTCTCAGTCAATAGTGATTTGCTTTGACTTCCTCTCACAATGTATCTGTTATAAAGTTACAACAGGATGTGACAAGGATCAACAGAGTCTCATGCAGAGTAACAGTAGTAGTTTGAGTGACAGGAGTCTATATACCAATATGAGAACACCTTCAGAATGATTTTTTGCAAAACTTGACAAACTAAGTGTAATCTGATGTTAATGGAAATAAAACTAATGGATCAGCCCTGAGTTTAAAACTCTCTTTGCCTTTGTTTTGATAGACTACCTTACAGACCAAGGAGTCAGAACCAGCATGTGCAAATCCTCAGGAGACAAGGCAAAAAGCAAACACAGACTCATATTCCAGTAGCAGCAATAAGAAGCTTCCATCTAATCAATCACAATTGAGTCAAGCATCAGAACAGCAAACATCTAAGAAGTCAGGTGAAAAATTAATACTTTATAAACCAGTGGAGTTTTTTTTTTCCAAATGTACATTAGGAATGCTTTTTGAAATGCATGAGGGTAGGTTTAACAAGAAATATACAGCATGTTGAGCAAATACTTTGGTGAATACCTAAATAGCTCCAGAAATATCTGTGCTCCATTTTACAGAATGCACATTTTGTTTATGTCACATTCATCAGTCTTTCAGCATTGTGGTTGAGGAGATGCAGGATCGTAAGTGAGAACTTCAAGCTTGTCATTACTTAAGTATGTTACATAAACAACAGTTTAAAATAAGGTTTGATCGGTCTTTAGTTAACTATTTTACATGTCTCAGATCAAAGAACAGGGCTCTCCATATATTTGGCACACAAAGATCAACTTATATTTTATAGAATATGATAATATATAGAATATAGCCTCATCAGGCACAAATCAGCATAGACTCTGTACTGGTACGTTTGGGTTAGCTGTAGTATAAATACTTCCATGAGAATAAGGATCTAGCATCCTCCAGTAGTTGTGTTGTCTTCTGCCTGCACATGCAGTTTTTTGTTTAGCATTTTCATCCCATTTCTAAGATTTGCATTTATCTTGAAGCCTTACAATCATGATAGAGCCCTGCTCCAATGCATCTTAACCTCTAAATATTTTCACTTACAGATTTTTTGATAAAGCTGGCACTCATCATGTGTATGATGAGTGTATATGTGTCATGTTCTCTGGCTCTTTCTGGAGCCAGAGAACCATGCTACTCAAGACTTGCTAAAACTAGAACCTGTAGTTCTGATAGGATCCCTCCCCTCTTAAAACCTTTTTTGCCTCCTATTTGTGCCATTATGATTTTAAAAAGCTTTGTTTCAAACATGTGTCTTTCCCAGGCTACGTTTTTCTTCATAAGAGATTCTTCAGGTAATATTTTATTTGATAAAATTAATTATTCCCTTCATACCAGGAGAGTTTTGCAATTTCAGAGGTTGTGCAAGAAAGTATAGCCCTTCATACAGTTGAAGGCCATAATAAATTTGGAGTCCAGGACAATGGCATTCAGATTGCTGTAGAAATAAAGTGAAAAATGGGATGATGTTTTCTGACTTGTGGGGTTTTCAGATATTTTGCTATCCTACACTTTTTTGTCATTAACTAGCCTTTTTATTCCATCTGATTGTTTCTATGTCCCACTGGTCTTCCTTATTTTATTCTATTACTGAATAAAAATATTTTCTTCACAAGTGACACAGTGTCACTTTCATCTACAGTCAGTCACTTACTAGGCTCCCAACATTTCCATTCTGCTTATACAAAAGGAAGGTACAAACAGCTTACTTCTTTACTTATGGTTCAAACTGTGGAAATAATTGCTCATAGACCCATGGGGAGGTATTGAAGGACAATGTCCTTGAAGTTGTTGAGTTATGTCAGCCTAATCCAACCTGACAGCTAGTTACAGTAATCTCTTAATTTTATCTTTGTACTGTGCTGACTGGACTTTGTATTTGCCAAGATCTGGATCTTTTCTTCTCATGACCCACCTGGCAATGCATTCCACAGAGAACCAGTATTTTGCAATTCACAAACCAATGTCCCATCATGCTTTTGCAAATGTTTCCTAACAGCCAAGAAGCAAACTGCTGTGTATGACAATTTAACTGGAAAACTTTGCAATTATTTCTGTTCACTTGCAGCCAGTATTGCTAAGGTTCATTAGCTTAATGGGCTGTTGTGTGCCCTTTTTTTCCTTCAACGTCTCTAAAAAATCCCTAGGACATTCTCCCATGAATCAAAAGGGAAGAAAAGGAAGAATCAGAAAGTGGATGATTGCTTTGGGAGTTCAGAAGCTTTTAGACAAAAGACAATACATTATCTTATGGTAAAGTAGGTCTTGGATTGGATGAGTATTTTAATAATGTGATGTCTTTGTGCACCCTAGAATCTCAAATTTTTATTTAAAAAAGGAGCTCTTGAGTTTTTCTTGTTGCCAATACAGTGTAGGCCAAGCAGTGTCAGTGCAAAGAGGGTTGCTTGAATGCTTTTTCACAGGTTTGAACAACCTACAGTAAGCTCATTTAAAACCAAGATGGGTATATCTTCACTGTATGTCTGTCTCTGCTATCACTTCAGTCTGTCTTTCATGTTCTTCCAAATAGTCTTGTATGACAAGGTCTGTAGTTTACTTCGAATGAAACATTGGAAAAGCCGATTTTCCAGAAGGCAGGACGTGCCTGAAGAAAGGCAGCTGTCAATTACAGAAGATGTTTGATACTAATGGATGATGCTGACTGAAAATATTTGAGAAAAAAGTTTGTTTAATGAGACAAGGAATATGCAGCAACTATTTGTTCATAGGAATAAAAGGAAAAAAAAAATCCCGTGGATAAGAGTTGTGGAGTGCTTTTTGAAAACCTTACGCTTCTGTGTTCTTTGAATAAATTTCATATTTTCAAGAAATCAGAGAAAGAACATAGTAAACTTTTAAAAAATGTCTGGGTTGTATGATATTGTAATAAAAGGAACAGGAGTTTAAAAAAATTGAACATGGATGATAGGGCTTTAGAAGATTTATATATCCTGCCTCTTTGGTACCAGTTTGAAGAGGGGGTTGTCCTTACTCTATACACATAATAAGTACTTTGCTTTTTTCTCTTAAAATTTAGTAGATTTGTTACCTGAAGCTTCAGAATTAGAACCTCTCTGCTTTGTGAACCAATAAGGAATAAATCGAGTTTTTTTGCAATTATGGGTCCAGTTGTGCACAGGTTTAAATGACAGATTATCTATGCCACTAAACATTACTCAAAGACTTGTAATCTTGTAATCTACAGAACTTTTTCACATCATAGCTGTAAAAACAAACTTGTATATATGTATATATATATTCATCAAGTTGTATATCTATCTATCTATCTATCTATCTATCTATCTATCTATCTATCTATATCACACACCTGTCTTTTTCCTGATACAGAATTAGGAACTGATAAGGAGTGGTGCAATAAAAAGCCTCCACTTTTAAAAATAGTTTTTTATGTATCTTTATGTGTGTAGTTTATATATTTAGCAGCCTGGTAACTTGAAAGCAGTCCATAGAGAAACCTAACATATTCTCTATATCTATACAGTATAAAATTTCAACCTTGTTATCTTTCTTGTGACTTCCTAATTTGTTATACCTTTATTGAATCTTCTAGGTTTTAACTGGAAATTCTTAAGTATAAGATGTCTTGTCATCTGACCTGTTACACAGGACCTACCACAGTACCTTTTAACTTTTTGCTATAGTCAGTTAATGTTACTGAATAATTAAAGAAACAGTATTACACACATTTGCAGTAATTCAAAGGAATTATGAAGTTTAATTTTCTGTTTATACTTAAGCATTCTTTGTGGAAAAAAAATTCTAATGAACACCCAATATCTGTTTAGAATCTGCAAGGGAAGAAGCTGTAATTGTATATGATACCTGCAAAACAAGAGCTGGGAGAAAGATGAAAATTAGGAGAAATGCAAAAGGGGAAACTCAGCTGCATATTGCTGCTAAGAGAGGAGATGTGTCTTTGGTGAAGACTCTAATATCATCTGGAATTTCTGTCAATGAACAGGACTATGCAGGTTTGAAAATTACTCTCTTATGAGTTTGTTTTATACTACAATTTTTCATAATCTGTAGTATAGACATATTTATATAGTTTGCATCATTTTAATAAAATTATGCATTCTTGGCTTAAAATTTTGAAGAGGAAAGGAAGTCATTAAACAAGTGCAAGCGCACTGAATGAATACATGGCTTTCATGTCAGTATGGAGGTAATGCAGATTGTTTCTCAGAAGGGTCTTTTGACTCTGCTGGAGAGCATGTTTTCAGAGATGTGTACAGAAGTGAACTTTAAAGTTTGGTGGAGCTTATGTGCATCAGTATATGCATGTATGAAGCACATTCACACAGATCTTATTTCCTTATGAAATAAGAACAAAAACCAGATGACAAGATTGTTTTCGGTTTTCCTGCCAAAATATATAACATGTTTCTGTTTTCGTAGTCTCAAATGGATACTATTCTATACTAGATGTCTGGCAGACTTGATATTATAAAATGCTACTGGTATTATAAATCAGATTATTAATATTAACTCCTGAGTTTTTAGAGTTTTTCTACTCCAATGTTTTGTTTCTTCTATTACTTTTCTCTGCAGTAGAAAAGAAAGCAATGTTTTCCTGCTTAATATTGGATGAGTTTTTCTTTGAAGTAAATTGAATTACACACAAAATCATTTACCTTGGCCTTTCCTGATGATTATTTGTGTAAGATTTTTCTTAAATGCAGCAAAATATAGAGTTAGTAATTTGTGATCTTTGTGGATCTTTCCAAATCAATGCATACTGTGTTATCTTGCTTTTATTAGGTTGGACAGCAATTCATGAAGCCTCTAATGGAGGATTTACTGATGTGATCTTAGAATTACTGAAAGCAGGTGCTGATGTTAACAGCAGAAGTCTCTGTGGTGTTTTACCAATACACGATGCTGTTTCTGGCAATTATTTGGAGGTATATTTTTCTTCTATGTAAGATTTGCTAACACCAATTTCCAGCAGAGGGTCAGCAAAGCAAAATCCCCATTTCATTAAAGTTACAAACACAATTTTAGTGTAGGTTTGCATTTAGGAAATAAACCAGTATTCTTTAAAGTGATAAAAATTAGGGGAAAATATTCTTCAATAGTGACAGTTGAAATTATACAGTTAGTTGACTTCTTTAATACAACAGACAAGTCATAAAAATTCAGAAACTTTCTGTGGTTCTTTGCCAGGTTCTTGGCCTTCTTAAAAACAATATTAAAGTTGAACATTCTCGATTTATTGATAGTTCAGTGCTGCCGCAGATAGGAGTGATGCACTTCACACTTAAGAGAGAAGAAATAATATGCTTTACTGATATAAAACAATGAGATAACAAAGTTCACTAATAAATGTGACAGTTGTTTAACACAATTCTATTGTTTACTGCATGGAGAACAGGGTCCCAGTTGTTAGGAGGGATCTCCTGTTGAGTCATGATGTTCAGAAAGGACCCCCTTACTTTCTAAACTCCTTCTCAGATGGCTAGATCCAGACTTCATTCCAGACTCAGTCAGCAGTTTATGTCTAAAGGACTGTATGTTCACAATCAATCCTTTCTATCACTTAGTTAAGATTTAAAAGTTTAGCATCAATTATGGATAATCTGTTGTGACAGGAATTTCTCTGCCTCGAGGAGTAATGCTGAGATGTGTCCCTGCTCAAAGGAAGGTCCTGCTGTGCAGCCCATTGCTGTGTGAGAGAGCTCAAGGGGCCCTGGGCTGTGCAATATTTATGAAGTAAACTATGAAGTGATTGACTTATGGTCATATTTGCATACCAATAAGGTGCCTGGGTCTCTGTTGACAGTGCCTTTTGTCCTCCCCAAAGTCTGGAGTAGGCTGGATGCATCTATCACCACTGCCCCTGGTGGTTGTGGCTTAAGCAGGAGAAGAGAGTAGCACATAGCTATAAAGGCTCCTGTTATCGATGGGACATTTTTTCATTAGCTTAGCTTGCCCAAAGCCCTGACCTACTGAACTTCAAACATTTCTTGAGATGGAGAAACTTCTGTGGGCAATCTGTTTCGGTGTCTCACTACCTTCATTGCAAAAAAAAAAAAAAAATTGTAAAGAAAAGATTCTGGTCTTGTTTAAAAATGAATAATTTTTTATTAACTGGTCCGTTCCAATCCAAACCATTCAGTGGTTCTAGAAAACAGACTGTTTTGGTTAGAATGGACCTACAGCGATCACCTAGTCCAACTGCCTGATCCCTTTGGAGCCAGCCAGAAGTTAAATAATATTAACATTGTCCAGATGTTACTTAAACATTGGCAGGCTTGGGACATTGACCACCTCTCTAGCAAACTCCTCTAGCACAGCTTAGATCAATTCCCACTCATCTGTCACTGGATCCCAGGGGGAGAAGATGGGTATCTCCCTCCCCACTTCCATGCTCAGGAAGCTGTAGAGAGCAGTGAGGTCACTCAGTCTCCTTTTGTCCAAACTAGAAAAGCCCAAAGTCTTTAGCAGCTCCTCACAGAACACATCTCTCAGCACTTTCACCAGCTTTGTTGCCCTCCTCTGGACATATTCAAGGACCTTCACATTCTTCTTAACTTGTGGTGCACAGCACTGCACAGAAATAAATAAAATGTTCTTTTGACAGAGTTCTGGGGAACTGAAGTGTAAAGGTGATGCCAAATTGGCTCAAACATACTTCTTCTATTTCTGTCAGGACAATTAATGTTTCATCACATTTATCTTTTTCTGTGAGCAAGGGTAAAACAAAGGGGATTATTTCACAGGCTTGGAGCCAAGCTATCAGTCAGGTTCTTGCAAAGGTATAAGTGTATTATTCAGTCTTTTGGGGGAAAAGCAACAGAGAATATCCTGAACTTCAAGTCAGCATTCTTGTTCTGATGCATTTTCTTACTTAACTGCAATCTGAGGGTAAGAAATAAGAAGAAATGCTAAAGCTGAGAAGTCATACATATGAAAATTCTTCTACCATCCAAGGTCTGACCTCATCAGTAGTTTCATATGATCTGAACTTAGGGGGTAGATGATTCCACTGATGCTGTTAATCTGATTTCCACATTTTGTGATTAACTAAACTTGCAAGATTTTTGGAGTTAGGAAAAAAAATTATCCATCCATGAAACCAAAACCAATATTAAAGAAAGAAATCCACTTCTATCTGCAGTTTGGTCTTAATGCAATTGACCAGCTCCTTTTAATTTAGATACATGGTGTTTTATAATTGTTCTCTATAACCATAAAATCATAGAAATTAGTACTGTAAAAATCACATGTTTTGTGAAAATTTTTGAGTTGTTTGTGTATTTTAGTGGAACAATGTAAGATATGTAAGACAGAAATCTGTGTTGATAATAGCCAATTATTTGTTTGTTTAATTTGGATTGCAACTATAATGATTGTAGAGTATCTTATTTACTTATATATTCTCTAGAGTATCTAGAGAACCTGTATTATTTGTAATGTATGTTAGATATAACATATGTAGTTGTATAATAAGTCCATAACAAGAATTACCACAAATAACAAAAATGCATAATAGGCAGCCAGGATTCTGCTGCAGCATGGAGCAAATCCGAATGAGAGGGATGGTTCAGGAGAAAGTGCTTTGAATCAAGCTTGTGATGAAGAAATGAAAGACCTGTTGAAGTCGTATGGTGCTGTGGACTCAGTACTTCCTGTTCAAACTGTTGAAGTTACTGGTATGTTAGTTTTGTAATATAAATCATAGAATTAACCTGTAGTCATAAGGAAAAATCATTCAAGTAGTATAAATATTTTTAATTCTGTTAACTATTGAATGCTATTTATTTATTTATTTATTTCCAGAAAATAGCATGCATGGATGGGTTTTGTTTTTTCTGAGAGAATGAGGTAAAAGAACATATTTGGGTATTCAGATTTTTGTTATTATCCATATTTCCCTCCACAGTAAGGGAAATGAGTAGTTTTGAAAGCAGTAGTTTTCTATTTCTTTATGCTACCTAAATTTGATCTCTTTTGCATATACAAGATACTTTTCATTAGTTGATCTGCCATTGCCTCTTTGTAATCTATATTAGCTATTCCAGCCTATGATGCTCCTGCAAATAAATTCTAAATTTTATTTATTTTTTCTTAATTTATTTATTTTTTCTTAATATGGAGAGGGGAAATCAAAACGTCATTGTTACGACTGCTATAAAAATGATGATGCAGTTTTGGAGACACAACATGAGAAATACAGTGTCGTAAGTATAGATACAGTTTTGTTAAACTGCTCTGTGATGAACAACTGCATAGTGACATTTGCTGACTGAAAAAAAAAAGTTTATATATATATAAACATATATATAACTATATAAATATAATTTAAATCCATTGAAATGTATGTAAAAACAGCATCATGCAGAGAGTTATAGTAGATAAGTTGTGGTTTACATATGTGAGTATGTTTGTTATCACCTCTCTCTGTTCATAATTCCTGTGCATTTAAATTTATAGAGGAAACAGTAAGCAATACTGACACACATTTCTTATACTTATAAAAATAGGAAAAAACGTCATGAGATCTGAAACTTTTAATCACATTTCCAGAATGGTTCTTTTTGAAACAGTAATGAATTGCCATAATGATGATGAAGATATTTAGATATTGTTTATCTTAACATAAAATAACAAGGAAGATTTTTGCACAAATTGTTGGCTTTTCCTGGAGTCTGTAACCTATGTCTACATTGTCTAGATGATGCTGTCATGGTGAAATTCACTGTCCAGTCTTTGTTGTACACTCAGAGGTTTCTGGAGGACTCTGAGCATGGACTAGTTTGAATGCCACAGCAAACCCAGGCCGTGACAGCCCCTTGCAGAGCATGTTCTTGGCACTATGTACTTCTGTCCTACCAATACCTAAACTGCAGGCCACGTATCATGGCCTGTTTTGTATGGTGCACTTGGCTCTACTTCTTATGGTAATTTCTGTGTTTGTTAACAGGAGTCTGTTGCTGACATACAGGATACAGAAAAAAAGCAGGAAGAACTGTTGCTATTTGAGTTGAGAACTTCAAAAGATGCAGGTAGACATAAATTGAAGTGTTTCACCTATTTTTAGTGGGTAAATATCTTTGGCAATATAACTGTATTTAAAACATTATTGTATATAATGTATTTTAATCTCCTCTGGAAAATACAGCTTCAGAGAATAAGATTTTAACAACACTTCTCAGGTGTGGGCACTTCCCAAAGTACTTTCTATTGCACAGGAATGAATATTATGACAGAAAAGGAAGGTGTGTCACCTGGAGGCATGTGTCTCAAGTCAACCTAATTATATAAAAAGGGATCATTAGATAAGAATGCATACTTCTGGCAGCATTATTCAATTATGAGCACATGAGCGCCTGCATGATCAAGAACAGCTATGTCTATATGTAAAGTAGCAGATGCAACATTTTCATTCTGGTGTGGCTAGACTTCCAGGAGCCTAAAATAATTTATGAGAGGAAAAAAGAGAATTCTTTACAGCAGACAATGTGAATGATGGGCAGTTTCAGAGATGGTGATGCCCAGAGGTGTAATTTGTCTTAGGCTATCAAATCTCAGTTCAGATTAATCTCAAGAATTTACTAAGTGACAGTGACTTCCTAGGCGATCAAGAAGCTGCTGCTGTTTAGGTGTTGAAGTCTATTGTATCCATGCCATGATGCCTCAAGAGCATAGCTTGCTGCCAGAACGCCTTTGACCAAAGTCTCTCTCCCCAGCTGCCCTCACCCATCTAGGCAGGGCTGTTTAATTGGAGCATCTCATACTCATGAAACAGTTTTGCTTCCTGACAGAAAGAAAGGGTTTGTTTTTAAATTTATATTCCTAAATATAGGCTGGAGCTTTCAAATGGTATTTGCAAGTAAATTTATCCCTTTAAAAATAAATGTGAAATATGGAATTATATAGATAGCTTCCAATAATCAGACTTTCTTGTTCAGGGGTATGACAAAAATTGACATGGTAATCTGTTACCACTACTGACAAAGGCATTAGTAATGTAGCACAACTTAAACTAAGTCATTACAATTGATGAGGCACAAGACTGATCTAAGATAAAAGAAAATAGACTAAAATCTCAAGGTATTTCTATGCAGTGAAATCTACTATAAATAAAAGATGCAAGATTTCTATTACACTGCCTTAATAAGAGCAATATTTACATATTACTAAGTAGGCAAATATTGGTAGGTACTGTGAAGAAGGTTTGAGGAAACATTTTACATATTCCAATTTAGTATTTCTTATTTTTCCTGATTATGTAAAGCTTGCATTGACTTTCAGAGTTTCAGGAATTAGGTTACAAATTTAGCACATTATCCCAGTGGTATCCACTGGTTGTGACTTCTAACCCTCATGATCTATTTCTAAGAGATAGAGTGTATAAAGAAGAATTTTTAATTGCTCTTCTTTAACATTTAACTTTATAATATGAGTTAGAAACTATGTAAAACTGGGACAGATATGCTTTTACCGTTGTATGCAACTTGAAACAGTCTAGGTTTATTAAGCTATTTTGTAATACTTAAATACTTAAAGTTTTATGTTTGTTAAGATTGTGTAACTTCTGCAGGTAGCCTCAGTATAATTGTCATGTTATGTAGCTACTGCAACACAAAGAGCTTGAAAATTTTCAGGGCTTATCATCCATAGGGCAATTCTTTAATTTATTCTTTTTTCTCTTAATCATTTTCTAAACAAGGGATTTGCACTTCAGAATTTTCCACTACTTCAGCTAATTTTTTAAAGTTAAACTTGTATTTAATTCTTTCTATAAGAATTTCATTAAAAGTGCTCCAATTGTAAAGAGCTACCAGCATGCATTACAGTATAAGGTGCTCTAGCAGTGTCTTTATACTTTGACACTGTATTTGCTACACTAAAAATGCCATTAATGAAATTAGTTCCTACTTCTTATCACCACCATAATTTTGATTATTTCAAAATATTGAACAGATGTGTATATCCAAAGGTTGTCTCAGATACAAGATACTTTGAATGAAATACTTGGAAGCCAGAAGACAGAGAGGGATACCCTTGCTAAAAAATACAGGTAAGTAGAATACAAGGATTATATTCATAGAAAGCTATTCTTTGAAGCAGTAGTGATAGAAGTTATTAGAAGCATATAGTGGCATAAAAGTAAATCTATGTGGTTTTCATTCAGATTTTTTGGCAGCATGATTAATATTGGCTTCAGTTGCCTCAGTCACAGGATTTAGGTAATGCATACTAATCAGTTGCTGTGCTCACAGTGAGCATTGAAATTAGGTAGTGAACAATACAAAATGTGTGGAAAAACACAGAATCACAGAATATGCTTAGTTGGAAGTGACTTACAAGGATCATCGAGTCTAGCTCCTACCCTGCACAGCCTATCCCACCATGTGCGTGAGAGCCATGTCCAAACATTTCTGTCAGGCTTAGTGCTGTGACCACTGCCCTGGAGAGCCTGTTCCAATGCCCAACCACTCCTTGTGTAAAGAACATTTTCCTGATACCCAACCTAAAACTCCTCTGACACAACCTCAGGCGATTCCTTCGGGTCCTGTCACTGATCACCACAGAGAAGAGATCAGTGTCTGTCCCTGCTCGTCCCCTCACAAGAAGAAGATGTAGACTGCAATGAGGTCTCTCCTCAGTGTCCTCCAGGCTGAACAGACCAGGTGACCTCAGCTGCTCCTCATACAGCTTCCCCTCACAGCCTTTCACCATCCTCATGGCCCTCCTTTGGACACTCTCTAGCCTTACATTAGGCTATTGTGGCACCCAGAACTGCCCCAGCACTTGAGGTGAGGCTGCCCCAGAGCAGAGCACAGCAGGACAATCCCCTCCCTTGCCTGGCTGATGCCCCCAGGACATGACTGGCCCTTCTGGCAGCCAGAGCACTGCTGACTCGTGTTCAACTTGCCATCAACCAGGACCCCCAGGTCTTTTTCCGTGTTGCTGCTCTCCAGCCTCTCATTCTGTCTGTCTGTCCGTACATCCAGGCTTGCGCCATCCCAGGTGCAGGATCCATCACTTTTCCTTATTGAACTTCACATGGTTGGTGATTGCCTAGTCCTTTGATTTGTTGAGGTCTGCAGGGACCTCTGTGCTCTTAAGGGAGTCAACAACTCCTCCCAGTTTTGTATTGTTAGTGAACTTGCCTAGTATCCCTTCCAGTTCTGCATCCAAGTTATTAGTGGAGATGAAGTGAAGATGTGAAGATGTTGAAGAGCACAGAGCCCTGTGGCAGGTCACCAGCCTGATGTCACCCCATTCACTAGAAGCCTCTGAGCCTGACCTGTGAGTCATTTGTTCACCCATCATGTGATGTGTTTATCTGGACATTTTGTCCAGAAGGATCCTGTGAGAGATGGTATCAAAAGTTTTACTGAAATCCAAGAAGATTACATCACCTGGCTTCCCTTGATCAGCTAGGTGAGTTACCTTGTTTTCAAAGGAAGTCAGGTTTGATAAGCAGGACTTTTCCCGTCATGGAGCCATGATACCTAAGCAGAAATTAGGAAATGGGGGTACTGAGCAATTACATTAGTTTTGCAGTATCATGAGGGAAAGTAATAGCAACTCAAGACACTACTTGGAGTGTCCCTGACTCTGATTTGTTTCTTCAGCACTCCTCGGTTAGGAATGTTCAGCCAATGGCCAAAAAAAGCCGTTTAAAGAAATGGCTTGAAGCATGCTTGCAGACATTCAATTTTTGTGAGAACAATTAAAATGTCAGCTAGGATTGCTCATCTTAGTGTGAGCATGGACTGTGTGAATTAGCAGCTTCATGATGCTAGCTCTCACAAGGCCCCTTTTTACTTCCTTATGAGAAGCACTCAAGGGTGGTCATGTGGTGAGTGCTCACCTAACAATGTAGCATCCTATTCAACAGATGCTTCTAGGCCAGCTGATGAGGATGTTTCCATTCTTGCTTTTGTGGGCAGGATTTGGTTGGTCATGTAAAAGCAGCAGCATAAAGCTTTCAGGCAGTCCCATGGCAAAATACAAAGGCTGGTTGAGGAAAGAGACTGAAACATTTGTGTCACAAGCCATTTTGCCAGCAATAAAATGTAAGATACACATATTACACAGATTCAAAAAAAAAAAAAAAAAGGATTTTATGAGAAGTTAGAGTCCCAAATCATCCTTGTGAGTAAAATACTGACTGAGTTAAGAACCAAGGACAGTAAAATTAATAGCTACACAAACTTACCTGTTTTCTATGAGACTATGTTCCAGAGTGAAGTGATAAATATTTCTGGGTATTGCAGATATCCTATCCATATTGCAGCTAATGTAACAGCCATCCGTCAATAGTAATGAGATATATTCCAAATCACATTATATTTACTTTTTATTATTTATATAGTCAACATCTTATTTTTAATTAATTGGCTTATAACTTTGTCACACAAGCCATAGAAGATCAGGAGGCATCATCGCATTTTCCATCTTCCTGTTGTTCAGTTAGTTGGCCCAGACAGAGGTACTACTTACATTGTTCCTTTTCTGTACTTAGATATAGGTACTAGCACCTTCTGTACTAAGGTACTAAGATATATCTTTTACCTGAGAAAAATTAACAAAAAAGAAGTATTATATTTGTTAGTGGCTGTAAGTTACTTTGTCATTTTAGTCACACTGTCCTTGCCTCTTCAGTTGCATCTTCTTCTGTACTTGTACAGCAATAAAGTAACAAAACTTCCCAGAGCAAAAAGTGCTAGAAAAGTGTGTGGAAGCCTCACTGGCCTGTGTAAAAGCCCATCGTTGTCATGGATTACTCAGTGATTGACTGTATGCTGATATGTTGATGGTACATGTATTCCAAACACATGAGATACCAAGCAGTATCACAGTACAGACAACAATACTGTCAAGATGTGTTTGTTCTGTCCTTGTTCTGAGCCATCTAGTCTTAGTGTGCTTTTGTCATCCCCTCAACAGTCTCTTTTGAGACTGATGTGGTATTACCTGGCATGGCATTTCTGCAGTGGGTGGCCTGAAAAGCAAACCATACTGCAGTTCCATTTCCCACAACTTGTGTTACTTCTCTATCTTCCCAAAATGATGCTAGAGTTGTAGTAATGCCACTAATCCCATGAAGGGTAATTAGGAGAAAATAGTGTTATGCTGAGTTGATGGCTCTTGTACCAAAGAAAGTGGGGTAAATAAAGAATTCCCTTCCAGCAGAAAGGAGGTAAAGTCCCCCAGGGAAGGGGTCTCACAGGAAGGAGGCTCACTCTGGGAGCAGGGTCTGATGAAGGTACAGCATTCCTAGATTATGCAGGCAACATCCTAAACTGTTCTGTCCTCTTTACTTAAAAGTCATGTGGCATTGTTACAATGGTAGCTTTATGAAATCTTTTGTTGTGTACAAAAGATTTTATAAAATAATCCTTATAGTATGATCCTTATTGTATGATAAAATAATCCTTATAGTATGATCCTTCAGGAGCTCATCCTGAACTCATTTTAAAAGGCTCCAAAGTAGACCTTTGAGACATGGGATTCAATGTGCTACTATGATATGTGGTAATAAAAGAGAAGTTGGTGATACTACAGGCTCAGTTTTGATTCTTTGAATTAAAGGTGGTATGGGAGTATAAATCCTGTGAATTAAGGAATGGTATAGCAAGGCTATTTCTGAAGTTTTGATGAATAACATTCTAATTCTAAGCGATTCCCACCTGCATCTTAATTCTGTATCCTGCTATGGGATTCTGCACTTTGTTGTTCATAAACCTGGGATTTCAACATTAAACTTCATATATGATAAAAATATTGTTCAAATTTTAAACGTTGGCAGATTTTAAATGTTGAAACATGTTCTTTGTGAGTTATGTCTATTAACTGTTTTAATTTTGTATTTACAGTAACTTCAATGTCTTTATTTTTTATTTTCTATAGGGCTTCAGTGGAATCATTTAAAAAAGGTGCGCTAAGGAAACAATTAGTTAACCTTGCTTCTAGGCAAAAGAGCCTGTTGACTGTTGCCCAAAACCAGGAAAAATTAGTGCAGAAAGTAAAAAATTACAGAAAAACAAGGCAAATGTTCAATTCATCATCAGATAAGCAAATCTCAAACATAGTTACTTTTCATGGAAGCGATACAAGACAAAGTTTAACTTCTAATGAAATCATGTGTCCTAACACAGTAACATTTAGCATGGGGCTTGGTGCTAGCCCACCTAATGGAAACAGAGTAGAAGCACATCTCTCTTTAGAAAATAGATTTTCAGCTCAGGAATGCATCCAGCATCCACACATCTGCTTGGATGAGAAAGGAGCAAATAAAGAAGCAATTACAAGCAAGGAGGCTTCTGATCGTGCTTTGGCATCTGAAAACAGAGTAAGAGAATATGCCTTTGACATGTCAAAGCTGACAAATGTTGCAGAAGTGATGACATTGCCTTCAGAACCTACTATTTCCACAGCTAAAACAAAGTGCTCACAGCAAAAAGACATCGATTGTGTAGCAATTGTAGGGCAAAGAAACAGGTCTTTAAATCCCACTTCAATGACCAACACACTAAATGTTGTAGAAGCCCAAAGCACTGTTGTCAGTAAGAATGTCTATCAGACAACCAATGACTGCAAGCAGGTTCTTTCACATGAGGATCTGCACAGATATGTGAATAAGAAAGAAGCTTTCCAGCAGCAACTGCAGCAAGAAATTTTATTAGCATCTACAAATTACTCTAATACTTTGCAGCAAATGGTCTTTCAGAGTAGTGAGAATTCATTTAATGCCAACCTGATGCTTACTAATCTTTCCTCAAATACAGACTCTCCAGCAAATACCAGTGAGAAATCTTCACAGAGTTATGGTAATCAGGAATGGGAACAAAAACAAGTGAGATATGGATGGAAGAGTAAGAAAAAGCATCAGTTGATAGATCTGCTTGAATTGGGAAGAATAAAGCCTGGGGAAAATGTTTTGGAATTCAAACTGCAGGTAATTGTTGAGAAATAATAATAGTAATAATATTAATATTAGTGGATAATGAAAATACCCCACACACTAAAACGGGAAGCAGCAGTTCTCATGCTTTAGTGTGCATCTTCAGCACTTACTAGTGAATATTTTTAGTCATTGGTTATAGATAACTGTTCATGAGTTTAAAAGGAAAATTATATGGATGAAGTCTTCTGTCAGCCCATAATTTTAAAACCCAGAATATTGCATAGGTAAAATTTGTGTTTAACTTTGCATTACCAGTTTGCTAATATTTCTTATCGCTATAACCAGAGTGGAATCTTTGGCTGATGTACATTGTGTAATACCTGATTTTCATACTGGAAGGAGCAGGAATGTAATCGTTGTTATGACTTAATGTCATTCTTGGAAACAACTGTCAAGTCCCAAATAAAAAATGTGACATCAAAGATTTTGTAGTCCTGTAACATGCAAAATTTCATGCTTACACGCTTGCTGATTCTATAAGCATACAGTATGGTACGAACCATATTTGGAAAAAAGAGAAAACCCTCTTTTTTAATACAAAAGCATTTCCCTGTCCCTCAAAATAAAGAGCAGATTTTCACAGCAGCTGCTAGGGGCCTGGCTTAGTATTGAGCATATGAGGGAATCATTGACTGAATTCCCAGTCAATGACATGTTAACTAGTGTCATGGTTTGACACTGGCCAAATGCCAGACATTCACAAAAGTCACTCACTTGCTTTCCCCTGCCACAGCTGGGCAGAGGAGAGAGAAAAATTTAATGAAAGCTTCACAAATTTAAATAAGGACCAGGAGAAAACACTTCAAGGGCAAAACAGGCTCAGCTTAGATGCTCAAAGTGAATTTACTGCTAACAAAATCAGAGGAGGATAATGAGAAGTAAAATAAGCCCTTAAAAACACCTTTTTCCCCCAGCCCCTCCTTCCTTCCCACTGACAGCACAGGGAGACAGGGTGGGGATTTTGGTCAGTTCATCACCCAAGGTTTTCTTCTGCTGCTCAGGGAGAGGAATCCTTCCCCTGTGAGGCCGTGGCGTCCCTCCCACAGGACACAGTTCTCTGTGAACTTCCCCAACATGGTTCCAATCTCACAAGCAGCAGTCCTCCCAAAATTGCTGCAACCTGAGTCCCTCCCACAGGCAGACAGTCCTCCCAAAACTGCTGTGGTGTGGTCACTCTTCCACAGGGTGCAGTCCTCCAAGGACAGGCTGCTCCAGCCTGGGAGCAGGGCCCCCTCTCTCCATAGAGTCTCCCACTGGACCACAGCCTCCTCCAGGCATCCACCTGCTCCAGCATGGGCACCTCCCCCATGGGCTGTGGGTGGATCTCTGCATCCCCCATGGATCCCCATGGGCTGCAGGGGCACAGCTGCTTCTCCATGGTCTGCACCACGGTCTGCAGAGGAATCTCGGCTCCAGCACCTGGAGCACCTCCTCCCCTCCTTCTCCACTGGCCTTGGAGTCTCCATGTTGTTTCCCTCACACGTTCTCACCTCCTTCTCTTCTCTAGCTAGGAAAATCTGTGTCACTTTGTTTTGATTTTCTTCTTATATATGTTATCACAGAGGCATTACCAACATCTCTAACTGGTCCAGGTGTGGCCAGCAGCATGTCCATCCTCAGAGCCATCAAGCTCTGCCAGACATGATGGAAGCTTCTGGCAGCTTCTTACAGAAGGCACCTCTGTGGCTCCCCTACTACCAAAAACCAGGCTGTGCAAAACCAACACAGCTAGTTAATTTCCAGGGCAGCATATTGATAAAAATATGAAAAGTTATTTTCAGCCAACTCACCAGTTTAATTAATGTAGAAAGAACTCCTTTTCCTACACCCATGATCTCAGGAATGCTTTTCTGCTGAGAGCTGCCATTTCGTGTGTCTTGTGTTCTGGAACATAGGGTAGTGTAAGTCACAAGGCTGTACATCAGGCCATATGATAGGTATGGAGACATGCTTCTTTTTTTTGAAGAACATGTAATATTTCTTTGAACTGCAAGGTAGCTAAGTGGAAGGATGAAAAATTCAGTATTCCTACTGTAATTTTTCAAGACAGTTGTCTGTGATAGCACATAGATCCTAAGGACTTATAACCCAACACTGCAAGTACTAGTGTTCAGCATGTACAGAAGTCAGTGATCTTTACTAGGATGAAAATGACACTCATTTATGTCTTGGAAGATCGTGCTGTGGAAATTGAAATTGAGAAGCCAGTGTCTGTTGCATTGCAAAGAGATGATCAGTAAATTTCCCTTCTTTACCATTATAGAGATATATTTGATAACAGTATACAGTTGGTACATAGTCCTTACTTAAGGTTAGCTTTGGGCAGGCAGAATGCAATTGTTGAATGCTGTAGACCTAGGTTGTGAAACTGTGAACTTATGAACTCGATTGAGTGCTCATTAAAATATTTGGGTTAATTGTCTTAATTTAATTCTTAAAGCAGCCCCAAGCCAGTGGATATGGTAGGAGTAGGAGATGGTTCAGTATTTTCTGGTGCATCATTCTGTTACTTGGATTGTTTAACCTTATGAATGATACGTGACCTTACTAAGTTCTAACAGAGTTGATCAAGAACTAATTGTTGCATTATTTAGCTGTGTTAGTCAACTGAGGCCAATATGACAAAACCATGACTTACTCAACTATAAACAGCTATAACTTGTGCTTCTGGAGAGGTGTAAATGTTTGCAGAACTGGGCTGTATTAACATTATGAAAGAGGCATTAACAATAAGTTCATTCATACTTAATTTTGCATAAGGTTAGGTTAGGTTGTTAGGTTCCTCCTAAGACATGTAAGTGATATCCCTTGATATAAGCAAAATTTTTGTGCAAATATGTTTCATGTTGGACTGGTTGCTGAAACTGCACTCTGACATACATGTACCTCGTATAGCAGTTTCTTGTTGCACAGATTTGCCTCGTGTAAGTGCCTGAGTTAACTGTTGCACATTAATTTACTCAAAAAGCCTTGTTATGTGTAAGAGGAACTAAGATACAAATACAGTTCTGACAAACACACATAGGGAGATTTGTCCTCTGATTGGCTAAAGCATCTTATTCTGGTGGGATAAATCATCTTATTTTATACAGTTTTTGATAGTTGCATTAGATTACTTAACATTTTTTCAGAGAAAAACAGAATTAGCTGCAACTTTTCAGCTATATTGTTCTTTGGCATTTTTCATGTTTCAAAGATCTTATATTTGTTAATTTATGAATTGAATTTTTTTTTTTTTTAGGAATTTAGTCATAAAGCTACACTCTTGAAGAATGGCAAGATCAGAACCAGTAAAGGACAAATACTACAGAATCCAGTTCAGTGGGTTAAAGATCTACTAGGAAGTGATATTTCTGTGACATGGAAGTATGTGTGGAATAAGGTAGGCCTGATATGATTCCTGAAGTTAGCAATAATGAATGGCTGTAACAAGTTTCACTAATCTAGATCTCCTTACTGTTATTAAAGCAAAAAAGGGTACAAATCTGAATTTTAAATATCTTGTCACTTTTAATAATTGAGCAGCAAAGAGAGCTCAGTTATTAAAATGAGCTGTAGCTACATAGCTGTATAGTGATGAACTCGCCATGAATGTTGAAAGAGTGTGGAATGCTCACACTGTAAGCTAAAAGGGATTTGAAAGAGTAGCTTTAAAGATGATTGACTGATAGAGAAAACTGAAAGGTAGTTTGAATAAAAAGGAGCAAACTTACTGAAATATCAGGGTGTCATGCATGACTTGCAAACACACTGGCAAAGTTTAAAGGGCATTACAGATGGGCTGTATTATGCTTGGGTTAGAATTCAAATTAGCTTAATTTCTTCTTGATCTTGACAGATACAGATTAGGCTTACAAGTGCATAAACTCAGTTGTAAAAGAAAAGTGAAGTTTCTACACCTATCAAAAAAAAAAAAAAACAAACCGAAATACTAATTAAAACAATCAGTTATCCATCTAGATTTCTTTTTACAGGTTACATATCTTGGGACAGAACTGTCAAAATTTAGTGTTGGTGAAGTGTCAGTTTCCACTTACCTAGAGTTACCAACACAGGAAGGAAACCCTTTGGGTATGTACCACTTAAAATCTAATATTCTTCATAACTGAAAGCAGCAGAAAGTGATTTCTAAAGAATTTAATGCTCAAAATGCCTCTATTGCTTTCTGATTTTTTTCTGGGGTATATGGTTGTCACTGATCTTGATCTTGAAATGTAAATAGTGCCAGAACTTGTACATGAAGTCTAAAAAAGTACACTTCTTCCATAAATTTGTTGTGTGAAGAGAATAGTTACTAATGATTTGGTTGCTATGTAAAAAAAACATGTAACACTATATATTAGAATATTTATTATTAAGTGAAGTTTCGAGTAAGCTGTTTCAATATTTTTTTATTCTATTGCCCAAGCAACACTAATAACTAGGAGGACACTTAATTCTCTAGAAATAAAAAGTCAAAAGAAAAAAAGTATGTTGATACTGAACAAAATGACACTGAACAATTTTTTCAGAACTGCTTAGCAAACTTAAGAACTTCAGTCTAATTTTGATAAGCAATGTATTATCAGGGAAACACAAGTGACTTTGACAGACAGTTGTACTTGGAGGCCATAAAGCTTTTGGACTTTTGGATTGGTTCTGTTAATTTGATAAGACACTGCACTTCATGTGAACTGGGATACCAGGGTTCATCTGTTTTTAACATACTCAAAGTAAATTTAAAGATAATAGTTCAATAGAACTAACTTGATATTCAAATTACTGTGTTCTACTGGTATTTGCTTCAGGCTAAGAGCTTCCAGATTATGAGTTTATTTTTCCTTTCTTCAGTAACTTCAGTTTATACCAGGTGTAAGTGACTCAGATCTGGATTTAGTTTCCAACCTTTTTGATAGGCCCTTGAAGATTTCACTAGTTCTTCTGAATTGTTTGTATTGTAAAAAATTTGTGATAAACATTGTAACTTCCAGAACAGAGAAATTGATTTATTCAAAAACTATTCTTGACAAACAAAAATCAGTCTGAAGATCAGCAAGTGTTCTTCCCAAGTAGTCCAGGGTCATCTGGAAAAGAGTATTTAAGGAAGTTTTTTTGTGATATGTGATTTAAGATGACAGTAACCACTGCCTAGCTATTAGTCTTAGGTGAGAAGCTGAGGGAGGGAAAATCAACGTGTTCTCAGCTTCAGTTCCATTTCAGATACTATATGGCCAGATATGTAGGACATTAAACAGTGCCTTAAATTGTTTCAGAAGAGGATTAATCTGCATTGTTGTTTTGTGAGTACAGTTCTGGTCATTGGACTACCCTCAAATGGTTTCCAAGCTCAGTTCATGAGTTAGCTTGTTCCAAGTACTTTTTCCAACAGGTACTTTGACTGCAGCCAACCTGCTCAAAAGCAGAGGAAAGTTTGCTGGTGTGGATGTGAACTGTTCTGTACCGCTTACCTGGAGACATTCCCAGGCACTCTTTTATCCTTCTAATATACTTATAGCCTGTGTGTATTATATAGTAGAAGTATTTTCTGCTTTTCAGAGAACCAAACTTCTTTTTTTCTTTCTGTATTAATGATTTTTTTTTTCTGTGCGTCCCAGAACATTGTTAAAAAAGAAGACTGGGGCCTGGGAATGTGAGCAATTTTGGAGGAGAATGCTATTATTTTTAATACCCCTCCCTCACTCTCCTTGTAGCTTCCCATACCTTGGCCCAGTGTTCATTGACCTACTGTGTGAAGAGCATAAGTGGGAAGAAAATGATACAAGCAGTGGCTACACCTAGCCATCTTGTAATAGAAAGAAGCAGCTACCAATGAACTTTTGGTAAAGCCCAGTTTAGGAAGCATGTCCTAGGAACCTCTACCAAATCAAGGTCCCTTGGCAAGAACAGAAGGAGCTGCTGTTCTGTAGTGGCTAACATAAGAAATGATAAAGTTTTTCATCTTGGTTGAGATTCATAAGGTGCTTCAACATTTATATAGCATCAGACTTCTAGTACCTTAGGGGTGTTAGTCCAAAAAACTTGAAGAGCCCATGAAGTAAAGCAGTTCCAGACCAATGCATGTATTTAATAGAAGCATTAGAAATTGCCATTTTGGAATTGGCCATCTAAATCCTAACTAAATTTCAGTGTAGGTATCTTCTTTCAGTCTGACTCTTCAGTCTCTCCTAGAATCATGCTAGCAGAAAGCAAGAATTACTGTATTCAAGCCTGAGTGAAATGTAAACATTAAGCAAATAAACAGTACTTTTAGACTATCTGTATACAGGAAAACAGAAGAAACAGTTATTATATGGCTTAGAATTTTTCTGTACTTTCTGATACTTGTCATACTGTTTGTTAAAAATGACCAAGAATAACACAAGTTACAAACACAAGTTGTGGGTGCTGTGTGCTGAAGGAGAAACAGCTGTTGCCAGGGAATTTATGAGTAAGTGTTTTTTTAGCAGTCTAGAAAACCTAATGGTGGATGTAAAGGTTATACAAGAGATATCAAAGGAGAAAGAAAAAGAGGTGGCATGGAATTGATTTGTGTGTGGGAGGGAAGGAGTGCTGGGGAAAAATGATGATGCTCCTGAGGGTTTAGATTGATATAAATGACCCAATAGCAATGTTTTTCAGAGCTCAATATGGTTGACTCTCCTGTGTCCAAAGTAGAAACATTTTGCTATTTTGGTGTAGTTAACAAAATAACTTCATATCATTTTGAGTACTCAGTTAAATGTCTCAAAAAAAATAATAGCATGGAGGAATGTCTTCTGGATTTAGATGGAGAAATATGATACATTGCTAAATGTATAGCACTTGGTGCTATAGTCCAGTTGAGGTGTCAGGGCATAGGTTGGACTTGATGATCTTAGAGGTCTCTTCCAACCTCATTATTCTCTGATTCTGTGATTCTGTAAATAATCTTGAGTAATCTAATTTAAAGGGTGGTGTGGAAATGCTTCTGAAAATACTCTGACCTTTGTGTAGCTGACCAAGCTTGTAACTTTGTGTTTTCAGTATTGCATTTTTACATTGATTGCACATTAAATCCTATCTGTAATACGTGTATGATTTGAACAGTGCCTATCGTACTTAATTTGGTATTTTTGCCACTACTGCCTGTGATTACACTACAGAGGGATGACCCTGACTCACCACAGTGCAAAGTTAGAGTCATCAGCTCAAACCCCAGTGCCAGATAACAGTGCTGAGCCAGGTCTGCTGTGAGAGGCAGTAAGACAGAAAACAGAAGTGAATCTAGTCTTCTTAATGCTTCTGTACATAAATCCTACAGTTACCTTGCAAAGAATTAAGCTGAGAAACTTCTGCAGAAAATGCTTTTTTTTTTTTTTTTTTTAATAGAAGCAAACAGGCTTAGTATCTTAAATGAGAGGGTAGAAAATTTGGAGGAAGGTGGTCTTTAAAGTTACAGAAAAATAGATTGTCTAGTACATTTATTTATATAAAAAAACCCATATTGAACTGCTCTTTGATATTAATTGAAAAGTAACAAAGACAATGGTTTATAGGAGTTATGTATCTCTGCTGAACAGATGAACAGCCACATTGACATTTTCTCAAATATGCCTACTATTTGTATTCTACTTGCCAAAATAATAGTCTTGTAGCATATATGGTCATTGTTACCCTACCATCTAGTGCTCAGTCCTGAATCAAAACAGTTACAGCAAGAGTGTAGAGTAATACTGTAGCAAAAGTAACCATTAATGGACAGAGGAGATAATTCAAAATTAAAGATACATGTTATAATAAAATTTGATAAACTGTAAATTTACAGGAATGTTGTTACGTAACTAAATTTTTGTTCATACCTACTATATTTACTCTATGAATTGAAGAAAAAAAGCTGCTGAACATGCAGTATATTATGTAAAAATTCATCCACCATCTCAGTTTTGACATCTCTGCCTTGTGGATCTCATATCTTTTGTGTAGAGGTCTGAATAGAAGCTTCTCAAGTTTCACAGTCTGATCAAATTTTTTAAAATAAACTGTAAAAAGAAAACTCCTATTTCAGAAGGAAATTCCTTTGCAAGCATCTCAGTATGTCCTTCAATAAGTCTCTTAAATGAAATTTTGTAAGCACTACGAGAAGGCCCACAGATGGACTTACTGCATTGGTTTGCCCTCTAGTTCTGTTTCCAAAGAACTAGGCACATACGAAATGCCACCGCTGTTTTACTTTGTGCTAAATAAAATCTGAATGTAAAGCTCAGCTGTATAAGTTTGCTTTAAACTAGTTTACTTTGTGGGCTTTACTAGTCCTGGAAAATGATAGAAGGATAATTAATTTTCGTTTTCTTGATAGTCAGTTATCCTGTCTTGTACACCAGTACAAAGTTGTGATGCTGAAATGGCTGACTTTACAGGAGAGTATTTAAATCCATGTGAATCATTCCAGTTAAATGAAACTTAGCTATTATATGTATCAGTACCTAAACAAGTGTAAAATCAAGCTACTAGAAAACACAGCATGTGCATATTTGCAACAGTCTTCCATTATACTTGTAAACTTTTCAAGATAGGGATCTCATATCCATATTTGAACTGTTAAAATACTTCGTAACATAATCCAAACAACAAATCTAGCCCATTGTAAAATAATATATTTTGTGCTGTACTGTACTCTGCATCAGAACCCTGGTTCTGGTTAGGCTCAGACATTTACGTCAGAAACTACTTTCACTAGAAAACTTTACTATTCTCTTCTTCATATTTTTGAAGGAAAGTGGGAAAAGATGATGAATAACATTAGTGATTCAAAAGTCAAGATGTAAACTGAGAACCCCAAGTTTATTATTTCTAAGAAAAATAAGCATGGCTTAAGGAACTTGATTCTGTATATCTGAATTTTTCGGATTGGGTATTGTTGAAGTAGTAGCTTATCATACTATTAATAATGGCAACAGTGATGTGAAAGAGAAGTACTTGAAATATTTAATAACCCCCAGCAAATAAACCATATACAAATAAAAAACAAAACCCTGAGATCTCATATATATTTTTTCTTCTTATCCATAGTAGAATATTCTTCAACTACATTATGTCCCCATTTATATGACTCTAAAAGACAGGGATATTAACTATATACTTTGTATTTTGTACTTGGGAAGAAAAGTGAGATTGCAGACAAAAATGTCTATACATAATATTTTCCAGTCTCGAGGTATTTCAAGGTGCACTGTTCTCTCTTCTTTATGGCTTACAGACAAAATACTTGAAAGTACTTTTTAGTACTGTAAAGTTCCAGGCATTTGCTTTATGTGCTTACATGCTTTACAAAGAAGTGCACAGTTCTGTCTGCAGAATTTACAAAGCAGTATTTTCCAGTAACTGCATACCTTGGCTGAGGCTTAGGCTTCCTTCATCTTGCTTTCAAAATCCTCTACCTGCTGTTATTTGACTGTCAGCAGGGTAGAAGGTAAAATGTCACATGATTGATTCAGATTTAAGCTATGTGGCCAGCAAGAGCCAAACAAAAATCACTTTTCATAGAGCCAAAAATTGTGGATAGGCAGAGGGGGATGGCAGAAGAAATAACTATCAGGGACTGTATGACATGGAAACCATTTCTAATGTCTGTATTTCTTATGTGTAAGCCATATTTTTCTGAAATTGGAAAATTACTTCAGAAGAAACCAGATGATACTGTGATTGCACAGAATCATAGGCTAACATAGGTTCAGTGGGACCTTTGGAGGTCTTCAGTCCAACCTTCTGGTCAAAGTAGGACCAGTTTCCAAAATTAGATAAGGTTTCTTGATGCCTTGTCAAAGCAAATTCTGCATATTTTCAGGGTTGGGTATTCCTATGCTTAACCATGCTCAGGATGAATTTTTCCCCAATATCTAGTTGGAAACTTGCTTGTTAAAACTTTTGCCCCTTTTTTTTTGATACAGAAACTCTGTTCCCCTAAGAAGTCCAGCTAAGAGTGCTTAAAACTGACTCCTACTTGAGTGCGTTGGACATTGGCTTTCTGACCTTTTTACTTTGTGAAACAAGTGGTAAAAGAATCCTTTGATAACAGATCCATCTTCTTAATCAGGTGCACTATAGCATTTTCATCTGCTTTGGTGGTCCTGTGGAGACTGAGAGAAGACTGAGACAAAAGAACTGTTGTAGATTATCTTCCTGGAATAAGTCTTTCCTTGTCTTACTTATGAAAGCAAAAGCAAGGCAATGTGAGACACATCAGCCTTCAAGAGGCACTGGCTTCTGCCTGCTGCTTTGCTTTAGACAGACAAGAGACTATTTTGACATCACATTGGTAATATGAGGTGAAAATATTTAGGAGATTACCTGATGATTGTATCTTGGGAAGTGTTCAAATTTTATCATTTTTTATCTGGTTGGTGTTTTTTTCAGGAATCACTTTTAACAAAGTTACAACAAAGCTTTTAAATAGAACAATTCATTCTTTCAATCCCCATGTTGTAATAGTGTAGGAGAAGGCTCTAGAGGTTGTTCTGGGGTTGTACATAAAGCTCAAAAAAAACAGCCACTGTAGATTTTGCCAGTGCATGAAAAACAGGAGCTGTTAGTTTTTCAAAGGGCTGTTCTGACCTGAAATGAAACTAGATTTATAACTTGTCTTCTGTTTGTTCCAATCTGCATTTCAGTCTGCTGGGTTTTAATTACCCAAGTTTGGAGCTGGACCTTTTAATGCACTATCTTGGCACATTAATTTCAGGTTTTCTAAAATGGTTAGAAATAATTTTAAAGAACCATTTTCATTTCAAGTGAGTATACAAGTGAATCATTATATAATTAAGTCTACAACAATAACATAATAGGTTAAAAAGAAAGAAATGTATGTTGGGAACCTACACCCTCCTAGTAAGACAAGAAATAGTCTCCTACCATTATTTTTAAAGCAATCTTTGGGTCTTTTAAGAACAGATACTAGTATATGCTCTTGTGGATGTTGAGCTCAAAACCATTAATATTGATATTTAAATACAGTGATGGACCTTAATTGAGAAACTGAAAGGTCATCTGGACAGCTGTGTAAAAATATTTTTTTAATAGAAAATATTTTTTAATAATAAAAATGGAACCAGACATTCTGTTTTATTCTGGAAGTACTTATTTTTTATTTTATTTATTTACAAATTCAGTCTTGAAGATAGATTCTGTTATGGGAGGATGTGCACAATTCTCAATATTGGCTTGTATATCAATTATACTTCTCTCACCTTTTGGGGATAAAATAATTCTACATCTATAGCAAAAAAGAGCTACTAAGATTTAAATTGTCATTTTGTTTCTCTGAGGGACTATTGAAACATTGCTGGATTTCTACAGTACATTGGTGGACTTAACTTTGCCACATTGTTAAATGAATAATGTAACAATATCTTGATCCACCAATCCAAGGTACCAGAAAAATAATAATTCAGAATATGTCACATAATAAATATTTGTTACTGTGTAACAGCCATATACCCCAGGATATGTAGGAGCGATAACAGGTACTATATAAAATCATGATGTAGGCAGAAGGTTAATGGAAAATAATATATTCGTATCACTTACGTGGGTAATGCTCTAAAAAAGCCTGTAAAGCAATATTTCTATTGTACATTTTTCAGACAATTAGAAACAGATGAACTATTAACCGTGTGTCTTGAAAAAGCATAGCATGTTTAGGTTCATTTGTGGGAATAATACTTTCTACCATATGAAACATAAAGTAATATAAGAATTCAGTGTAAGCCTTGAAACTGATGCTTTAGAATAAAAGGCATGAATACTTAGTTTCTAATCATACCTGCAAGTCCTTTTACTATGCAGACACAGTGCAACAAGAAAGATCACTGTTATGGAGTAGTTCGAAAGAAGAATGATTCTAAACACCTATTATTTTTTTCTGCTTTATGACATTGCTTTTACCAGTGTCACTGGATACATAAAGAGACCTTGAACTTCTGAGGAACTTCCTTTATTGAGTGAAGAAAGACATGTTTCTTTCTCAAATATACAATTTTATCTAGAAGGAATGGAATAAAATAATGAATTGTGAAAGTATAAATTAATTTCCACATTACTGCTATACAGATTTCAGTTATAGGCAGATGATGGACTGAACCTATAGATCATCCATGATGAGTCATGCCTGATATGTGAAGAAAGAAACCATAGGCTAAGGTACTATCAGGACGAGCTCTATGTCCTTCTGGCACTATTACAGCTGTTCTGTGAATTATCTGGTCATTATAGTACATATAGAAGAAGCTTCCAAACTGAAATTATTTATTTATTATTGTGATGCTATAAATAACCTTTGATTTTTTTTTCAAAGGTCCATAATTACCAATGCAAAAAAAAATGCAGTGTGCATGATTTAGGTCACTTGATAGATTAATTATTGGGGAAAAGGTATTTTCAACAGTGGGATGGAGATGAACACAAAGGATCATAATGCAGTTAGTCAAAATTTCTGCTAGCATGTATCTTGTAGTGGGTGCACACCACTTTAACTTTCGGTGTCTGACTGATATAATTGATCTGTTCATTAGAAGAAGAAGTCTCCTTACTGATTGGTTTGTAAGGACAGAATCTGTGGACTCCAGCATTTACAAGAGAAGAAAAGAATTGACATCTATATCATGTAAAGTGAGTCAAGAACTGTGGGGAGACCTGAAAAAAGTGAATGCATGTAGAGGGAAAAAACTATTAAATTACTGGGAAAACACTATGTTTTGTCAGATAAAGTTCTGCTCTTAAAATGGCAATCTGTCCACACACATCTCTTTTTCCAAAATACCAGGTCTCAACCAGATTTTCTTTCAATTTGATAGATCATGAATACAAATTTTAAAAATCCTGAAGAACACAAAAGGCAGTTACTTGCTTTCACTCAAGCCTCAGGAAAATATTAACTAAAATAAGTTCTTAATGTGTCTGTAACAGAAACCATTGATACATTCTAATCTTAGGATAGAAAAAGAGCTATATGTACCAGGCCATGTGTCTGGGTTAAAGGGAAATAAGGCATAGGAAAGCTTTAGTTTCAGGCTAAACTGGCCAAAAGCTCATATTCCTCTAACTGATATTTCTTCCTCTTCCTTAATAATTGTAGAATATAATGAAATCAGTACCATGTTGAACTGCCCTGGTGAACTTTTCAGCTTAGTTATTAAATTTCAGGTGTTAATCCTGGTTCTAGTGTCCAGGTTCAACGTAATAGGTAATAGGAACACTTAATCTGCAAGAAAAGTTATTTTCAAAATTATCTCTAGCATGGGCAGAATTATTGTGCCTCAATCCAGTAGCAGCCTTTTTTTAAAGATTCATAAGACCCAAAAATGTTGTTTATATGAAGTACTGGCTGTCATTTCTGAGGCCTTACTTGGTCTGAATAGACAATGCCTGTTGGAACCCCTGGGTTGTGACTGATCTTTTCTAAGTTCTTGAGGGCAGTGTGGATAAGGCACAAGAAACTTGAAAGCACTTAAGACAGATTTTTGTTCTATTAATATTCTGCTATGGCAGTTTAGATTCAATGCTGTCACCTTTTAAGTGTGTTGTCCTTAGATCTTCTCTTTGCTTACACATTTATAGCCTGTGTCTAGGCTAGCTGTGCTGAACCAGATCCTTTTGAATCAGAAGAATAAAATCTCCTGTGGCTTTGCCAGATACTGCAAATCAGTTCATCTTTCCCTCAGATCTGATAATCATCATTACCTATTTTATAGAAGCTTTTAAACTGTATTTACTAATGCTTGTAAATTTACTCAAATATTTTGCCTAAACTACTAGAGCATTTAAATTCTTTTACAGATAATTTACATCAGTAAGATAATTGTAAAATACGTAACCCAGTTTTTGGGTACTTCCTTGCTTGGGAAAAATAAGGTAGATATTAGTGGGATTTTTAAGGCCTCATCTTTCAGGAGCCATTTTAATGATCAGAAAATGGTGACTCTGCACTGAAGTGACAATCTTCTCTTCACTGACTAACGTTTATGCAGCTGGAGATTATATTCTGACATTCAAGTAGTTGCACCATTAATGGAAATTCTCCTTAAGTACAATTTTCAGATTCTTAGCAGCCACAGCGGACAAGGACTGGTAGAGATGCAACAAAATGGAAACACAAGTTGAAAATATTTAGAGTGGTTTCAAAACTCTGAGTCTAAAATAGATGCCTTGAAAGACAGAAGGAATGTTGATAAGCAGGATGGAAAAGCTATCAAGAGACAATATGTTTTCCCCATACTTATGAAAAAAAAACCCCTCATTCTGATATTAATACTTTATCTTACTGTTTATGAAGATGATAGAAGACTGACAGAATAGGACAGCAAGGGTGGAAAAGCAGAGAAAGGTCCTGTTTGTGTGTCTAAATTTACTGAGTTTGCTTCTATACCCAAGGCACTGAGTTTTGGATAACAGTATAGGAATCTTTCTTGGCTGCTTACAGCCTCCAAACTGCCAGTCTTTTTTAAGGGGATTAGAGTTAACAGTCAGGAAAGTGCAGGAAGAAAACATCAAAGTGTGTATCAGAAGATTAAATATAGTAGCAAAGGGAGAGAGAAAGGGGAGAAAGACTTGAGAAAGAAAAATGCAAAGGAAAAAAATCATTGTTGTCAGAGGAAAAAATACAGGGATCAAAATACTGATTCATACCTACTGGGGAAAATTACTGTCTGTGGATATAGAAACTTTTTAATAAAACAACTGGTGTCAGAACTGAGAAAGGTGGCTTTAGGATGTATAAATTACTGTGGTTTTGCTAGATGTTGACTGTTACCTAAAATTACTGAGAAGTGGAGAATATAGAGATTAGATATGTTAATTATTCACTTAGGTAAAGTACTTATGGTGGAATTGTGATGTTTAGTTGACAAAATCTTAATCCAATAAGTAAAACAAATTTGACACAAAGGAATCAACAAAGAAAGCTGTTAGCTGCTGCTGAAAAAGGCAACTTCAATATATGTATTTGGTCTTATCTCCCTTACACTTCTCATTTGAGTTGAGAATTTTTAGTCAGTAAGTTAAAACATTGCATTACAGAGAAGAGCCTTTCCAAAATAAGAAAATTGCATCTTTCCTCCAATTATGATCTATCAATACAGGATGTTAAATTAGTTTCAGGCTTTGCTAAGAATTTTCCTTCTACTTGCATACAAAATGTGGACATTTCAGAACAAAAAAAAGTATTTTTTCAACAAACTAGAGCAGGTTGAAGTCATGCCTGTCATGACATTGTATACTCAGCATTAATGAAAATGTTTCATCTCAGTTTCTGCCAGTGTATTTTCTTTTTAAAAAATCCCAGGCATACTTTAAGATCATTTTTACCTGATGTTGTCTTTAAAAAAACTATTTTGTGATTTTTTAATCCAAGCATTCCTTGTGCCCTTTAAAACATCACTTCTAAATGGGTGTGTAAGTTGCCTTTTTCTGGTGTGACTGACTGCTGCTTCATAAGTGTGAGACGTGTTGTGATGTAACTTTCCGCGTGGGTCTTGTGTGCAGCCTGCCCATCTTTGTTGCAGTCAGTGATACTTAAATATATTACAGACATCAGATCATACATTTTGTTCCATTATGTACTGTGTTATGTGTACTGAACATGCACCGAGCTTGTAAGACACACAAGACTCTATTTGCACCTCTGAACACCAACCTCTCTCTTCTAGTAGCAATTTGCTACTTTGCTGGCTTTGGTTCCACTTTCCGGAACTCAGGAAGTGGCAGGGAAATCACCACAGAGACATGGAATTAAAGGGTCTAGCACCTGCATTATAGCACAGTTTGTTTTAGCACTGGCACCATTCATATTGTCCATTCAATGAGTATATTTTGCTTCTTAGAATCGGTGTAGGTGACAGAAATTAAAAGTGGTGGTAACAAAGAAAGACTCTTGGGACGGCATATGATTGCCCAGTAGTAAGTACAAGCTAAATGGCCAACTGATGTCACTTCAGACTTGTTTTCTCTGCATTTTGACAAGGATTTATCTTGACTGATCTAATAATCCTGAAATATGTATCCTGATTTGCTTCTTGAGGACACTTGAATGTTGTTTGGACACAATATTTTGTTGTTTTGGTTTTGTTGTTGGTTTTTGTTGTTTTTTTTTTTTTTAAACAGAAACCATCTCCACTTTCATGAGAGTTCCCTCTTTTGACACCATCTGCTATGCGTGACAATTCTGCCCTCACTGGCAGTTTTCTGTGTTGGGCTGGTTGTGGCAGCTCAGTAGCTGTGTTACTTTGTGCAAGGATACTGAAGGGAGAAAGTGGGAATGAAAGATGTATGAAAACAAGTAACTGAAATCTGAAATCCCAAGTGCCTTTTGGAATCTATGCTGTTATGGATCAATGTCTTCCAATATTTTTTACTGGTGGATCTTTACCATGTTACTTTGTTACTGATTTTTAACAGTGACAAAAGTTCAGCTTCTCCTGTACTGACAAAAGTGCTTTAAATTTATGCATTGCAATAGTTAATTCGGTCCAGCAGATACTCAAATATTGAAAATACCTATAGTTCAGTCCTGCAATTTCTTCTGTACAGGTCTACACTTTTGTTTTTATAAAGTTGTTTCAGGACAGGCTTTCTCTGTGAGAGAGATTCTGTATTTTGGGAAAGTACATTGAACATGCCTCTTTGTAGACATAATACATGAAATTCAACAGTACTGAAGAACAACTGCATTTTCCTATTACATAATTGGAAATGTCTGGGATGGCTAGCTTCTTAGGCTGGGCACCAGGAGGTGTAGTGTGGCCCTTGTCTCATTGAAGACTGGGTCTGAATGAGACATATTGGTAAGATGTTGCAAGTCTTACCCCACAAGATTCCTAAGGCACATGACAGATTCTTAGGGATCACTGAGGTTTGCAAGGTTCTGACTAACTACAAAGACCTTTTTAGCTAATAGTGCCAGTTATTGCTTTCCATTAATCTAATTTACATTCTGTAATCATTTGCATTAATTTTCAACAGGCTCTTCTGTCCAGTTCAACTCAGTGGAAAGTCTGACACATTTTCTTCAATTCCATGAGATAGTAATGGCACATAAAGAGGAGTTTCTACCATGCTCTGCAATGGAAAAGCACTGGAGTTTCTACAAAGAATGCAAAGATTTTGGATTCTAAATACTTCTTGAGTGCTAATATGTTTTTCTTTGCCATCGCTTAAAAGTAAACATTTGAGCTTTTAGAACTAAGTACTTTGCTGCTGTCATTTTGATAAATCATTTGTCCAGCACTTGGGATGATGGAAAGTTTGTTTGGTTAAGTGAGGAACAGGGAAGTACTTAGTAGCAGGCAAAGATAACCGTCAATATTTACTCCTGCACTGCAAGATTAAGAAATGGGGAAGTAGATAGGACTTACACACTGATGTTCATTGTGAATTATATTCCAGGCTGATTACTTGGTACAAACTTTTAAGTTTTAATTTAAGATTAAAGTAACTGACTATATTAATGGGGCAGGTTAGGCAAAAAATCAAGATGAACAGCCTTGAAAATCATCATCAGCTTTGCTTTATGTGGCATATATATATATATATATATATATATATATATATACATATATATATATATTTGAGAAGGGGGCAGGTGCTCAGAGAGGTTAAAAGAGGAATCTCAGCTATTGGAAGTGCTCAGGAAAATTCCATTCATGTACCAGCCAAATCTCTCTGATAGGTAGAAAATGTGCTGGCATCTGACAGGAAATGCAATTAGCCTGTTTGTGGAACACAAATTTTTCCAGGTAACAGCCTCTTAGATATTCATCCCAGTCGCTGGGGGATTTCTATTTGTTTCAATTTTACAGTGTTTGAATCTGCTTTAGTAGCATATTTGTAACAGATTTGACTGTTAAGAGTTATCTGCATTCAAGTGATATTTTTGCTCTTTCATTCTTTGGATTGTAAGAAGAGATAGAATAATAGTACCTGCTACTCCTAATGCCAGTGAATAGTATGGGAAGTATCTCCTGTTAATACATAATGTCAGCAAGCTATTTGGATTGTGAAGAACTCTTCTGCAAAGATCTGACTGGTGTCTTAAACAGAAGTTGTTTAGGGAAGTGAGAGGGGTCTGATGTGCAGAGAGCCAGTGCTATGCCCTAGGATGCATGAGCAATCATAGCCCGATGGTCTGTAAGAATAAAGAAATGCCAATGGCTTGGAAGTCAGAAAAGGTAAAAGCTGCTGAGTGACAGATACTTTGTAAAGTCAGTTTCACAAAGAAAGAAAATGGAGTGTTCTCACAAGTGCAGCAGCAAACAAACCTGAAGGCATATTGTTTCAAAGGAAGTGCTCATTCAAATACTGCGCTTTCACTGAGAAGTAAAAGGTATTTGGCTGTTAAAATGACCTCTGAATTACATGTTTGTTTGAAATTTTTTCTTTGTTGCAAGATGTCTAATAAAATTAATGTACAAAACCTGGGAGAATTTGACAGTACTATTTTGGTCTATTATATTAATGTGATTACATGACCTAAGGCAATCCTAAGATACAGTGACAGAAAATTGAATGAGCAAGCTGAGCAAAGAGGTAAAAATGCAAAGTGCTACATGAAGACCACTGCCTCTTACAGATGCTGTAAGTAAGCATACATAGAAAAAAAAGAAAAAAGCCACTGAGGCTTTTTTCAGTTTTTCAATTGTATAGAAGTATCTTGAGAAAGGTATTAACTTGACAACATATGGCTTAATATGACTAATAAATGTAGGATTCTGGTCCCCAAATCTTAAAACTTTTAATATTCTCTAATCTCCCTGCTGGAATCCTTTGATCTTAATGTAAAGATCCATTAAGAGAGAAAAAAACTTAAACCATCATGTTTTCTCTGTTTAAATTTATGCTTTTTAAGTGAACTTGTGCATAAAAATATAAGTGGTTGTCACTGGTCAAAGATGGGCAGCTGTTAGTGATGCTAACTGCAGCAGAGTAACAAAGCTTCTACTCACAAGTGGCAGGTCACCCTCCCAGCCCCTTCTGCTGCTTTCACAATTCAGTTCTTTTATTTAGTAGAGCTCTTCTCCACTCCTAGGCTGTGAATTAGCATTTACTTCATGTGGTGCAGGCTAAAGTAAAAAAGGATATAAAATGCAAATATTAAGACAAAACTCCTGGCATTCTGACTGCTGTTAATATTCACATGGGAAATAAAAGGAGAAAAAGGTGATGCAAAAAGCCACAAATTTAGATTAATATTTCCACAGAATTATTTATTTATTTATTGCTGACATGGAATTAAAAAAAAAATCAGTGGGAAGATTAATACCAGTAAGGAAGAATGCAAGATTCAAAACAAAGGAATGAGTGAGGAGGAAGATAAGCTGGGAGACAATACAACACAAGATCCCTAGATTTTAAGGCCAGCAGGAACCAGTGCGACCTTCTGAGTAACACAGGTCAGAGGTCATGAAGCTCTGTAAGCAGGGGAAACACATGGAGAAGAGGAAAAAAGTAAAGGCAGGTGCAGAGAGAGCTAAGGTCATTCCAAGCAGAGGATCAACACAAAACATTGCGCCTTCTTGCCAGGCAAAGCAGAGCAGGTCAGAGAAGAGAATAATGGGAATGAAAGCCAGCTTGGGAAAGGTATTTACAGTACTCTAAGGCAATACTGCTTGGGTTTTTGATGATGGAAATGCAGCTAAGAGGGAGGGAGAGGGATGAATAATGTTGCCCTAGGAGTTTGGATAAATTCTTGAAACAGTTGTGGTTGGCAAGTGTTTTGTTGTGATGACACAAAGACCTTTTTCCTGGTCTTCAAACCTTAATACTAATCTGGAGGAAAACACTCTTTAAATCAATAGAATGAGCAACTGCCTATATGAGACTTGGGCCCTTTATTCTTATCACCAGTAGTTAGTTAACTAGTTGGGTAGGAAATTATATAGGTGATCTGACATTTGAACTGCTAAGTTACTGGCCATATCAATAAAAACGTGACACAGGAAGGCAGTAAAACATTTCTAAGGGATGGGACTTTGGAACAGGATTCAAGTAACTTTTTATGTGATTTTTATACCTCTATGTTTTTCTGAGCTATAGATGTGAGGTTTTTTGTTGGGGTGTTTGATTGTTTTTATTAAAACAAAGATTTGGCTTTGTCTGTGGCAGGAGGTTTTACCACTTACACCAATACTGGTGTTGCAGAGTAACCCACAGGTGAGTTTTCCAGCATCTGTGGCCTTTTGCATTTCTGTGGTGAGAACTCAAACATCCAGTTACATATAACTTGGTCACAGTGGCTTATGCAATTACCAGCCTAAGCCAAGCTGTCACAGCAGTGCCCAGCTGCAGGATCAGCGCTACAGCAGCAGACAGATGCTCTCCGGTGCTGTGGCGTCTTCCACATTTCTCACCGAGCCCGTGCACCAGGGCCAGAGGCTCTCTGCGAGCAGAGCCAACAGCTCGACCTGACCTTAAAACACTGGCCTTAGCCTGGAAGTGGTTGAGGAGCTGCAGTATTCCAGCGCAGCGGCAGTTTATTTCACTGCTAAATAAAAATAATAAAACGTTCCCAACCAACCTGCTATAAAGCAGAGGCTTAATGCCAGGGTGCAGTTTGTTAGTTCAGAGCTGCAGCTATCGCCGCGCCTCGTGCCCACCCGCCCCGGGACCGCAGCAGCCCATCCCTCTTCACGGCTGTGCGCTCCCGGGGCAGCCGAGAAGAGGACAAGGAGCCTGGGCCGCGGGCTCGTCCCCAGCTCAGCCCCAGCCCTCTCTTACCGCCCAGTCGGAGCCGGCTGTAGTGTTTGGGAAGCTCCTCGGCCGCTCCGCCCCCGAAGGGCAGCCGTGGGGAAGTCGGTGCCGCGTTTGCCGGAGGGGTGGCGTGGAGGCGGCGGGTTCCTCCCGCTCTCAGGTGCTGGCGAAGACCTCACCGTCACCTCCCACTCGCCCTCCTCCTCCTGCCCGACAGGTTTCGGGGCGGGTGGCTGTTCTTCTTTTTTCCTCCACGTCATGGAGGAAAATTCTGTGCCGCACACACATCACACGCCCCGTGCACACAAGAGCGCCCCTTCGAGCCGAGCAGGGTGCTGGCCCGGGACGGCCGCGATCCACTCGGGTGAGTGCGCGACAGGCGGGCACGTCCCGGGACAGCGGCAACGAGAAGGTCCCGGCCCGCGAAGCTAAGCCCTAACTTTGCGGAGCGGCGCGCTGCGGAGGCAGCAGCTCCCGCCCTCCTCTCGGCGGCTTCGCTGTAGGCGCAAATTTGGGTTGCTCGGCCGTGGCGGCGGAGTTTGGAAGGAGAAGGAGGAAAGGGCGGCACAGTGTGACTCCGCGGGAGAGCAGCGGGGCGGCGCTGCGCGGGCGAGAGAGGGCCGGGCCGGGCCGGGCGCGGCGCTGGAGGCGGCCGAAGAAGGAGGAGGAGGGTCGGTACCGGTGCTGCGGGAGAGCTCCGGTAAGAAGGTGCTGTTTGTCTTAAAAGTTAATTACGGGGGGGATTTTGTGTCTCAGTAACAGGGTGCGGGTGTCCAGAACCGGGGCACACACCTGCCCGCAGCCCGGCTGGTAGGCAGTGTACCCAGATGTCGTAGCCTCCTAACCTCTCCAGAATCAACAGTTACACCAACTTAGAGCAAGGTTTGGTAAGAGGAATTGCGGTTGCTGTGATATTGGCATTTTTTCTTTTCTTAGTAAATTGTTCAAAACGTTCATGTAGCTGTGTTCAAATTTGCCAAGTGCACTTAGTCATTTCTTTAGTATGGAAAGAGGTTCTTTTTCCTTGTGAGGAAACAGAAAGTAACAATAGCAAGAACCTGTCAGAACTTCTTTTTTCCTCGAAGAGAGACAGTAGCATATTGTCATTATTGGGTGAACAGATTTACTAATGCCAGAGTAAGGCTTAGAAAAAGAAGACCTTATGGGGGACTTGCACTGTGTCCCACCTGAGGATCTGCTCCCCTGAACATCGTCTGACTCATTCCAAATATCTAATCCATATAACAACCTGTTTCATTTTGAGATATGCATGTTTCCTTAATAGTAGCCTTTTTGCATTAATACATTTCCTTAGTAGCAATCCTTTTGCATTTGCTTGCTTGTGAGAGAAACAGCTGTGGGGTAGAGATGGTAGATAAACTTGCTACTGAAGTGGAGGTGATTAACAAGAAAGAGCTGTTTGCTTCTTTCAGCCAGGGAATTACAACAGTCAAGTGATGCTGGGAGGCAAAAGATTAAAAACAAGTACAAAAAAGTGGGTTTTTACACTATGCTCAAGTGAGCTGTAGTGTGTTGCCCCCTACCTCCACACTCCCTAGTCTCTGCTTGGCAGAAAGCTTCTGTAGGTCCAAAAACGACTGGATGAAAGAACTCGAAATTCCATAAGAAACAGACATTTATAACCTGTCTTTGAAAACTTCTAAGCAGTAAGGAAATGGATCTGGAAAGGACAAGTGAAGAATATGTTAAAGAGTATTTGTTCTTTCTCCTGTTTCCAAGCATCAGCTTTTGATTACTATGAAACAACATCTTGGGCTGGATGGGCTCCATGGATATGATGTGATTCTTCTTTCATGCACATAGTTTTTCAGAGATGGTCATAGAAAGGGAAGTGAAATGATGTTACATTTGTACAACTATGATTTCTGGTTTTATACATCTGATAGTGGTGGGTTTTGGCCCAGTTCCCATGTATTTTTGTGTATGCTACCCAGCTGTAAAGGCATTTAAAGATCACTAACAAACCTGGCTAGTGCATTTTGACATATGTGTAGTATAAATTAGTCATTCCTAAGGATTATAACTTTTTGAAAAGCAGTAATGGTGATAAGGAGTACATTCAAGTTTCAGTTGCTTGGCTTGGCACCACCTTTGTGTGATATTACACTGGGTATTCAGACCCCTAAGAAAGGGGTCTGTACACTGAAAACTGCATGTGTACCGGGTTCTGTAGGTTTTGTGGTTCATAACCTATACTATGCATGCTATTTTATGGCCTAATACGTGCAAATTATTCTAATCAGTCAACAGGCTGGCTGTGACCATCCTATAAATGCCTTGCTGAGAGGCAGGAGACTGTATCTGAATTAAGTAGTCCAGGTAAGTTCAGGGGAATTAAACTTAAAGCATTTACATAGCAGTTACTGCTATGGAGTCATCAGGAGTCATATGGTGACTCCAGCTTTTGTGGTCTTCCAAGAAATATTGATAAAGGAACTAAGAAATGTACCAGATGAGTAATAAAAAGCTCATTTCTGCAACATAAACAGTAGGGTGCTGAATCCAGCAAGGGAGTACATTTTGCATAATTGTCAACAAGTCAAGCCTCATCAGAGGTCTGCCTGAAACACTCAAAGAAGGCTTTGCCAGGGTTTGCGATGTGACCAAGTGCGAGGGAGAGGTCACTCTCCTTTTAGTACAAGAGAGACAGCTGTGAAGAAAGAGGAGGTCTTTAATTGCACCACACCCAGATAAAGGCATTGGGGTAGCTACCAGCCTGCCAGAGACCCACCCATCCTCCTGCAACAGGTCCTGTTGTATTATCTAACTGCTGCGTGGCTTGTCTGGTGGGTCAAGTAGCTAACCCATGGCCTGTGTAGGATTCCCTGGTGTCAGTCAAACACCTTTTCCTTTTGGATTGACTGTGGAGTGCAGTTGGCCTGTGTGTGTTTTTGTGGTACATTGTTGTTTGCTGAGGGACGTCTTTCTGCATGCTTGATTTCCAGGCAGGGACAAGTCAGTGTCCTAAATCTTACTCAAAAATGCATAGCTGTTTGCAGACCTTTTAGAGTTTTGCATGTGCTGGGAGCTTTTGTCTCACAGAAAATGTCCCATTTTCTTAATTTTTTTAAAAATCAATTTATAACACATTATATAATTGGCCATGGTACCCTCCTATCATACAGAAAAGAGGTGAGGTTGACCCAGCTACTGTCTTGCCTCATTGCATTTTATACAAACAGAGAGTGCCAATATTAAGTAATAATATTCCGTATTAAGGAATCTGGATACTGTTATTTCTGTATAATTTTGCAATTCTGGGGACAATGAGCTAAGGCAGGACTGCAGGAGCCCTTGAATCTGTGACACCCAGAGTGCTATTTGGGGCTTATGACACTTCAGCCTACTTCAGTCACAAAAGTACTGTTTATAATTCTGTATCATCTGGGAGATGGGTGATGAAGAGGAGGCTGGCATGTGTATTTTGGTCAAAATGAGGATGGAGAGGAGGACAACGTTACATGTGCCTTAGGAATACTGCAGCAGTGCTTTCCTAAAGGGAAAATACCATAATAGTTGTTTGTGGTATATGCAAATACTATAGTGTTTAGTTCCTCAAATTTCTTTGTAAGCGTCACACAGAGAAAAGTTAGGTATAATAGCCCAGAAATTTATTTCTTGCCATGGAGACTTTGTATACCATACAAAGTACTTATGTATAGGTGAACTTGCAATACAAGTCGTCATATCTAAAGAGAATTTCAGGAAGTATCATGAGGACTGTGGGTCTCATAACAGTAGCCTAAACTTCTGTCCTTAGCTTAGTGTCAGAGCTATTTTATTTGTGGGGGGAGCAAGGCCTCTGACACCTGGAGCCTTGGTACCTGAAGTATTATATGCATCTTAAACTTGGTGAGGCTTTTGACAGACTCCTTGTGTCCCAGTGCTTTCCTGCCTCTCCCCAAGTCCTCTTTACTCTGCTGGAGAAGGAAATTAGGTTGCTTTGATGTGATCTGCTCTTTTTATGGTGTTCCTTTCTCCCTGCCTTCTTGGTGTTCAGAAAGGCTATGTGAGAAAACAAAAATATATGCTTCTTATACAGATAATGCCTTCCACAGCTTAATAACAATAAAACCTTCCCAACCAACCTGCTAAAAAGCAGGGGCTTATTAGTTCAGAACTGCAGCCATAGCCACGCCTGGGACTTACCATACCAAGCCTTCATCTTTACTATTTTTCAGCTACCATTTTTAATGTTTAATTTTCTTTTTTAATTTGTGTAAGAAATAATGTCATCCCTGCTACTTCTGTATGTCCCACTTCATATGCACATGAAGCACTGATGCTGGTGGAGGCTGCGGGCAGTGGCAGGATGGAGCAGATACTAGGACTTGGTTTGCCCACCGAGCTGGCTGTACCCATATTGATCTACTGGGACAGAGCATCCTAAAGAGGAGAAGAGACCACAGCAAAGTCCAAGAGGTAGGTCTGCAGCTCTCTTTGATGTGATCTTACTGATGTGACAAGCTGTGACTTTGAAGGGGGAAATGACTTAAAGAGGGTGATTTACAGTGGGGGTTTTCAGACAAAGGTCTGCGGGCAGCTTGCTGGTGGGGTGAAGGAAATGGAGAAATATTTTGAGCTCTTAACGGGAGCTTTCCTGCTGTGCCATGCAGTTTCTCCTGCTTCCCTGTCTAACAGGAAATTTCCTCCCTCTTTTATAGTGCTTCTCCTTGCCAATGAACAGAAAATCTGTCCCTTTGAGTCTAATTTTTATGTTATTCTATAGTCTAAAGGTTAACCCTCTCTGCACTGTAGTACTATTGCTTTAAACTCCCATATGAGGTGAAAAAAAGCTGTTAAACTCTAGATTGCCACAAATTAGAAGGGACTAAACTCTATTTGTTGGAGTATGTGTTTGTAAGTGGGATTTTGTTTATTTGTTTTCTTGACTCCTGCCTTTATAGTACACTATGTGCTTGGCAAGCATGGATACACCCATGTCACAAGGTCAGAGAATTGAAATTCTCAACCTATAAGCATCTGGCTTGGGAATTGTGATGACTGACTATCTCTGGGCCTTCTTGACACTTTCTTGCTTTAAGAGGGCTGCAAATCCTCTGACTGGCATGACACAATAGTATGGGATGTACCAAGGGATTTGCTGAGAGACTTTTCAGGCCTCCAGCAAAAGAGCTTTTGCGAAAAGTTTCTGTAAAGCTGTTCAGATTAGTTGGGGTTGCAGAGGAATTACGTTCTCTCTTATGCTGCTTGCATGACCCTGCAGAAGTTGCTTGCCTCTTTTCCTTGCCAAAAAGCTGAGACATTGACTTTCCTTACCTTGACATATCTCTGGCACATGAACATGCTGAAACTGATGTAAGATATTTTACTGAAACTGGGGGGATTGCCACTGGAGGCAACTGGAAAGGAGAATCCAGACTTTTCTAAAGAGCATACAGAGGGCTGGAACTGAGTGGCAAACAGACAAGCAAAGCAACTTACTGTCTGCACAGGAAGTTCTGCTAGGGAATACAGATCCTGTGCAAGAAACAGTCCTGATTAGTACTGGAACAAGGTCGTATGTGATATCCATAACTGCCAGATCTCTGCTGTGTTTCCCAGGTATGTGGCAAGAACCTGTCTTTCTGCTTTCAGAAGCAAAAACCACACTGTGCTAAACTGTAGTCATTTCTTGGTGTTTTTCATTGGGACACCCTGCTGTTTTAAGCCTTCATGGTCTTAAAATTGGCAGGTTTATAATCTAATTACTTCTAAAAGTAATGACATATTTTTCCATGTCTTGCAATTAAGTGTTTAAGTAATTGAAGTTACTTAGCTCTTTAGTAGTCCATCATTCAGAGAAAATATAAGTGAATAGTAAGTAATCTAACTTACTCAGGCAGGCAAGCCAAAACAAGGGGATGAGATGTGCAGAATGAGGCTGGTGCTAAGTTTAACTGTGTTGGAGTGGCACAGGCTGAGGCTCCAGTGCAGAGTAAGTTGGTGGAAATTCAGACAAACTTGATAGTATCAACTGATTGAGATTTAATGACAATAAAATGTACTTCTACAGAAATCCCATGATCCCTATCAATAGATAATTTTGCAATGGAAATAACCAGCTAGCAGCAGTAAAAAAAATAGCACATTAATAAATTAACTTTTCTGGTTAGCAGCATTGAACAGTTAAGTAGTGTTAAAAGTTTAATTCAGACAGATAGTTTACAAAAAATTAAAATAAATAGTTTAGGAAAGCACACAATTAATTTTCCTCTTCCCTAGTTTTCCAGGAACATCATCCCCTCTTGTCTTTCCCACAGACCTATCAAGGCCCAGACTTGATTTGTATAGACCAGAGGGAAAACCAGGAGGAGCTAACTAAATTTTTGCACAGGGTCAGTCATGCAAACCACCAAGTTTGCATTGCTGTGTGAGCAGATATGTTTTAAACAAATAGAGGTATTTTATCAGGGGGAACTTTCCTGAAGTGTTTTTATTTTGAGGAGAGGGAATTGTTCCCTCTTTAAGTTCCTGCTTTATGTAGTAATGGTGTTGGCTGCTAAAATACACTGTGACCTGGTTTCCAAGGAAAGGTGTAGACACATGTTTTGCTTCAGATGCCTTTGAGTGATGGGGGTGTAACAGGTGAGAGAAAGCACTTGTTCTGATACTCTGATTTGTGGTGGTGTTGTTAATGCTGCCCACGTGTAAGTGGTACTTATCCTTATCAATCTCTCTCCCCATTCTCCTTTTTTTTGTAATTTCCTAGCCTCTATTGTGCTGCTTCTGCTCCTGCTCTCAGCACCCATTCCCTTTTTTTTTTTTTAACCTAGGTGACAGCAAGGAGCTTGATTCATACTGTACATATGCAGAAGGGTTTCTTCATGCAAGAAAGAATCACATGTTGGGGTAAAAGCACTCCTATTCCCATATGACTGTTCTCCCTCTTTTGTCTTCTTCCACAGACTTGCACTCAAACTTGACCTTTTCACTTAACTCTTGCTCTGTGGCAAGCAGAAAAGCAGGCTGCCTCACAATGCTTTCATAGCGAGCACCATGTATTTCAGATCCACCGAGGAGAGAGCACTGCCTGCTCACAGCCTGAAGTTTCCAAGGATCCCTATTCTAGTAGCAGTCAATGTGTCTTATCAGTCTATGCTCTGAGTAAACCAGTCCCAAGCAGATGTGACAGAAGACAAGAGATGGTTCCCACCAGCTGGCTCTTGCCTGGCACACTTGCATGGCACCAAAAGTAACTTATGGCATCTGTAGAAAGTCACAGACCTCTTTGATCGGTACTGCTCAAGTAGAAAAGAAGTATTATAAATGTGACAATGCTATGCATTAGGAGAGATCCTGGCTTTTGTTTTCTGTAGCTCAGTGTAGCTGCGAGTTGAGATTGGATTTTTGCTTGCCTACTGAGCAGATCCTTCGGGAAGGACTGGCAGAGGGCAGAGAAGGGGAGCCAGTGGATACATACCTTGTTTTCCTCAGGAAAGTTGTGATGCACTGGTTATTGCAGGCAGACAGGTTACAGAGTTCCTCAGGTAATCCTGCCTGCTTGCCTGCTGCTAAGCCAGTTGCTTCCTACACCAAAGGAATGCCTTTCCCTCTCTGTGGTGTCAGCTCTCTCTGAGCAGAGATCCCTTCTTTTTTCCTGAACAAAACCCAACCTTCAAAGCAGGAGTTTTATCCTTCTTCCTGGAGGTATGTCTGATATCTTAGCTCCACCAGGCTCTGTGCTTCTGGGCATTGTAGGTCCACCTGGAAGCTTCTACTTTAAATCACTGAAGCACTTGAATTTAATGCAGCACAGTCTGTATGAAAAAAAGACAATGAAGAAAGGGAATAGAATGCTGGAGAGTTGAAAAATTCTGTATTTTTTCAAATAAGGTAGTTCAGAAGCTGCTAATTCAATGTGATCTGAATACAAACTGGACAAACTGGGCATGCCTCTGCACTGTGTGGACAGCAGGTGAGACTTGCCATACAGAGCAAGAGCAATGTGAGAGTTGATAATTTGTTCTTGCTCAGGATGAAGGGAGTTGTAGACTCCTCCTCTGCAAGAATGAGGTTGGCATCACAAAGTTGTACAGACTGGGAGTCTGGGCTTGGTACATTGAGGTTGTGGAAAAAGCAAAAATAATAGTGTGAGGAGCTGCAGTAATGCCCTGGTCTCTTTAAGGAACCAAGTCTCCATAATATTATTAGAGACTTACCAAAGTGAAAACTTGCCTTCAGAGGCACAGTGTGAGCCCAAATCCTGGCAGTTTCTTTGTGCTGATGAAGGGAACCTGTCCATTCCTCTGAGCTCTCATATAGCTCCTTAAACATTTAAAGAGGGGTGTCCTTAAAGGGGGCTGAAGCTGCTGTTGCGCTGGTGTATATGAGCCATTGGAGGTCAATCAGAGCAGATTCTTGGTTCTCTGAGCTAATTCAGACTTGTGCTGGCCAGAGCAGCTTCCTGGCTTTTCTCCATTGCATCTGAGTACTACTCTGGGATGGAGGAGCTGCTGGGGTATTCCTGGCAGAGGATCAGGGTTGTGTGCGACACTGCTACTCCTAGAATTCCTCACATTAGAGGTGCAACAAGGCTGTGCGATTGCAAGCAGGGTTGGCAGAGCTGGCAGTTGTGGTGCAAAAGCTAGGCTTTTTCCTGGCTTCTGTTTGTTGTGACTTTTCCAGGGATGCTTTGTCCAGCCCATCTCACAGTTCATGGTTTGGGATGAATTGTTGATCCTTTGCAGTTCCTGGTATCTTTCCACCAGCTGCAGAGTGCATCAGATACTTAGTTTGGGCAAGGTGTGTCTCATGTGCATAGTAGAGCAACTAGGATGCAGAACAGGTTGTCTGCTGGTTTTTTTCAAGGCCAGATCTAGAAGTAGTCTGGGTAGTTTCACCACATAAGTTCTACTTCCTAACATTAAGTATGACTAGATGTTATGTGACAACCTCAAGCAGTCTAGTGGAAATGATGGCATACCATTTCTCAGTAGGAGTGATAGTTTAAACATTATTTTACCCTGAAGGAATGGAGGTATATTTTGTAAAAAATGTTATTCCCAATGAATGAATATATGTGCTCACAGGTGGTTCTTCAATTTCGACCACCACATCTCATAATGTGCAGTTTTACCTAACTGCTGTGTTCTTCTTCCAATTAAAAACAAGAGCAGTTCCTACTTTTTTTTCCTGTGTGTTTAGAGGGAGAGATAAGGCTTCTCTCCATTTTCAGTATGTGTAGTCTGCTTCCCTCCAGGGAAAAGGTGCTGGACTGGTATGAGGTATCCAATGCTACCTGGATATGCATTTCCCCAGCAGGCCCACAAGGATTTCTTTGCATAGCACTGAGAAGATGAAAAGTTAAAAAGGTTAATTTTTCACTGATTTGGTAAATACAGAGAAAATTCTGGTGGGGGGCACACTCAAAACCAATTTAAACCTTGCCTACACTGGTTGGTATTGTTTCCACAGCACTTTAGATATTCAATGTTATGGGACTATTAATAATAAAAATTAAATAATATAGGAATCATAAACTTCAATTTTGCAATAATCTTGATACCCAATATGTGATAGTGCACAGTGGCCTTAGCCAGAGTATTTAGATCAGAAAGCAGAAAAAACTACAGAGTACTCAGGTGAACAGCAGAATAGTTTTTCAGGTAGGTAGATCATCACTCCCTCTTAGGGTCTGCCTTGGAGGCCAGAAGTCCCACTGATGCTTTTACAAATTTTTACAGAAAATACTTTTTTTTTTTAGTTTTTAAAAGATACAAATGAAGAAGCAAACATTGTTCTAATCTATCCTAATTTTGATTAAAATACCCTAATCTGTAAAACAAGCCAAAAGGTGGATTGTTGCCCTATGTAATACTTTGTTCTTATTCAAAACCAAATTTCTTTCAGAACTCAGTTCAGTTGAAACAGAAAGTATTTCTGTTGAGTTTGTAAGACATACATTGACTTGAGGCAATGTGCATGTGTTTTGGGGGTGCCAGTGAAATGCAAAATCATTCAGTTGATCACATGGTTCAGAGAGCAGCATGTTCTGGGTTTTCCAACCAGGTTGCATCTGATGTTAGCAACACGCCTTACCCTTGCCTAACATTTTTAAACTTCAGTATCACAGAAGCCACACTTAGAGCCTTGCTGTCAATCAGATTAGTCAGAATAGTTACAATTAATGCCTGAGGTTCATGACTGGAAGCTTTTAGCTGTGTCACTTCCCAGCTATCACACTCCAGAAGTCAGAGTCCTCCCACGTGAAGCTTGAGGACCTGGGGAGAGGACTTCCTCTCTTTCCTGACAACTTTACCCATTTTCATTTTGGGATTGAATCCTGAGCAGAGGGCATGGCTTTATGAATTCAGAAACATTTGATACAGTAGTCCTTGCAGCTGAGCTAATGATCTTTGTGAGGCTGAACTGTAGTTGGTCTTGAGGGATAGATGCTTTACCTTTATCCGTCTTCTCTGAATGTGAGCAGCAGTTGTGAAGGAAGAGACAATTCCTAGACTTCAATAAAATTATTTTTTGTTTTTGCATTACAGTGCTAGTGATAAGGGAAATGCAGATTTTTTGACATAATAAACTGATAATGGATCTGTTAATCAGATACAAGTGCATGTGTTTGTTTTTGGCCAACATGGAGAGGGTAAAATCTGGGAGGTTTATTAATAGGATGGTGCAGAGGCAGGAAAAGAGGATTTCCCTAGGAGACCAGGTTCATGAAAGGGCTGTGTAACCTGGGGAGAATCTGGGTAGAAATCTTATGCTGGGTGAAGACCTGGGGCTCCTGCCCTCCTCAAGTCCTGGGACAAGCAAATGTACCTCAGGAATCTTCTCACATATAGAAAAGACAAGTTACACATTTTACAGAACAAAGCAAGTTGTCAATGCCAAGCTCATAATATAAAATCATAATATAAAATCTTGATACAAAAGATGGAACTTATGGAACCATAGCATCACCTGAGGAAAAAGTTTTTTGGGCAAGATAACCAGAGTTAGCACCTGGTCAGAGCTACCCAAGATAAGTGTTTTGGGCAGCAATAGGTTGCTGTTCTCATCTGCCATGTTCATTCATTCTGTGCTCCTCTGGAGAGGACGGTGTGTACAGTACACCTCTATGTCTGAGTAGGGCTTTGAGTCTGCATGTGGTAAAAAATAAAGCTTTTCAGATGAGTCAAAACCTGATGAAGTGTGTGATGGCCCTTCTATTCCAAGAGATTTAATCTCCCAGTCTCCCACTGTTCATCAAGAAATCCCAGTTTTTGCTGAAATTAACTTTATACTGATAAATGATTTAGAAGGGATGTGATGAACATATGATGGACAAAGGTAACAAAGGGTCTAGAAAGTAAGTTATATGAGGAGTGACTGAGGGAGCTGGAGTTTTTTAGCCTGGAGAAGAGGAGGCTCAGGGGAGACCTTACACTACAACTACCTGAAAGAACCTTGTAGCAAGGTGGGGGTCAGTCTCTTCTCCCAGGCAACCAGCAACAGGCTAAGAAATCGTCTCAAGCTGCACTAGGGAAGGTTCAGGTTGGATATGAGGAAGAATTCCTTCATGGCAAGATGAAGGACCCTGGTAACTACAGTACTGTCACTCTCACTCTAGTGCCTGGTTAAATTATGGAGAAGATTATTCTGGGAGTTATTGAAAAACTCCTGAAAGAAAATGCAGTCATTGGTCATAGACAGCATGGTTTCACAAGGGGAGGGTCCTGCTTGACAAACTAATTCCCTTTTATGACAAGGTAGCTCACCTTGTTAATGATATGATCTTTTTTGATTTCAGTAAAGCTTCTGATGCTGTCTCTCACAGGATCCTTCTGGATATGTCATGTGGTGGGTGAACAGCTGGCTGATGGGTCAGACACAAAGGGTTGCAGGGAATGGGGTGGCATCAGGCTGGTGACCTGTCACAAGTGGGGTTCCACAGGGCTTCTCCTTAGGGTCAGTGCTCTTCAACATCTTCACTAATGACTTGGATACAGAACTCAAAGATATAAACTGGGACACTAAATTGGGAGGAGCTGTTGAAGGCAGAAAGGCCCTGCAGAGAGATCTCAGCTAGTTAGGGGGCTGGGACATCACCAATCATATGAAGTTTGACAAAACCAGGTGCTAGATTCTATGTCTGGGACAGGGCAAGCTGGATGTATGGACAGACCAAGATGCAAAAGGTTGGGAGACCAGCCCAGTGGAAGCAGACCAGTGAGTCCTGGTCAATCGCAAGTTGAACATGGTCAGCAGCCAGGAGGGCCAGCCATGTTCTGGGGGACATCAGGCACAGCATGGCCAGCCGGGCAAGGGAGGGGATTGTCCTGCTGTGCTCTGCTCTGGGGCAGCCTCACCTTGAGTGCTGGGTACCACAATGTAAGAGAGACGTAGAACTATTGGAGAGGAGGAGGGGTCACAAGGATGATGAAGGATCTGGAGGGGAAGCTGTATGAGCAGCAGCTGAGGTCACTTGGTCTGTTCAGTCCAGAGGAGACTGTGGGGAGGTCTCATAGTGACCAACAACTTCCTTGTGAGGGAAAGCAGATGGACAGGCACTGATTTCTTCTCTGTGGTGAACAGTTGCAGGACCCAAGGGAGCAGTCTGATGTTTTGTTGGGGGAGGTTTAAGTTAAGTATAAGGAAAATGGTCTTCACCCAGAGTGTGGCTGGGCACTGGAAGAAGCCCCCCAGGGAAGGGTCACAGCCCCAGCCTGACAGTGCTCAGTACTCTCATGGTCCAGAAGTGAATAATACTCTCAGGCACATGGTGTGACTCTTGGCGTATCATGTGCTGGGCCAAGAGTTGTAGTTCAGTGGTTGTTGTGGGCCCCTCCCAACTCAAGACATTCTAAGATTCTATGGCTTTGTTTTGTTTCATGGCAACAGAATGTTTGGCACTGGGCAGAAGCTGGCCAGGGCTGACACAGATAGAGGGGCTTGGAAGAAGTTTGGAATGTGTTGGGTTTTTCCCCTCCTTTTTTCTTTGTTGAGACTCGCCTTTTTGAAGGAGTGAGTAAGAGAAGATTCACTTCTTGATGTAGGCAATCCCTGTTCAGCCAGGGGTGATAGGTGTTGTCCTTGGTAGCCAGGGAGACACTGAGCAGAGGCATGGAGTGGTCTTCACAGTAAGACCACACCACATAGGTCTTCTCCCTCCAAAGGAAAAAAACAGGGAAGGTTACCTCCACAGGGCTTTTTTCATATGACTGAAAACCAGTCTTTGGTTAGGAGCAGTTTTTAAAAGTGATTTTTCTCCAGGATCACAGATACATAAAGGAAGTAGGTAAGGGGAAACCCAGATTAGGCATTGGACTGGGATTACATTGAAGAAGAGATGAAGGAAAGCACCTGCTTGCTGTGGGAGAACACGGGATTTTTGGCTTCATAGGGAAATGAATGTCTCACTTCATTTTGAGGATGATGAGGCACTGCAACAGGTTGCCTGGAAAAGTTGTGGATTCCCCACCCCTGGAATTATTCAAGGCCTAGTAGAAGGTTCCCTGCTCATGGCAGGGATTTTGGAATGAGATTATTTTTAAGGTCCCTTCCAACTCAAACTATTCAATGATTCTATGAGATCTGTTTTTTCTCTTTCTTTGTTAGCATACCTGGAGACTGTTTCTAAAACCTGCAGAGAGTTGCTGAGCTTTGGTTTCTACAAAATAGGTATGTGTTGGCTTACCCTGGTCTGTATCTGGCAACTCCCAGGAGATAACATATCCTTTTTCTGTTGCCCTAGAATAGAAATATTAAGGACAAAGATGCACAGGGAAAGGCAAAGTCAAGGGAGAACAGACAAATGAAAAAGCTCTGCCTTGACAAGCTGCAATTTAAGTGTAGCTACAGCTTGCAAGACCTGACATTACAGGGAATGCTAAAGATGCCCAAGTTGGTCTTGCAATGTATTTGAATGCACATCTCAGTACTTCATTTTACATACATATGTGAGATGTCCAGGCATCTGAGCCACATCTGCTAGCCCCACCATTTTATTGGCTCTGGAAGCTCTCTGAAACAGCTGCTATTCAAAAGAAAGTACTGGGAGCTGTTCAATTTAAAAGCACAGTAGAGCTTCGTTTAAGCTAAGTAGAGCTAAGTTTACTGCTGCACATGTTATGTGGTTCTGGTCTAATTTTAATTCAGGGATAGTAACAATGCTGATTACACTCAGACAGTAAAGCAAAGCTATGTGGAAGAGGATGTCTATATTTAGCTTTTATTGTGGTAATACCTCAGTTGTTAATGTGCTACACAGGAATTTTATTAAATAACACGCTGTATAAAAAGGGGCCATGTGTATTTTTGTGGTCACATCCAATGTTGTGTCACATGGCAGAGAGCAGGACAGGTGCACTATTGTTTATTACTACTACCCTTTCGCCTTCAGAAGGGTACATTCCTTATATGTTCATACCAGTGGATAAAAGTGCTGTCTTTATCCACCTCTGTCTTCAGGGTAAGTCAGAAGTATTTTCTAGAAGGAATCTGAAGAGAGAAAGGAGATTTTGGGCTTGTCAGATCCTGTTGACACAGGACAAGAAGGAAATTGGTTTCCCCTTGGACATCTTTATGAGCCAGCACCAGTGTTAGTGATAATGAGAATGCAGTGTTATTGAATTCTAAAGCTTTCAGTTTCACACTTTTTTAAAAAACAATACTGCTATCTACCATTAGGCACACATTCTTTGCAGACTTACTAGACATCCCTGTGCTACTTCTGTTGAATGCCTTGTAGCTACTCAGGAAAATAAACAATCCTTCCTACTCATGGGGATGACAGTAATGTCTTTGCCAATCCAGGGGTTGCTGTACTTCAGTTTGTGGCTCCTTAAAAATTTTAACAAGGTTTGGTGCCATTACGATAAGCCTTTGTGGGGTCCCCTGGCTAGCTCTGGACCCCAGCTTTGCCGACAAGACTAAAGGTAAAAGACGCGAGGAGCTCTTCTTCTCGGGACAAATGTCCCACAACTTTATTGTGGAACACCTCCAGGGAGTAAAGAGGCATCCCAGAGGAAAAAGACAGGTCAAGGGTCTTGTGGCAAGGGATTTTAAACCCTGGGGGCAGGGAGCAGAGAAGAGGCCACAGCCAATGGGATACAACTGATGGGAGGGGCGAGGGGAGCGACTGACCCAGGGTAAGACCACCACCACAGGACCTTGGAGGAGGAGGGGTGTGCGGAACAAACCACTTAGTGCAATATAAAAACTACTCAGTGCAAAATTCCAATCACCCAGTGCAAAATAATAACTAAATAAACTACTCAGTGCAACACAACAGTTTGGGAAAAAAACAGTGGGAGTCTTGTTCTGGTGCTCTTATTTGACTGGAAATCATCTGGTTTATTGCCTTCACTTAGCTAATTCAGGGGAATGAAATTTTAAAATTACGATTAGGAAGAAACTAGAGATTACCACTGGCCTTCCTAATAAAGTGGTGTTTATGCTGTAGGCAGACTGGTGTACACATATCTTTCTTAGGAGTTGGAATGGTCTCTGATGATTTCAGAGATGATTTCTCATTTAAAGTAACACTATGTCTTTTTTTTTTTCTTGCAGAATGAAGAGACACAAGTGGTCCTACAAATGTCCCTCACAAAGGAAGATCTTGATTCTGTGTGTTACTGGGTGGCTGATTGCACTGTTGAAGCTCCTCCATGTCAAAAGACACTTTTTTCCCTCTAAAGGCATTTACTTAGTTGAGCACTTCTTGAGCACTTCTTCTTATGTCAGAAACAGATATTCATACCCTAGAAATGAGTTCCAGTATGAAATTAATTGTTCATCTATATATGAACAAGATCCTCGTGAAATTGGCAAGAGTTTAGAGATAAGAAGAAAAGAAATAGTTGATTTAGCAGATGAAGATGTTGTAGCAATGACAAGTGACTGTCATGTGTATCGTTCTCTTAGGAAATATCAGCTAAAACCTGTTTCTCCAGAGGAGGAGAGTTTTCCAATTGCCTATTCCTTGGTTGTTCACAAAGATGCAGCAATGGTAGAAAGGCTCATACATTCATTGTACAGTCATCAAAATATTTACTGCATCCATTATGATCAAAAATCAGCAAGAAGTTTTAAATCTGCTTTGAACAATCTAGCAAAATGTTTCCCAAATATTTTCATTGCATCAAAATTGGAGACAGTGGACTACGCACATATTTCACGTCTGCAAGCAGATTTCAATTGTTTGTCTGATTTGATGGACTCTCCAGTTCCTTGGAAGTATGTTATCAATTTGTGCGGCCAAGATTTCCCTTTGAGATCAAATTTTGAGTTGGTCGCTGAACTGAAGAAACTTGGTGGAGGAAACATGCTGGAAACTTCAAAGCCAAGCAGTAGCAAAAGAGAACGATTTACTTATCACTATGAACTTATGAAAGTGCCTTATGAATACATGCAGATCCCTGTAAAAACCAACATTTCCAAGAATCCGCCACCTCATGATATTGAGATATTTGTAGGCAGTGCCTATTTTGTTTTAAGCCGAGAATTTATTCAATATACCCTTGAAAGCTCACTTGCAAAAGACTTTTTTGAGTGGTCAAGGGACACGTACTCTCCAGATGAACATTTCTGGGCCACTCTGGTACGTGTCCCTGGGGTCCCTGGGGAAGTTCCAAGGTCATCCCAGGATGTAACAGACTTACAAAGCAAAACTCGTTTGGTGAAATGGAATTATCTTGAAGACTATTTGTATCCTCCGTGCACTGGTACACACCTTCGCAGTGTCTGCATCTATGGGGCTGGAGAATTAAGATGGCTTCTGAATTATGGACACTGGTTCGCCAACAAGATTGACTCCAAAGTAGATCCTGTCCTGGTAAAATGTTTGGCAGAAAAGGTGGCAGAACAACAGAAGGAGTGGGTACATTTGTCCTCTGATGAGCACTTTCTGCACTTAAGTTCTACGAATGCCTTGACATAGCAATGCTGTGTTCTCTGCTGTCCATGCTGTGTGCACAGCACTGGCAGTTCTTGACCTGCTGCAGGATGGCAGTGAGGAAAAGGCCCATTCTATATAACATCCAGGGCTCTGCAGAGCCAGGTGCCTGGGTATTTATTTATGTAAAGTAATTTCTCTCTGATTAACTGTTTTGCCACATTAAACCTGTAATTGTCTTCAGGATGATTCTGAGATGGTGAAGTTTGCTTTTGGAGGCTCTTGTGCTCTCTGTCCCAGTGGAGTATTTCAGAAATGCATTTTACTTCAAGTGTGTTTGTATCTTCTTTGAGAAACTTCAGCACTTCTGTCTGCCTGTCCTCTTTTCCTTCACTTTTGCTTTTTTTAAAGGAATAAAGGGAAGACCTCTGTATCTGCTACCTCAGGAAAACTGCAAGTGCCCATGTCACAGAAAAAAACCAAGAGATCAGCATGAACACCAAATGAGCCATGTGACCTCACCTGAAGTTCCACACTTCTCATCTGTGGGAGCTGCATAGATCTTTGCAATGTGAATATGACTGGATGATATAAGGGAAAGAAGATCCCTATATACTGCATTGTGTGTACTCATTGTTCTCTTCTCCCAGCTAACCTGAACATTGCTTTTCCTTTTACAAAGCATATGAACCAGGTGCTGTGCCAACACTGTTGGTTTCACAATCAGTGAAAGTTGGTTGAAACAGTTGTGCACTGTTGCGTGCACACAGTTGTGTGTTCTCCAAAGGCAGAATACATGCGTGCCCTATGTGCAGTCTCTGCAGCCACTTGTGGGAGGTATTCATGCCAAAAGAGGTCAATCTTCATGTCTATCTCTGCCTGTAGGAATATCTTTATGTGAAATCCCAGTCCTCTTGAGACAGTATCCCTACACACAGTGCTATTTCCAGTTGGTGTTCAGCAGTGTGGTGCTTTGTTGAAGTGTTGAACACACAAAGTTGAGCAGTGATCATAAGAATAGCCATATTACAGAAATGAAGACCCTGCATGAAGAGTGTTTCTGTGCAAGTCCCATGGCTGTGCACTACCATGATCCCAGGCTGACAGGTGCCTGAATGGGCCCTGGTTCAGCTGTGGAGCAAGAGTTCTCCTACAGCCCCTTGCTTGCCATGGCCCTGCCAGGCCTCCTAGTAGTGAAGTGGCTCAGGAGCCTTTTGCAGCTGGGCTTCCCACACTCCAGCATGAGGGAAGTGTTTGCAAATGCAAGGGTCTCTGCAGAAACTCCTGCAACTCAGAAATGCCACTGGTATTTTTGGGGGTTTCCCTGGCGTGCTGCCCTGCCACAAGTTCAGTTTTGGTGGTTCCAATGGATCCCGGGATTTAGCTTTCTCCACGCCACTGTCTTCTTTCTAGCCATCTGTCTTTTATTGAGGGACCTTTCCCCATGAGTGACTGGGATATCTGTATCTGGTCTTACTGATCTACAGATTGCTGTAGTAATGACTATATCTCATATCAATGAGAAATATTTATTCCTTATTTGAGCTGAAAGAACCAAGTTGCTTTTTGGTCTCAGTTTTTGTTTATAAATTTAGTCACAGTGAAGTAATTCATGGCTCAAGACTGATTTGAGAGTCAGGATTCTCAGGCATTTTTCCACATTTGTGACACTGATTTTCAGTAAGACCTCAGACAAGCCACCTCAGTTTTCTGTTTCAGCTGTACCCAGTATAAAATGGGAACCATAATCTTCTATTGTCTTGCTAAGCACTTTGAAACCTGTGGGTGTTGTGGGTATGGTTGCACTTGGTATTGTGCAACCATAATTATTTTGTATTAACTTATTTTGTGGATAATTTATTACCCACAAAACTATTTATGGAGTCCGGCTGCACAGGTCAAGTATTTCTTAAATGTACTGTTTCTGAAATAAATGGGGATTATTTTTAAAGTCTGTGTTGTGTACTTCAGTGACATGCCCTGTCTATCCAAGGCTGTCCTGACTTGATGCAATTTATAAATACTTTGTAGAAAATTAAATATTGATAGTATTTTCAGATTCATATATTAGTGCTTGCATATAAAATAGAGTCCTCATGTGGTAAAAAAGTTAATAAAAGAGAATGTTAGGATCCCAGAAGGCCAAGCTACAGCCTTCTGTACATATGATTTGATGCTTAATGATATATTTGAAATTTTGTATTTATTTAAACTGGCTTTATATATGTATGTACACGTATACCCATTTGGGTTTAATTGTAGTTTTTTGATCTGCCATAGGTCTATAAAAAAAATCCACCAGCACATTAAACTTCATTGAAGTGTGTAATTTTAATCAACATGCAACTTGGCGCTATTTTAATTGAGTTGGGTTGAATGATGCCTGTCATTTAACTAGTTTGAAAGAAGGCACCTCGTTCTTCTGAGGTGGTGGAGAAGTGGATGCGGATGTGGTGTGGTGTGAGGCACATGAGGAAGTGGGCAGTGTACAGACATAGCTGCAACTTTATGAAGTGCTGATTTTCCAATGAATTCTAGATGCTTCTGTTGTTCTGAAAGCAACTTTAAAGGCTATTCAAGGTTGTAGAAAGTCAGTTCACAAAAAATCAGTCATTGGATTGGTGAGGCTGGAAGATCCTCTAGTCCAGCCTCTTGCTCACAACAGGATCAACACTGAATTTGAGCTGGGTTTCTTGGGTTTTCCCAGGACTCTTGCAGATCTCTAAGGAAGGAGGAATATTTTCCATTGTTTACAAAGAAAAGAACAGTCAAAATATGTGTCTTAACTTTTGAATAGTTTTCTCTCTGTTTTTTGGCTTTGCATTCAGCAGTGTTGCCACACTGATACGTGGATCACAGTTAAGTGATTGGACTGCAGGGGTGGGTAACATCCTCATCATCGCTGCTCTTTACATGGGTAGGTCTGCCATTGCTGGACCCAAGGCATGATACACAAACTTTCTGTGAGGAAAGTGGCTGAACCTAGTTTATGGCAAAACAGTTTTATTTCGGCTGAAACTTAGATTATAGGCACTTATAGGCACTTACCTGCTCTCGCATGGTGGTTTTTTTTTTTTGTTTTTTTTTTTTTTTTTTTTTTTTTGTTGTTGTTGTTGTTTTTTTTTTTTTGTGTTTTTTTTTGTGGTTTTCTTTGTTTTTTGGTTTTGGTTTATTTTCCTTAGTAAAGCTTAGATTTCCTTTTTCTTTTTTCCTCTTCATTCTTCTCCTCACTTCTGAGAGATTCCCCTTGTAACTTATTTCACAAATTTGAAATACACATACATTTACACATACTGGTTTCTTCTGGTTTTGTTCTGCTTGAAGAAGCACTATGCTGGCCTTCTTCCACCCACCCTGCCCTGTGCTGGTCACACAGAGGAGCAAGGACAGTAAGTTTTATTGCTACTGAGCCTCCATTTATATGTCTTAGCAGAGTACGTGTTTAAGTGGGAATGCTTACATATGGTGTGGTTGCTGCTGCCATCTCTGACCAAGGTAAGTGAGACTTGAGTTAGTATATTTTAAAAATGATGATTTAGCAAAGAAATTCCTGTAGCCTGTAGAGCTAGTTTGAAAAACTATTGACTGACATCCCATTTGCATCTTAAGCATTTGCTTCTAATGCATGTGGACTTACTTAGAAGACTTCCCTGGGCTACAGTTAGAGACTTCATTGTGATTCAGATTAAACAACAACAGCTTTTTTATTGCTGAGCCTCTTTTCTCTGCCTGAATTTGTGCTCTGAGAAGAAAGGATGGCAAGTCTAAGCTTTACCTGGGGCAGTGAGAAGATGAGTGAGTATACAGAGATGCTGCAGGTAGCATTATCACCACCATACCAGCTGTTATGCTACTATATTTATAGCCCTTATGATATTAATATTGTTGTGGCATAACAGCTGGAAAATAAGAATAACTGTATCTCATACTGTAAAGGTTCAAATCACCATTTATTAATAACTGACAGGAATTGGGAATCACACTTGGAAGTAACTATACACAAATATTTCAGCACTAAATTGCTAGGGACCATAGGAAGTAGGATGAAAATACATGTGGTATATGCATTTTTATCTGATGCATGGATTAGCTGTAGATCTATTTCAAGACCTTTCAGATAGCAGAAAGCAGAAGTACTCTTGCTACAGAGGTTTGATATAGCAGAACTGAAGGTCCCAATTTACTTTCTCCAAGCAATATTATGCTTACTTTTTCCACCCCTACTGTTGTTTCTTACCTTTTAATGAAGCAGTCCCAGTTTCTTTATGGTTGTAAGACACCCATATCAATTAAATTTTATTACTTAGTCCTCATTTACTCTAAGCTGCTTTGGAGTCCAAAACTTCCTTACTGCCCCTGAAGCAGTTCTAAGGATTCTTAGTGCAATCAGCATGTGCCATGGGTGGATTTCTATTTAATTGACATTAGTGGGACATGTGCATATGCATATGCTATCCTGGGCCTGGACTGATACATCTATGTGCTCGAGTCACTGGGAAATTAACTGTATTTTACTGTACCTGTATTTGAAGGGAAAATTAACAAAAATATCCTTTGTTCCTATGCCAAACTGAACTACTTCTTTTTTTGTAGAATTCTGTGTGGTACTGGAAATATATAGATTTAGATGTAGATATTGTAGTAATTGAATAAACAGATGATGCTGTGACTTGAATAGGGATAACAAAGAGCTGTTATTGTAAGAAGTTGGAGTCACTTTTCTGACTTTTGTATTGCTAACAATATTCTTAAAAATGCTGCCTTAGTTCCAAGCTGTTGCTCAACTGGGATGTGGATGCATCCCTCTCTGCAGAACAAAGTTGTACTCTGTGAAACCATTAACAGGCTTTGTTGGTTTATTTCTTTTCTAGGTCTCAGATTCCAGAATTGTGTATAGTAGAGCAGAACCAGAAAAGCATGTGTCTGTTGGCATTTAAGTGACTGGACAAGTCAGCCTCTTGAAGATGGAGCTGCTTCCATGAACCAAGTTGGAGCAGGAATCAGGCCACTCAGCCAGCAGAGCAAGCATTATCTCTTTTTCTTTTCATTAGAGCACATCAGCATTCTAATTTTCCAGACCAGCCAGCTAATTGTATTATCTGTGTTATTTTTATTGGTTGAAGAATCATGGCATTCAGTTTTACGGCTTTCTTAAATTAAGATTGATTTAAAGTATCTGTACATAGATCTTTGCAGCAGACACAGTATGTCTTCAATTACTTGTCCTCATTTGAAACCAAGGCAGCCAAATCAGGTTCTGTAGTAATAAAACCATAGAGCTGAAGACATGAAAAACTGAGTCATCCTAAAATTGAGTAGCTATAGCATTTTACTTCTCTGCAGTCGTTGAGGGGATAGTTTTGCATCAGTTTCAGAAATCTGAGACATTTAATAAAGGAGAATACCAAGAAGAATAGACATTTAAGAAAGATTTACCTGGAGCACTTACCTGAAAGGTTTTTTTCAGTCTATGTGAAGCAATATGCTTCCATTTCAGTTGTTGGACAGAGTGCACTGTGTGGACAAACATGGATGACGCTGTGGCACCATCACCAGTTTCCCCAGTGCCTCAGAGGCTGCGCTGTCCCCTGCTGAGGCACTGCTCACTGCAGTCACTAGGCAAGAGGGCGGAAGAGGTGGCCTCTGTCCCACCATTCTAGAAATAATCCTTTGGGCAGTGATCCTACCTAGCAGTGTTTCAAGGGCATTGGAATGGACAAACATGACAGAAAAGCTCCAGTGTTGCAGCCTGGGGAAAGAGAGGAGACAAGGTCTGGGTTGCATGGCTCCCAAAAAGAAAAAACACTCAAGCATGCAGACATGTTCCCTTCAGATGACCAGATATAGGAAGTGAAGGTTTGGGTTGTGATAAAGTGATAAGTGCACTTTGAAAGTCAGTTTAACCCATAGCAAGAACTCATTTGCTTAGCCCAAGAGTATTTGGTCACCATTTCAACAAAAGAGTTTTTTCTGCCATCATATTTTTATTATTTGTGTTTGCTTGGGGTTTTTGACAGATTTATTTTTCAAATCTGTTTCAAATTTTTCAACAACTAAACTCTTGAGTTCTGCATGATACTCAAGTCCAGCTGAGGGGTAGAACAACATGATTTGACAACGTCTTTGTGGCAAGCACATTTCTCTCTCTCTCAGGATTTTTCATAAAGGTGCACAGAGAGAAATGAAAGAGAAAACAATTTCTATTTCTGCTCCTTGTTTTTCTCTTGTGGAATGTGTTTGGAGAATTGCTTACCCTGAGTGAGTGCTTGGTTGGATCATGGTGGATTGTTTGGGCCTGATGGCCAATCAGATCCACCTGTGTTCTGGACTCTGGAGAACAGGGTCACGAGTTGTGTGGTAGTTAGATATGATAGAGAAAGTAGCATATAGTTTTTAGTATCCTCTTTTTGTATTATAGCATAATTATAATAAATTATAATAATATATAATTATATATATTAATATATAATATTCTATTATATATTATATAATATTATATATTAATATTATTGTATATTAATATTATAATAATTATAATATTAATTACAATGTTATATAATAATATTTATTATTATAATATATAATTATAATAAAGAAATCATTCAGCCTTCTGAACTGGAGTTAGACATCATTGGGACATTCCCATTGGGTTCGCCGGCATCTGCAACACGTCTTCAGCTGCCTGTCCATAGACTTTCCACATTTTCCAGGTTAGCTGATGTTTGGGTATTGTTCACAGAAAGTTTAAAATTAAATTGAAATGTTTTCTGCTAAACAAGCGGCACTTTGCATAGTGTCTGAGAAAGATGACTCTGAATATCCACTCTCCTGGTGGCTGGTGCCTTCTCCTTCAGCAGAGGCGTGATGAACCTTTGTGCTCCAGTAAAAGCACAGTGACTGCTGGGCTGTAAAGAGAAAAGACTTGCATTCTCTTTTGGGTGCTGTTAACTGAACTCAGTGTCCAAGACTCAGTTAACTGGCAACACTGGTGATCATGTTTGTCTACACAGTCAAGTCATAGGGATGTGAGAGACGCCTGCTCAGAGAGTTCAGTTGATATTTGGCTGTTTTTGCATGGAGTCAAATAGTGATGCCATCCAGCAGTGGTGTCAAGATTGTCAGTCAAAGGGTAGAGCACCTAGGAGCTTCTCTTGTCTCCAAGGTTGGGATGGGGTTATGTTTGAAGACTGGAATGCCAAACCAGGGTGAGTTGCATAACTGCTGAGTCTTTCCCTGCTAGGTTACTTTGCTTCACAGCAAACTAGTGCAGCAGTCTTTCTAACTGTGGATTAATTCCTTTTCCTTTGGCTGCTGGGTAAATACTGCTGCTATATCCTTTTATTTCTGTTTTCTTTTGAGTCTATTGTTGTGATCAACCATTTGTCCTTTTAGTGTGATGTGTCCAAAAACCAATTCCAATTCTCGCTGAGAAGTCCTGGAAGGCACAACTGGGCCATTGTTCAGCTCTGCAGTTGACCCTGCTGATGCACACAAACCATGTGCTGAATGTTTAATGGAAACTGAGTTATGGATGAGTGACTTGACCAGATAAAAGTAAAATAACACACAGAGGGAAGGGAAAGCAGCCAAAAAGAAATTATGTCAGTGCTTCTGATAAATGGAAATGCCTGCCTTTTTTAACCCCAAGCGACTTGATCTTGGACCATAAATGAATCAAATGAAAACACATCAGCTCCTACATATTGCTTAATCTAGCAGGCAGGAATATAATGGAAGTCTAGTGGTTGGAACATGGTGCCAGATATTCAAAATAAATTTAAAATTACAGCTCTTTTTCAGCAAAGGAATTTGCCTTTAGAACAAATTGTCGAGGAGTATGTTTGATTCTTTGTCATGTGAAGATATTAGTAGTTTAGCAGTAATTGAAAGGCTTGAAATGGGAATTACTCTGATTTTTCATGGTCTATACTATGCAAAAGGCAGACTATGTTTGCCCAAGGCTGCAGATACAATCATAGAACCAGTTTAGGAAAAAATATAAAGCTAAATTCAAGTGGGAGTAGGAGATGCTCATATTGATCATTATGAATGTAAAGGGCCCTTGCATTAATTAGCACCAGTGATGATGGTCTACACTTAAAAGTGGTTAGCTTTATTTTTTCTGCTCAGCTGAAAGCATACTAGTAGGAAAAGTTCCACCTGTTTAGCAGTATAGTTTATCTTTATGTAGGTTAATCTTTTTAGGACAGAGAATAAACACTAAAAAGGATCTGTACAGCACATACAAAAGCAGCTACATCAATTACAAGTCATAAACCTAATCAAAGATATTAGACCAATACAGACACTTCAATGAAAAGGTCAGAAGACCTGAGATCCAGTAATCCAACTGGTAACTGTGGCCCTGGGGGTCTTAAGGGCTGTCAGTCACAGCTAATGGTGTTCCTGGGTTGGGGATGGGGCAAAAGCCTGCAGCTGGCACCTGTGATTGCTGCTCCTGCAGCAGTAGAATGCTGCTTGTGAGATTTTATGCTACAGCCTTCCAGGAGTGTACTAGTATACAGCCTTCCAGTGTATACTAATACTCGTACTCAGAGTGCCAGCCTACAGGCTAAAGGAAAGTCACCAGCTGGTGATGCAAACTCAGTCTAAAAGCCTAGCTGAAGTTTTTGAAGTCATATACTACTGTAAAGCTCTAACTGAAGTTAATGGAGGGGTACCGTTGCTGCACAGTCACACCTTGATTCCTCCTTGATATAAGGTAATCACTGTCTCTCCCAGCACAATCCCATTTCAGACTTCAAAGTGTTGCTCTTGGCTGTTTGTTGCCTCCACAGGGATCCCCTTCCTGCCACCAGATTGCCTTAAAATTATAAATGAGGCTTACTCCAAGGCTTCTCAGGAAGCCTTGAGAGTCACCAAGCAATTTTTCTGGTTCTAGAAATTTTTCTTCCATTTCCTGAAACAGAGTTTTAGACTTCAGTTTTCCAGACTCTGTGAGGGCCCCCTCAGAGAAAGATTACAGTTTAACTAAATATTAGGAAGAAATATAAATGGTGTAAATGAGTCACAGAAGTAAAATGTAATTTCTGCCTGTAATTCAGGCTGTTGTTTCAGGGCCAAGCTCCAAGGGACTGATCCCTTCCTGCAGTGGCTGCAGCAACTCACCCTGGTTTTTTACTTGTTTTCCAGTGTTGGAAATGGCTTCCATACCAAATCAGTTTTACACTTCTGTTGAAAAATATCTTAAATTTAATAACTCTGAAATGAATGTTGATGTGAAGAGCAATTGGAATGTTCATAAGTGGACAATGATCCTACAGCTGCATTGGACCAATCAACTGGCTTTTCCCCATGGGCAATCTGCATTACCCTACATTTATAAAATGTTTATTTCACAGTCAAATTGGTTAAAAGAAGATTCTGTTTGTAGATACTACTCTCAGAGCAGGACTTCTTTATGAAGACATCAGTTTCTCCTGGGGCTGGTGGTGCAGCTGAAGGACTTGCCCCTGGCAGGAGGCAGGCAGGCAGGGAGGGAGGGATGATCCCCCAGGCATGGCTGTGCCATACCCAAGGAAAGAGAGCTCTGCAACCCTCCATCCCTACTGGGAGGGGAGGGAACTCTATGAGGCCAGGCAAGGAGGCTGGGAGATGCAAGGGATGCTGTGGGAGAAAGATGAAGGCTGGGGAGAGGATAGGAGGGTGTATCTAGACAGTATGTTTACTCTCCTTGTGTAGTGTAAGATGCAGATGGTATTAAGGCTCCTTTTCCCTGGCCCCAATATGCATTTTGTTGTTTTAGCTTTTGTTAGTATTTTTCCATAATTAGTTTTATTGCTTTGGAAAATGCAGGTTATCTAAGATGACCTCCAGTTTAAGTCAGTGGCCAATATCTTAATCACATACCTGGGATCTTACCTTCTTCCTGGATCTATATGTAAAGAAATAGCAATTTTAAAATTCTGAATATAGCCAAAATAGTGCTAATGTCTATATGCTGGTTTTATTGTGCTCAAGTGAGCCACCATTTAAGTGACATTTGTTTTTTCTAGGTCCCTTCCCATGTCTGTACAAAGGTATAAATACAGGTAGTCCCAGAATTTTGATATTGCAAGTAACCAGATATGACAGCAAAGCATGACAAAGAGTCAAGACATCACAGGTGCAGAATATCTCTGAAAAGAGAGCGTTTAAAAGTAAAAGAAGTTAATTTGCTTGGCTTCTGCTATGATAAAGTCATTTAAATAACATCAGTTGGGTGATAGTTACAGTTAGATTTGAAGCAAAACTCTGAGCTTGATATTAAATTATATGAGATTTCAAGGAAGTTACCAGTCAACTTGTCAGAAAATATCTGCTGAAATTGCTGTTCTACAGAATTCTGGACTTTTGACAAAACTATTTTCTCTACAACCATTTTGACTTCCTTTTGGAAAAAAAAAAAGTTACATTTTAAAGTTTACCCCGGGCTTTATTGTTCCTTGAATGTGAAAAATTCAGGTTTCCAAGTGAAGCATTTTCCATTTCTCAGAGAAAATATTACTAGGTGCTGTGGCATTGTAAATAGGTATTGTGCTATTGGAAGTGAATCTGTCTGCAAAATGTGTTGAGCAGCAGAAGTGTTAATGAAAGATATGCAAAAAAATCTCAAGAAACATTTGACCAAATATTAATATTAATAACTTCATTACATGAATATACTCTGAAAATCCTCTCAAAAATATATTTATTCTTTTCCTGGCCCCTTTTCCACATCCTTCCCTCCTGACTTGTCCTATATGGCACTTCTTTCTGCATTTGTGGCTGAATAAATTCTGCTCTGCAGCCTGTCTGTGATACCATTCGTCCAGATAAACTCAAGAAGAATGAGTTATGAAGGTGTATATTGCCTTTGCCCAGGGGAGAGGAAAACTTATTTTTCATATTTTTCATGGGTGGCCTAAAATAAGCAAGCAAGCAGTATGAACAGGAGCTAGGATGTTGGACTTGGTCCCCCAAAGAGCATTCACAGAACTGGAGTGTTTAGAATACACACTGAATGGGGATGTCACCATTTAAAGTGCAAATGAATCTTGCAAAGCAAGCCAGCAGTAAATAATAAATGTGTGGTATCTCTATTAGGATGTGAACCTCTGCAAAAATCCCGTGGCTCTCTGTATAGGTGTGCATGTCCTTGCTGCCATGAATAAACATTTGACTCACTATTTGGCAAATAGGTTTACAGTCAGGCCATGTATGGTGAATAATGCAACAGTTATCAATGTGATATGTATTTCTAGATGCTGAAAGTTGGTTTTGGTTCAATAATTTATGAAAATGAATCATGCTGTCTCCATCAGCTTTGGGAATGTCTGCAGCATACATCAGCCCAGAAGGTCACTCTGAGGATTATTTATTTATTGCTTCATATTGTCTTCCTCCCACAGTACTAAAGGAAAAACTTCTCTGCTCAGTATATTCTGCCAGTTAATATGGATGGGTATAAATAGATGTACATGTATATGTTTTCACTGTGATCTCACAGACGCTGATTAGAGGTTTCATGACCTTATTTGACATGTTAATTGTAATGTTTCTTTCCTTTTTAACCTCCATAATTGTCTTGTAGTCACCTAGAAACCCACAGAGTAGTTCTTGTGCTGCTTGTGGGGACAGACTTGCTGAGCAGCAAGCTTCAATAAAGCTGAGCTTTTCTAAAATAAATATGATTTTAGGCTTCAAAATCTGGGGCCAGCAGAAGTCAGGAACATGAGGTCCATCAGGAAATGCACGTAAGAAGAAAATGCAATACATCCTGCTGCAACTGCATTGCCCAGGCAGACCCTAGAGGCTGCCTTTGGAGAACTAGCAAAGTTATGGCCAAAGCAGTCTCCTAATAGCAATTTGCTTATTATCTGTCCATATTAGCTTATATTCACCTTACTCATGTGCCTTTCTTAAAGTTATGTAAGGTTTTATAGGCTAGAAAACACCACTGCTTCTCTTGTCCCAAAGGATATGGCTATTGTTTGAGGAGCCCATTCAGCTCTCCTGCAGACGTGTGCTGTAATGAGAAGGGAGTGTCGCCCTTCTGCCTGTAAGCCAGGTTGCCATGTGTGCCCTTAAACAGCCATGTAGCTCAAGTAGTGACAGTAGTTGCTGGGCTAGAGAACAGTGTAACTGAGCCGAAAACTAATCTTGGAAAAATTACTGCAGGCAAAATGACAAATAGCAAGGAGAAGTGAAACATACCAAAACGTTTTAATTCCTGAAAATACAGCTCCGGGTTTTGTGTATGATGCTCCTGTGAATTTCATAAGAGAGGCCAGCTGTGGTGCACAGCATTGGAGGCAGGTTGCGTAACCACAGGCTGCAAACAGTAGAGTTTGCAGGAAGGGAGAGAAAAAACTTAATTCAGTTAGTTTGCCACCTTATCTAAAACAAATGCATTATGTGGCAGGTTACTGACTTACCGGGCCTAATACTTTCACTTCTCTTTTCATTTTAGATGTCCCTGATAGGAAAAGCTATTAGGGAAACTCACTGGAAAACAATGTGTCACATTTTGTACTGAACCACTTTAGGAAAAGGTACTTACTGTACCTTCCTGAAGTACATGGTAATGATCTGAAAGAGTCCCTGAAAGATTGGTTTAGGCTTGGCCTTATCTCAAAGAAGACAAATAAGGAAGGTCATTTATGCACTCTGTGTCATAGGGATGATTTTACTCTTTGATAGCTCATGAGAGCCCTCATGAACCATCTGGAAGGATCTTTAATACATAAATCTCATCTAGTCATGTCTTGAAAACAGTGACCTTCAAAACAGTGAGTCAGCCAGTGATGGAAGCAATGAAGAAACACATCTAACAAAATTTCTGCCTTTGCTTTTGTGTCAGTGCTTCAAGAGGATGAAAAGCAATAGTGGTCACCCAAGACACAACTTCCAAGTAGCAAATGTGATTTGCAAAATACATCCAAGTTTTCAAGTGCAAAGCTTGGGACAGCTTCCCCACAAGATGGGGAAATGTGCATCTGTGTGTCTGTGTGTCTGTGTATGTTTAAAGGTGGCAATGTGCATGCCAGTCACCTTGGTGCTTTGTATCGAGTTGTCCTTTTGTGGTTTTTTTTTAAACAAAATTAACATTCTCCCATGTGGGCTGTGGTTTTCTTGTGCTGTATGTGACTGAAGTTGGTCATCAGGGCTGCCTTGAGGAAAAGTTTATGGCTCACCTGAGATATTTGTGTATGTATCAATGTATAATAATGTAATCCACTACTAGTCCAGCTACTCAGACCTGCAAAAGTGTTGTCAAATAGAGGAAAGGGATGTCTCTGCTCGGCCAGACTTCTCAGATTTGAAGAGATCATTGTGCGAGGCCGTGTGCCATACTGCCATGAGTCTGACTCACTGTGGGTTTGCGCTGGCTGGGCCAGTCCCTCAGAGAGCTCAGTTGGATGCCATGCTGGTCTCCTTCTCCTTTCTCCAGGTGGGAAGTCTCTTCTGTGCTCTGTCTCCATGGATTTGGGCCTTTGCACTTTTACTTCCTACAGAAGCTCAGAGTAACCCACTCAGCTTGCAGCAGACTTCCTCAGCCACAAGAAGAATGTGCCATCCTCTAAGCAAAGCATAAAAATTACCACAGGGACAAGAGTGTAATTCATATGAAGTTAGTTTTCTCCTTTTCTGCCACAGTTAAAGCATTTATCTCAACTTTCCTCAATTTTCTGTTGTCTGGAGCTTACATGTGCTCCCACATGAAAAATAAATTAGATCCTCCAATTTTCTCACCTGAATAGCTTTGATGCATCTTCTTTGATGTACTGTCTCATGGGAAAGAGGTGTGGCCTACTGAGGTTCCAGGCATGAGTGTGGTATTTGGTTATTCCTAGGAGAAATTTGGATCAAATAGTGATACGGTATAAGACTTACTCTTCAGGGTGCAATGGTTCAGGAGGAACTTGTGCAGTCTGCCTTAGTCAGCGGGAAAAATCACTGATAGCAGATGTTTTGTGTAGGCAGCTGTTGCATCCCGGGTTACGGGTTCCAATATGTGTTAGTTAGCCGGTTCTGTGTACCCCTGTGCACCCCCCATGTTCCCCCCCGCCGCGGTATTCCGCTCCGGGTTACTTACCATTGGAGCATCACCCTGCCAGTCCTGTAACCACTCCCCTGTCCACTCTGGAGAGTTTGGTGTCTGTTACTCTGCTCCTGCAACCCCATTTGCCCCGGAGCCCGGTGTCCGCCCCTGTCGCATCCCCCTTGGTTACCCCGGTCTATGTCACTCCCCCATAGCCTGCCCCCATTGGGTGAGGGGACCTTCTGCCTCCCTCAGCCCGCCCCCTATAAAACCCCATGCCTTCCTTTGTTCAGGGCCATTTTCGTCCACATGGTGCTGGGAGTGAGCCGCGCTTCTCCGTTGCAGCTCTATGCAACAATAAAAGCTCTCCAGCCAACCACGTGGATGGAGTGGACATTCCTTCGACTCTTTGCCCCTCGTGCACGGCAGCAGAAGCGGCCAGCCCACCCCGGTGCACGGAATGCAGAAGCGCCTGGGAATAGTGGCACCCCGGTCCTGCCGAGAAGCAGCGCCTTTGCTGGGCCCTCCAGAGCTGCCTGGGACCAGGGGAAAACAAAGCAAAGCCGCAGGCAGCACAAGCTGGGAGCAAGATCTGATACCATTTACACTAGCCATTGCACAAACACTAATCTCCAGGTTTTAATACCAATTTATTTTATGCAAAAGCTGTTAAGATATTGTGTAGTGTTTTCAGGACGCTTATTTGCAGAGATTACTAGTGACCTAGGCAAATCTTCCCATTCTGTGCAATATAACCCCTGGTGATTAGGACTTTTAAAAATGAACAAGAAATCATGATTAATATAATGAAAAATTACATTAAAATTAGAACAGGTTGCTGTAAAATGGGTTAGCTAGGCATACACATTTATAATAACTAAGAGGATTTATGTTAAATGACATGAGGATTTAATTCCGTAAATTTGAAATAATTCCATTCCTCTTTCCCAAAACAGAAACCCGTTCTCTAGTTGAAGATGAATGATGCTACATGTTTTTTACAACGATGGCTCTTAAAGGCAATCTGAGGTCCTGTTTCCAGTGACTGTGTGGTAGTGAGGTTAAGTGACATGATGTGTGACCCACTAAATGGAAACTTAGATGATTAGTGACAGACAAAAGGCCAGAAAAGTACTGCCTGGATAAGCTAATGATAACCCATTAACACAGGCCGATTAAAAGCCATCCAAATGATGGGAAATAAGGCTGAGTTTAACTAGTAACCAGAGAAATATGAAGAATTTGTAGGTGGGAGACAGGAGTGAGATGCACGAAAGTCCCTATCTCCAAAGAAATTAATGGAAGTTCAGAACACAGAAGACTTGTGCTGGAAGGACAGTCAGAAGTAGCAAAAGATAGGGAAACTGGCAAAATGAATGGGTAGAGGTAGGATGAAGCTGAAGAAAGAAGCGATGCTGCTCTGGGTTGCATGAACATGAGGAAATTGTCAGGGAACAATTGATGTTTCAATTTCTTTTTGTAGAAATTGAGTAATTTTAGAAATTGAGAAATTTTCCACTATAGAATTGAGTTAATTTGGATTTTTCAAAATGAATCGGTACCCAGCAGCCTGTGGTTTTGTGTCTTGCAAAGCCTGAGCAACTAGTCATATTTGTTGCTACCCAGAAACCTGAGGGTTTTGCTGGTAAGGATTTCCTCGTTTGTACTGAAGACCATTGTGTTTGCTTCTGAAAAGTAGAAGAGAAGATCATGTTTTAGTGGGCACTCATTCATTGTTCCCTGGTGAAAGGCTCTCAGTCTTTGCAAGTTGCCAGAGAACATCTTGAGACTAGAACTTCCACAGGCAAATCCTTGAAGGTTTGGCAGAAAGCCATCTTTCTCATGGGTGGCTGTAAAAATCCTATATATCATGTAGCAGACTGTTCCACTGTCCAAACTTACAGGCAGGTTTTTTCTAATATTCACAGAAAGGTACCATTGTCTGGACCAGGAGATTTACTTTGGGAAAAAATGGAGCTCAGTGTGTTTTTCTCAATGATCAAAATGTTTCCTTTTTTTGATGTGTTTTATAAGACCTTCATCTGACAAATTTGGCTCTAAACAGAGATAATGATCTGTAGACACCACAGCATGGAAGATAGGCAGAGTGGTGTTGACAGTAAGGATGCTGTCCTCTGAAAGGGGTGTGTCTGCTTCTCATAATGGCTCCTGGAGCAAGTACCACTGTGGTGCTGCTCATCTGAGGACAATGGGAGGTGGCTTAGACACTGCAAGCCTGCAGAGTGACAGTGCTGCTTCTGCATACACTCCTATGAGACTTCAGGTTGTTCAGCTCTTCATTGTGTTGCTGATTTCTCACAGTTTTAAATACTGGACTCTCAATTCTTTAAATAGGTGAAGGGGCTCAGAAGCTCAGCAGAAGCAGCTGCAGTATTATAGGACATGGCTGCTTGTGCTTGGCTGTTTGTGTGTCCTGGTATATGGGTGTGGGCTTTGCTTGAAGCTCACAGTTGAACTGTGTTTTACAGTATGAAGAATACTTTTTAAGACAGTAAAAAAATTAGAAGAGGCCATAAAAGAGTTTTGATTTGGTGTGTTAATTTTACTGCAGATATTTAAGTGTTACGTACATGAGAAGGTGATAAAAAAAACTTAGAGCTTGGGCAGTTAAATCAGCAAAGATCCTGAGCCTCTGTTGCTAGGAGTGCCCACTCCTCTCAGCTGTGCATAGCGCCACAGAGACTTTAGGATGGTGAAGACATGCTGTGTTTGTTTTGGAACCATGCTCAGGTGGATGCATGTGACTGAAAACTGTATCCTTTGGGCTGTGAAGTCAATGGGGTTGCTCCTAACCTGTGAGTGACAGGGTCATAGACTGCATACTGAGAAATGGAAGGCTGCTTGGGTCTCTGGAGAAACCCCAAGGATACTGCAAACTTAAAGGCTATAATCTAAAGAGAGAGACGAGGACAGGGCCTTGTGATGCAGTCTGAGGAGGAATAATTAATATAAAATAAGGTATTTTTACAAAGAAATTCCCAAATGGAAAAGTCCCTTGCATTGTCCTCCAAAAAAAAAAAAAAAAAGAAAATTGAAATAGATAGCTTTTTGCAGTGTCAATTAAATGGAAGACCCATCTGATAAGCTCTGTGTGGAGAATAGTAGGGAGGCTGCAGGGATTGTGACAAGCTGCCTCTCCTATTTCCTTCTAGTGATAATTTAAAACAGTATTGCTTCTGTACTACTGAGAAAGCTCTTTGATGAAGCCTACTAGGAAGGCAGCTTTAAGAACTTTGGGGAAAACAAGAAACTCTCTTAGTGAGCAAGCTCTTTCACACGGCAGAAAGTTCTGCTACTTCCCGTGGTTTGGCAGGCTCTGTCACTTGGCAAGTTGTCACCAGCGTGCGGTGAGCAGGGCAGCAGAGGCTCCTCTGTGCCAGCTACTGTAAGGAGATACTTGGGTTTCTGCACCAGCTGACACAGGGTTCAATGCAAGTTATTTTTCTGAAGGAAGACTTTTTGCACCCGTTCACTCACTGGAGGCAGAATGTATAGTTCATGTCTTTCTCTTTGACCTCTGCTTAAGGACTTTCCTGCTGCTCTCTGTACTTAGGTAGGTGCTTTCATGAGTACAAAATGCATATTAATGACTTCTGGTCAATTTCTTCCCACTTTATTGGCATGGTTGTTAGAGCATTTTATGCTATTTTACTCAGATAAGAATGAACTCAACTTTTCAAACTTTTCCTTACATCTACTGTCTTTATTGTGACATTGCTTTGATTTAATTTTTAGAATCTCCCTTTGACACTTCCCATGGCCCTCCCTGGGAATTTTTGAAAGCATATTTTAAAAAGAGAAGAGTGAAGTCTTTTGTTTCAGTCACATTACCCTGACTGTAACAGCAGCATTTGGCCCAGTCACTAAGCAGCGCATACAATTCCATGTCCTTTTGAGTTGTCATGGTCTAGCACAGCCTGGTCCAGCAGGGAGAGCAGAGGACTTTTGCTGCTCTGCCATCCATTCTTTCAGGATTCAAAAATGTCTCCATGCAGGTCTAGCACATGGATATAACATAGGCTGGATAAGACGTGGGGAGATTTTCTGGCAGATGGGAGATCAGAATTCGGGATCTGCTCCTTTGTGCTTTTGATAGTCCTGCATGATCTGCATCCAGAGTGCTTTGTTCCTGTTTGGTTTTGCTTTGCACTGCTCTAGGATGTCAGAACATTCAATTATTTCTTCCCCTTCTTTTTTCACACCAGCTTTCACTGTGTCCCACATAACAGAGACCTCCTTCCTTGTGTCTTGAAAAGAAAATTTTCTTTCCTGAAGTCCTGATCTTCTCTTCTGATGATAAAAGCAAATCTCCTACCACCTTCAAAAGGTTGTCATTACCTGGCATGATATCTGTAAGCTGTTGTTGCTGACTATATCCTCTATTCCTAGCAAGTGCTTTCCTGACACAGTGTTTGTTCCTGCCACTCATGCAATGATAGTTTAATGCAAAGTCTAGTAGGTTTTGCAGACATAAGCAGGCTTTATGGGTGAATTAGCTGAAGAGAAATTAATGATTTAGAATGTAAATTACAGCAAAAAATCTACAATGGCTTTTTCCACACTGTTGGATCTGCTGGTTTCATAGCACTGGAGGTAAGAACCAAAGGAGTCAATTATTCTGAAAATGTTCTGTGAAGCATAAAATGTGACCATTGGATTTTAAATCCATTGGTGCATAAATACCTAAAAAATACCTTGGACAATTCAACATCTCTTTATAAGTATCAGTAAGTGAAAAATCACAAAGCATCTTTTTCAGTGCTTTGAACAGATTTGTTGTTAGGAGTCTGCGTATGTGTGCATAAGGGTAGTATTAATACTATGAACTAAGCAGAATCAAGAAGAACTATCTGGTCATAATGATACTACATATGAGCAAATGAAGAAGGGTAAAATCAATATATTAGATTATCACTGAGGCATTTGTAGATCATGTCCTGTTAAAAGCCCAGGCCATTTGACAGAACATGAAACTTAAGTCTCAGAATGAATGTGAGCAGTTCTGCCTGTAGAGATGTAACTACACGTTGCAATTGATCTGCTGTGAATAGAGAGGATAAATGATTTTCCAGGCAAATGTTTCACAGACCTGTGTGTGAATGCTGCATGAAAAAAAAAATTCCATAGTTGTCCTTGTTTTTCTACAAAATAGAATTATCAGTAATATCAAGGGTTTGGAGGCCTAATTTTGGAGCAGTCTTTGCTGTTATAATTTGTACCAGCTGTTTTCAAGGTCCAAGAAAGTACTGGAACAAAGCATGGAAATAAAAAAATTAGGATATAATAATTTTCAGCCTCCAGAACTTGCATATCTGTCTGATTTCAGAGTCATAAGCTTCTAAAATGTATTTTGACTCTTTACAGGAAAAAAGTTCACTGTCATCTCATTCTCGGACAACTTCCAATGGGGAAAATGCTGATTACTTGCAATACTTTAATATACTGAGTTTTTATTAAGGACTGCAGTTGCAGCAACCTCCATGCTCAAATGAATTCTGCATTTAGCAGCCTCCCTGAGGTGCTGTCTGACCTCTCCTGAAAGCTGTCATACTGACATTAATTAGTGAAAGAACAAGTACAACAAAATTTTCCTCATTCAATGACTATTCAGTGAGAGGCCATTCAACTGAGCTGCATGTGCCCCTTTGCTGGCTGACCTCTCCAGTTAGTATCACCTCGATTCATATTTATCATGGTTTTGTAGTGAGCACACAGGAGGTGGAAATCAGACAGAGAGAGGAGAAAGGATTTCCCACACCTCACCTTGTAGCTCAGGGCACATACAGGGATCGAAGCAGCACTGCAACTCTGGAACATGACAGGGTATAGCAGCACCTGTGTTGACAGGCCAGGCCTAGGAGAAAACACGGCAAGTTGTAGCCAAATCAGAGAATGAAAGGAATCAGGCCAGAAAAATATCATGGGCTCCTTTTAGTCTGTTCCAGATAACTGGGAAGCTTGGCTGGGCTGGGGGGCAGAATTATACCCAGGAAAGAGCTTTGCTGAGCTCGTGCTATGCAAGTGGCAACACATCTCTTCTCAAAATCTCTCACAGCTTATGGTAAACGAACATGAAGACTAACACTCCAAAATCCCTTCTTACTACTTCTTCCTTTCCAGGGCTCTCAACAACATGACCTTGGTCCAGCCCCAGCCCTTGTTTCTGATGCTGCCAGAGAAGCTTCAAGGCAGCTCTGCAGCAAAAAACGCACAGCTGTACCTGCAGCACTGGTTCTCCCAGGTGTAGGATGGGGAACATTTGTGCTCTCTGAAAGGGAAAAAAAAAAGTGAAATATGTCTCTTGTGTTCAGGCATAAGATGGAGTATTTTTGAGACTCTCTTCTCTATTCACATAACTGGTCAGAGGAGATGTGTCGGAGTCCAGGACATCCCTCTGGCTGCCCTGGCTGTCTCAAGACCCTGGCAGGGGGCTCGGAGACCTTGGCAAGAAGTCAAAAACACTTGTGGCTTTGCTTTTAGCCTGTGGGAGAGGTTGCCAACTCTACATGAGGAATTACAAGCCAAAAGCGTTTGAGTAGTGTAATAGGTGAATTAACACAGGGTGGAAAAGTAGAATTTTGAGATTTTTAGCATGGGGTTCAGGGGGTACAAGATGGAGGAATTTGGGCATGTCCTAGCCTTCTTCTCCTTTGTCTTGTCCTCCATGTCTTGGTGTGATGGTGACACTTTTCTATCAGTTTAAGGTAGAGACTCACTGTCTAACATAGATGATAGGTATTGGCACGGAATTGTAAACATACTACACATAATTTTGAGTATATAATGTGGGAACCACCCAAGGCAGAGGCAGACTGCTATGGCTTCTTTACAAGACGGACATCAGCAGGTCAGAGAAAGAATGTTATAGATAAGGAAAAATAAACAACCTTGAAAACTCGATCTTACGCATTCCAGGCCTCTTCTTTGGCTGCGCAGACTACGATCTTGGGGTCAGCCCAGCATTGAGACCCCGAGAGAGATGGAGGTATCTTCACAGTTCCTAGGCCATTTAGTTAAAGAGAAAGCTTAAATGTGCCTATTATTGTAAGTATTTTGTGTTGCTGGAGTTTTTATATTGCCCTATCTTCTGCAATTCAGCCCCACTGGCATTAGGACAGTAGGTTCAATCAAAGTCTGTAGCTGAAGAGATGGCTGCATCCAGGAGAGCTGAACTCTAAACTTTTTGGAGATACCCTGTATTGCACTGCGGTGTGAAACAGCTCTGCCACTGCCAACAAATACAACCCACCCACTAAATTGGGATAAAAATAAGCCAAATCAAAACAGCACTAAATAAGCTAAATCAGAACACTGGATCCTATTTAGGCAGTAGTCTCAGGCAGGCAGGTTTGTTCCTGTTCTCACTTTTGGGAACACTGGCAGTAATTTTAGGAAGATGGCTTTCCAACTTACCTAGACTTAAGGTGTGACTTCATTGTTTCTGTCAAACAGAGTAAAGCCTTCCCTGGAATCCAACAAAAAGTTGGTTCCTTCTGGCCAGTAGCCAGATTAAAGTGTATTTAATGGAGCTTCTGTACTGAATTGCAGATAAGACAATGCTCACTAATAACCAAGAAGAAAAGGAAATGAGAAAGAGACTGCAGTCTGGATTGTTTGCTTTTTTTGACAGAAATGTCCTGGATACAAATTAGGTTCCTGCTTAAATAATTTACAAGTAACTTTCTTTTACTTGCCCTTGGGTGAGAATTGCATGCTCTGCGACACACTGTGGACTGGTATCATCACAACTTGCTTTGTCATCTACAAATATGTGTGGTCCCTTTTCATCAGATTATGTCCAAGCCTAATGCTCAGTAAGCCTCAGGAGGGTTTCTCTACCTCTGATGCTTTACCATCCTCTTTCTTTTCTACCTGTTTTTTACAGTAGTTCAAGATACAGAAATATCTGCCTTGGTCTGATTCTCAGTAGTTTCTGCATTGATACCAGTGAAACAATATCATTATATGACATATATATAAAATATATATTATATATGTGATATATGTATATATGCATATATGAGATATATATAGTTATGTAGTAATATAGATATATAGGGATATAGATATATAGGTACATTGGTATGTAGATATATGATGGTCTCCAGCAGCATCTCCTCTCGTGAGAATTATATTATGGTGATACCTCATTGTTTTTTTGTTTTTTTTTTTAATTTCCTGCTCACTGCTGAGCAGGATATGGTAATGTATAACTAGAATGTGGGCGAAGTGGTTCAGAAGAGGTGGAAAAAGAAAACAGAACATCTGCAGGGCAGAAATTGCTGTTGTTAATTTTGAGGTTTTTTGGTAATTAGGGCATTACATTTTTTGATTCTGGCTACAAAAGCCACAAAGTTAGATTACATTAAAAGGTTTCACACCATGTGAAAAGCTGAAACTCGGAATGTTTCTGGGCATCAGATCAACCATATGGCCACATGCTGGGAGAGAACAAAATGCTCTACAGCTTTCCTACTTCCGAGTCTGTGGCAAACATTAGACAACATGTAATTTGATTAGGGAAGCAAGCTTCATGCTACTGCAGCACACAGACAAAACCATACCAAATCAAACCACTACCCATTTTCACACTCAGTTTTTGCCTCCTGAAAAAGCCAGCTGTGTATCCCTGAGGGCAGCAATGTTAAAAGGAAGGAATTTTCATCATTCATCAGGTTTTATCTCTTCAGAATCTAGTTGGTCAGGTCTATTTTTCCCCCAGGTCTTTCCCAGCCCTGGAGGAGAGGCTGGCCTATGAATGTGTGGGGTTTATATGGTGTGCTTTGGGATTGACAAAAAAAACTCATTAACCCTGTTGTAATCTATAAATCCCATGCAGCTCCACAGAAAAGAACAAAGCTGTTTACCCTCCTGGACTGATGTCTTTGGCAGACAGGCAGGGCAGTCAACACCAAGCCTGCTTGGGGTTTTTGTCTCTTACTGTTGTCTCTAACAATCCAATCAGACAAACATTCTCATTAACTACTGCTAAAAGAAAAAACAGGAGTCAAGCCTGATATGGCGAGCAGCCAATGTAGTTTGTAAAGAAGCAGCTCATTTGGAAGATGAAAACTTTTCCAGCAGTATTTTTTTTTCCTCAGGGGGGAATACTTGAAGATATTCACACTTAATTGATGTTCACTTTTTCTAAAAAGGCAGCAGGACAAGATAAAACCATGTTTTATTAGTTATTTTCTTTTTCTCTCTGGTGTCTGTGTCCCTCATCATCAGGAGACTGGCGCAGAGGTTTCCAGGGCTGATTATCTGTCTAAATCTTCCTTTTTTTTTTCCTCTTCACTCTGGGTAACAATCTGGGAAACAGATCTTAAACTTAAATTATTGTTATTTTATATATGTTACTTGGTCTCTGTGTGCATCTAGTCTAAGTACCTCTATGACTAAGTTAAATGAAAAATAATTTTTCTCATAAAATACAACTCCTCACTTGCTTTTCTAACTAATTCCTTGCCTGCAGTAAAGTGCAGCAGCTGGGAAATAATCAGCTTCAAAAGGCAGACATCTATCACTTGTACTAAAAAGGGGACCCATTAGCTGTGAGCAGCAGGGCGCTATAGCTGTGGAGATCAGGCAAGACAGAGACACAAGATCAAACACAAAGCTGGAATACAACGCTCTGCAATCAGAAATGTGGTCGTGGTTGTGAGAGTTGTGAAGCAGACCTGTTGAGTTCAGTGAAGAGGCCTTTCCTGAACTTGATGGAAACAAGATCTAGACAACATGAACAAGAAGCAAGCACTAGTAGTACAATGGTTAAAATCAGCTTTAAAACTGATGAAATCAAATTTTCCTCTGAAATATTTGCTCCTTGATGACAGGATTGTGAGGTTTGGTGGCCTCACCATGGCAGAGAGGAGCAGCTGTGTGCTCTGCAGTAGCACCATCGGCCCTGCTCCTGCGCAGGCAGCACCCGTGGATGCCTTGCCCTGGGGCACGGGCAGCACGGGCAGCCACAGGGCTGGCACTGCACGACTGGCTGCATCACAACCCCAGCTTGAAAGGCACTCCAGACACCTGGCTGCACAGCTCCTCTACTCCTACCTCATTTCAAGTACCAATATTTATGAAGAGCAGATGGAGACAGAACTACGTCCATGGAGAAATTGCCTCTGAGTATGGATACAGACTTTTCTTTCATCTCATCACTGCAGGAGTTTGGGAAGGGGGTGGTGCTGATGCCAGGCAAGCCAGGGCTTGAGGCAGAATGATAGGTTAAGCCTATGCTTCTTGTAGGGTGCAGTGCACAGTACAGGCTCACAAAGCCATAGGCATTTATTGTTTGTGCATAAGGACTCGCATCTGAATTGAAGAAATGATCCTCTGATTTCAATAGTATATTGCCAATGTTGCCCTTCCAAAGAATGTTTATGTTCTACTGGGACTTTGCCAAGGCATGCTTTAAGCTCCATTCCAGACCTCTGCTTTGTTAAGGTGGTGTCTATATGCACAAGTTATTTTAGTATTTAGAACTTAAATGTACTTCTCTTTGAAAGGCATATATGTACTGAGGTGCTGCAGCTCATCACTGTTGGTTGGGAGAGTCTCTCTAGTTTAGATGAAACACCTTTCTGCTTTTTTTCATTCATCTGGCATTTCTCAGCTCCAGGCTGGGAAATTTTTTGTTTCAAATCCAAATATGAAACTTCAACTTTGCAGTTAGAAGGTAAAAGTCAGCCAGCTGGATCATTTAACATTTAGTTTTGTTGGTGGAAGAGTAGTTGCTGGATAGCCCTCTGGGATGCATTGGGTATAGAGAAAGGTGAAACCAGTATCTGGAAGATGGTATTAATGATAGGAGGTGCCTAGCAAAGGAAACTGGAGAAGGGCTGGTACAAAGTCATAATAGGAGATATGGACAAAACTTTGTGGTCTATATAAAATGTCTTTTGCTCTTAGAAACATGGATGGGAAATGTCATAATGTCTGGTTTGGAATGCAAATGAAAGTAGGCAAAGATAGTGCTTATGAATCTGTAATTGCCTTACCTTATGGCTGTTAGGTTTTAATAAAACTCTAACCTTACAAATGTTGTGGTTTAACCCCAGCCAAAATTCTTTTACTGTGAAAGACATTAACCTTACTCCAGCCAAAACCAGTACAAGTGCGCTGTGCTTTATATTACCAGACCTTATTTTTGTTACTCCAGCTATGATCCTTTCAGTCTAGGACTCACTATTTTTCTATTTGCTGCAATGCCATTTTTCTTATTCACAAACTATGTGAATATTTTCTATGCTTTCTCTGTTTTCTTTGCTTACATATTTTAGGTTCTTCTGAAATGAAGAAAAGTTTGACATGCTTGAAAACTACTCCTGCTGCGGATGGCCATACAGACTAAGCACATAGTTGTGGCACTTTCTGCTCTGTGTCTCTTATATCACACAGGTCTCCTCCATCCCAAAGCACACATGAGGCATTTGTCAGTGCTATTGGAACCTGCTGCATTCTACCCCAGAGGTGACTGCTTGTGACTGCCATTTTTCCTATAGGGGCAAAATTATGTGAGTTCATTCGACTGGATATTTTTTCCTGCATTCATTTCTATCTCCTGTGCCATGTGCCTGATGTGACTAGAAGTAGATGAGAGGAATTACTTTACAATTATACAGCATGTTGTAAAAGAAATGCATATATCATACTTTTGAGGAGCTTGCTCTCTTACGTTACACTGTGCTATGTATTGTAAATACATAACTTGTTTTTGACCTTATTAATAGCTTAGTTTTGGGTTCAGACAAATCAAATCCTTCTTAAAACAAAATCAAATCCTTATCTGCAAAAACAATGCATAAATTATTAAATATTTGGGTTTCCAACTGTCTTTCTAAATGCACTGAATATTTCAACTGTCTTGTCACATTATTGCAATTGCCTTTTGTTGGACTCAGCAGAATGTAGCTGGTCCAAACTTAGAGCAGCTTAATATTAAAACATCTTTGTGCCAACACTATGATTTGCTGACTTTATGAATTATTAAGGCATCTAGGTGCAGGAATATATTTCAGAGACAGCTTTGCAAGCCTTTGCCATTAGCAATATTATGACAAAATAATCTGGGAGCCTTGGTACTTTGAGGAACATAACCTGCTTGGAGAACCCAAATGTGTCCACTAGCTGAACTGCAGTGAAGACCTGAAAGACATACAGGAATGGGGTATGGAAATGATGTGAGATTTCCAGATTTGTGCACCAATACTTGCAGTGTGGTAATGGAGGGTAGTTTATGAGACCTGGAGGTGACAGGTTCACCCAAACCTTCTTCTCTGCCCAGCTGCTCCACAGGACTAAGGGGAGTTAAGAGCCTCCAGACCCTGACAAGATGAGAGGGTGCTCCCAAAGTGTGGAGATATGCAAGATAAGGAAGGAGACAAGCAGCATCCAGGGAAAGGGACACAGAAAGCATCTCACCAGTTGGGGGTCACGGGGCTTCCAGCACTTCTGAGGTGGTACAAGGTCTTCTGATATTTAAACTGTGGTTTGCAGCAGAATGTGTGTGCAAGAACATGTCATTGGCAGCATCCAAGCAGGAGAAAGATTTCTCAATAGAGCACAGCTGTTCTGAGGAGATTTGGATTTAAATCAGCACAGAGCACCTCATGCCAGGCAGCAACCTGCTGCTGGCTTGGCAGCAGTTTTGCTTTGCAGTGTCTCCCAAGCCAATTTTCAGCCACCAGGGACCTGTGCCAGATGTTGTAAATGCCAAAAGAGACCCAGCAGCACATCTTCATCAGGGCTGTGGCCAAGCCTTCCTGTAGATTAAAACTGTTTTGTCTGTTAAGGTGTATGAAGGGAATTACAAACACCTAAGCAAAAACTGATACAGATCCTAAAAGACTCTGAGGTGGAAAATATTAAATGCTCTATTTTCTGTTTCATATTTTGAAACATGGTTCCATTAGTATACTGATTAAATACTATATTAGATATTCATGCCAATATTAAAATTTTCATTTTAGCTAGATTAGCTATGGAAGCTCTTTAATGTCTATATTTAGTATCTCTTCCCTGTCACACAGCCCAGAAGGGATTGTAGATGTGATGTGCAAGTTGAATTTCCATCCTGCTCTCTTACAATGGGCTATGTTTTGGAATGGTGCATGTAGTCAAGAAATAAATGCAATGCAAAGGAAATAGATTTTTTCCCTTTTATATTTAAAAAATAATGCAGTTAGATGAGATTTGAATAAAAGAGGCTGAATACCAGAAGCCTTGGAAAAGGATATGACAGTGAGAGTGTCAGTTCACTGCAGGGCTAGGAAAATGGAGGAGGGAGTGCAAGTGAGAGATGATATGCAATCAGACACAAAGTCCCCCAGAAAACAGAAAGCCGGTCAGATCCAGAGACCATATTTTGTACTTTGGAGAGAAACATCTCAATTTAAGTACTAGCAAGACAGTTATGAAAATGCCTCTGAATTTGTAGTGCAGCAGGTTTGCTCTTTGTGGTAAGAGATACTTGTGCCTTTTTGTAATAAGATTATTTAGTATACTCTTATTGTTTCTGTTTTCCTCAGAGGTGATACTGGAAAACACTTCACTACTCAGCTGTCCAAGCAAATGCTCTACTTGTCCTGTGTCCAGAATGCAACTACTGTCTCAGTGTAGATCATCACTAATGTTAACAGGTATATTTGGTGGCTAACAGTAATAGGTAAGATTTCTGGGTCTATTATAATTTTCTCTATGACTTGAACTAAAGCCTGTTGAAGTCACTGAGGTCCTATGATATCAGTAGAAGTAAAAACTACAGGTTGGTTAACCTCCCCTTGATTCCTGGGACGATGATAGAACAGATAGCTCTGGAAACCATTTTCAAGCACACGAAGAACAAGAAAATCATCAGGAGTGTTCAGAATGGATTCACCATTCAATTTACACATTGAAGCACAGGATTCACTATTCTTTCTGAATATATCTGAATAGGAAACAGATTTTTTCCTGTGAAAGTGCCAGAGCACTACCAGAGGTTGCTCAGAAAGGTTGTGGAGTTTCTATTCTTGGAGCTACTGGAGAGCCAACTGAATGTGATCCTGAGCTCCTGGCTATAGGTGGCCCTGTATGAGCAGAGGCTCTGGGCAAGATGACCTCAAAAGGCCCCTCCCAGTCCTAACCATGCTGTCACTCTGTAAACCATGGTACAATCCATCATAGGCAAAAGCCAGCATGTCAGCATCTCAATGTATTTATTTTTAAAATAAGCACATTACCCACTTTGTGAGTTGTTGTGAGATTAGGAGTACCAAGATGCTGACAATCTATTCTGTGAGCTATTAGCATTAAACCAAAATGTCAGTGTGAGATTAAGCCCTGTTGACTTTTACATGATTATGCTTCTGTTCCTTTTGGGTCATCTGACAAGTGTTAGGCAGTGTCTAGAACTTTCTGGGAATGGACATAGTGGTTGTCTGATAGGTGTAGTTCTTCTGAGTGAATTGCCTCATAAATGTGCTCATGTGTGGCTGGCTCTGACAGTCTCCTCTGATCTTACACTCTTCTGTGATCTCCCTGAAGAGGGGGAGGAGGGCTCTTGTACCCTTCTTTCCCAATACATTCATATATCAGGTCAACATCCTCTACTGAAAAAGGTGACATGCCCCTTCTAGAAAACACATCCACAGATGTGATGGCCAGACAGAATGACCTAGGGGACAGATATCTTTGAGAATCCAGTATTTCGGCATTATTCCATAGATAGGAGGAAGTGGTAGGTAGTCAGCCTTCAAAAATGAGTCAGAGATCAGGAAATGGCTATCAGGAACTGGACACTACATACATACTACACTACATACTACAATATGTCTGGGGACTCACTGCTGACCTGACATTTGCTGATGCTCTGATTCACTGGCCCATTATTTCAGACATAGAGAAACTGCATGCATGGAGACATCAGAAGCATTTGAGGGATTTATGGTCAGAACTTAAGGTTTTCTGTAAGTCAGTAGGGTCTCTGTCTCTAAATCTTTCGTCTGGCTTTAAAATTCAATCATGAAAGCTGTAAATGACCAGGGCAAAAGGAATTAGACTCTTGGCAGTTGTATTAGAAGGCCTGCAACTGTGCCACTAAGAGGGAAAAACTACATAGATTGTCTGGATGTTTCTCCTCTGTTTGTTTTTGGATTATTTTCATTAATTCAATTTCTCTTCAACCAAAGTATGTGCAGAAGTTGTTCTTGAACACAGATAATACAGCTGTGCTTCCTGAGCATGGATACATCCAATGTGATCGCAATGACCTTTTAATCACAATTTAACTGAACAAGCTTCATAAAAAGATAAGTAATAATAAAACTTTAAGTCCATTTGAAATATAGGTAATACTGAATTATTGCAAAATGTTTAACAGAAGCCTTCCTTTTGTAGTCCTTGGAAACCAACAATTTTCACTATATTGCAAGAACTATTATTTAGACACTGGGACAGACTAACCTCTATTGAATAATTACTCAAATCTTGAGTACATAAAAAAAAAATTGAAACTGCAGAGAGGCAGAAAATGAGTCACATACCTTTAAAGATTCTATGTCAGGTTTCTAGGGAAATGAACTCTCTTCATAAGGAGATTTCATGTGTTGTTTAATAAAAAAATGCAATAAAGACCTGCAATGCAAGTCATGTGATAGAAAATAGATTGGTATTATCAAACTTGTCTAACAACTGGAGCAGGGTAAGGGTTTAATAGCCAACTTGTGACGAGGGCTGAAAGTGACCATCAAAGACATTCTAGGAAGCAGGGGAGGAAAGAGCAGGGAGGACTGATGGCTTACAGTTTGGTACAATTAACTGTTAAATGGACCTAATGTAATCCTTTTATCTCCCCATGGAATTTTTTATGCCCATCTGTGAGCTTCAAACTGAGATAGGAAATTATTTAAAAAATGAGCTATAATTTAGTGAGGAATTTTTGTGTTGTTAGCAATTTGTGGAACTTTGTATTGTAGAAGAGATCATATAATAATTTTTGAATCTGTGATTTTGATTGAAGTTTAGGATAAGAGTTTTAAAAATATAAATAAAGTCTCCTTTCTCTTGGATCCTGCGGAAAAGTTTTTCTGGTATGATCACCTGACATAAGTTTTGCCATGAAGGTAAAAGACAAAGATGAATTTTTTAAAAGAACTTTTCTATTGAGAGTTTGAATGGCTTTCAGATATTAGATGAGAAGACAGGAAATTTCAAGTAAAATTTTGGAAGCTGTGATAATGCCTGACTGTATCTCATATGTTAATGGGAGAGATCTTCTGTCAATTTTCTTCTGTATAAGAAAATCAAAGCCTAAAGGAAAACATTTCTGGGCTTTACACACTCTTTATAAAATATCTTGAGATATTCCACTTAAAAATTTAAACATTTTTCTGACACTTCAAGACTTTTCTAGTACCATTCATACTATATTTACTATAAAGAAACAGTTGATAAATGAAATAGGTAACCCCAAAGTTAACTTGAAAGAAAGTTGAGTTAGGATGAATTTTGCTTGTAGAATCATTATATTTAGAATTGAGTCTTTTACCACAATGATGGTCATTCTCTTTATTGATTTTTTAAGAGCAAGGCTTAATGGTTGACTCAAATGTACAGTAAAATCTTCAGCACCATAACAAAGGAATGATGCTTCATTGATCATATGAGACTGGTTGCTAGGAACTTCTTAGACCATCTTAACTATAGATCATGATGTTCACAGTGAAGATAAATTAATCTTGAGCAGTTCAAAATTCAGTAGTGTTCACATGTGGAAAATTATTCAAGCATTAGAGGTTTACTTTAGAGTCTGTCTTCCAGGAATTTGCTTATCTTAAGAGGAAAAGCTCTCAGCATAAATATCTTGAAAAAACAGGAAGAATGCTGCCAATGTCCCAGCATGTTCATCATTGCAGGAGAGCTTGAGGTCTTGTGTTCAGCAGGAGGAGCATAGCCAGAGTTTTCTAATGCCCTTGGTTTTATTTTCAAACCACAGCCTCTATTACACCTCCCACGTTTATGCTCCTTGCCTCCCCATAGCCCATTCCATATATAATCCCCTCACTTCCTTTAGATGTCTCTCACACCCTCCTTGTATCCTTCTCCCATGGTTATGGTGTATCCAGTTACTGACTGTGTCTGTAGGGTTAGATTTTGTAGATCAATAAGTTCTTGGTGTTCGTGTTGCAGCCTTCACATCTGAACTCCCATTGCCTCTTCCAAATATAATGAATTAGAGCTGCCTAATATCCTTGGAGCTAGGAAATCTCCCTATGTCTATTTTCTGCATGATGTAGAGGTTTTCAAAAGCACAAGGTAATTTACGAACATTGTCTCTTTGTGGGAAACTATACACAAAAAGTCCAAACTTTTATGAGATGGAAATATTGGTTAGGAGGATTATTTTATTTCATCTTTATGCATGTTTATTGCACTGAAAGCAAGTTGTATGGATGCAATTAGAACAATAAAAACATTGCCCATACAATTTCTTTGAATGAGAAACAGTACTGACCCAAGGAATTTTTTGGCAATATTTTTTATTTAGTTGGAGAGCCTACCTATCTCTAAACTTGCAATGGTTACTTGCTTTCAGTATTTTTAGATAAATCTTTGTTCCTGATTTTGGTGTCACTTTGTGCCTCTGTGAAAACATCAAAGATTAGTTGCTGTGGCATCTATGTTTCATTTTCAAGATCAAACATTTCACTGAGATAAGCCTTATATTATATGTAATGATAAGTTTGCAGCAGCAGCACCTCTCACACAGGTGTGGGGGATTTATAAGTAACAAATTACTGGGGAGGTGCTGGGACAGGAGAAAGGGAGATGGCCATGAAAATCACAGTCATAGAATGGTTTGGATTGGAAGACACCTTAAAGCTTATCTAATTCCAACCCCCCTGTCATGGACAGGTACACCTTTCACTTGACTGGGTTGCTCAGAGCTCCATCCAACCAAAACACTGCCAGGGACTGGGCCATCCACAGCTTCTCTGGGTAACCTGTGCCAGGGCCTCATCACCCTCAGAGTGAAGAATTTCTTTCCTAATATCTAATCTAAACCTTCTTCTCTTCAGTTTGAAGGCCATTTTCCCTTATCCAGAGCACTGGTTTCAGATAGCTGTCATTGCTATCACTGTGACATGCTGTCACTGCATGCTCTTGTAAAAAGTTCTGCTCCATCTTGCTTGTAGGTTACCCCTTCAGGTACTGGAAGGCAGCAATTAAGTCCCTCCAAACCATTCTTTTCTCCAGGCTGAATAATCCCAATGAGCCTTTCCTCATAGGAGAGATGGTCCATCACTCTAATCAGCTTGATCAGTCCTCCTCTGGACTCACTCCAACAGCCTGATGTCAAAAAAGCCAAGCTGCAGTTCTTGTACCTGTCAATTCCCTGCTTTCAAAAATGTCTTTAATATCAGCATTTTATCAAGATTTTGGCAGAGATTCCCTACTCATTACCATCTGTCTTGTAAGGTTAAGTTCATACTGTACAACTATGATTATAAGAAAAAGTGATCTTTTTTTAACATCTTCCATGAAAAACTTAAGATTTCATTTAGATTATGTATAAGTATGCACTCTGTATAAAATTTTTTAAAGAATTTTTGCAGTGTCAATAATTTAAACTGATAGCAAAGGGGTTATTCACTGCTGTCCTGATTAAAGCCCCAGAGGTGTGGAACTTCATCCCTTTTGTAGGAGGACTTGAAATACCAAAGGTCAAGGTCCCCCAAATCAGAAAGCAGGCCTAAATATTGCTTTTCTTGTTTTCTATCACAGTTTATTTAAGACATTCTTCTTGTGACTAGGAGGAACCACGTATGCTTTTAGTCTTGAACCTGGTGGTGGGCAAAAATCCTTGTGTTTATTTACTCTCTTTGCTAACATGTTTGAACAATGCCTGGTGGGTGTCCTCCATTGCACTGTTCATCAAGAGCTACCGGCTTGACTGGGCAGCTACGTTTCCTTGAAAAAAGAGAAACTGTCCAGACCAGACCATCCGTCTTCCTCCATTTTGCACAGTACCTCTTCACAGGGACTAAATGAATGGCTAAGAAGTCTAATGGAAAACTGTAAAAGCTATTAGATTGCAAGCCAATATCTGATAACAAGAGCAGCAATAGATTATTTATCGTCTGTCGGTTTCAGGCTATGTTTGTGGTATTGTCTTGGCACTGATCTTAGCATGCAGTTGCAAAATGCATTATCAAAGACCCCACTGTTTAAACATTCATTACAGGAAAATGAAAGCTTTCATCAATTAATGTGAACCTTGGCCACTGCATATCTTTGGAAAGAGCCTTGAACAGCCCCAAACCAACTCCTTTCTGGAGAAAGGGGCCTGGACAGTAGCAGGCAAACAGATTTGCATTAGCTGGAGAATGAGAGTTCAGAGTATAACACAATCCTCTGACGGCACTTGTGCCATGTCTCTTGGACCTGTGTCCTTTCCAGGTTTTCTGCCTGATGGATAAAAACACATCTCAATTCTGAACATAGAATCAGGTAACCTGCTGAAAACTTTTATCAGGAGATTATGACCTCTTGTGTATTCCTATAAAAACAGCATGAGACAACTGAATATTTTAGAGGTATGACTCTTCTAAAAACTCTTCAGTCCACAAACATTTTCCAATTATTCTATTTAAAGCCACTAAAAATTCTCACTCTCTCTGGATAACGTTGATTTATTTTCAGCAAATCCAACTCTAGCTCCCATATCTGAGAATTCACACACTAATTTAATTTACACTTATTAGTTTACACTAATTTTTCTCTTTCAGTAGAGGTGGTTAGTGAGAAAGAATTTTGTCTCTGATTAAATTAAGTACAGTGAGTTTTTCAAGTTATTTTCATAAAGGTTTGTAACATTCATTATTGCATATTTTTGCAGTATCTTAAACAATTTTTAGTTATCCCACCCAATAACTAAATTTGATGGGCAGCTCCCTGACAAAATGAGAGGTATCATAGTCCAAAGAGATACAACAGTGTATTTGGGTTTGATACCTCTTTGCTGTGTTACAGTAAATGTTATTTATTGTAGGCCGTAATAGTAGGATTTCTCCTGTCCCCTAGTGGCTATTTCATTTTCTGAGTTCAGTAGGCTCATTACCATTTCTGTCATCCTATCAGAAATTATGAGCTGCTTGTGGTTTAATTTTCATCAGAGAAAGCACACAAAAACAGAGTTAAAAATATTTTCCGCTATAAAACATGACCCCTAATAGGAGTCCTATGAAATTAAGAAAAATTGTAGCTGTTTAGCTCTAACTTTCTAGGAAGGTGCCAGAAGGTGCTTGTGTGGTGCCCTTTCACACAAGCTTGCAGTGAAAGATGGAAGCAGTGAAACACGAAAACAGCTAGAAAAGTAGCTTTCATTTTTATTGAAGTAAATACTTGATATTTTGACATATTGCTGAATTTGCTTAACTTGTCAATGTTCTGAGAGGGCAGGAGTGGCACAGAGACGCCCTTCCCCTGTATCCTGATGTCAGGCTGAGCTTGACAGCTTCTGCACTCAGACCCCACCACCTGCTGGCTTAAAGCCATTTCTGCAGCAGCAAAACTGGACAGATGGCAGCATTGCCTGACCAGCAGCCTGAATACAGCGATGACTTCATGAGGTGAGGTTAAAAGGAGCTTTATGAGTGAGTCTTGTATGATATTACTGGTCCTAATGAGAGAAAAGCTCTGCACAGCTTCAGTAGGCTAGAGATGGGGAAAATGTGTGACATTTGTAAAGTTACTGCAGAACAGAGATTGTTGTTGAAATGTAGTTCATACGTTAAAATTCAGTTCAACTGCTTGTGTAGAATGACCAAATCTTTCCATAAAACTCTACAGAATGAAAAAATCCAAGAAGAACATTGTGTGATCCTTATGTCTCAGAGTGTTTTATCTCCATCGATTAACTACAAGGATAATGAATACTCCATTGCTTAAAGACTTTTTTGATACTTTTACCCTACATAAGCATGGTTTTAGAATCCTCAAACATGTATCAGGGATTCTGTCCTCCAGAGAGCATCCATAATGTTCTGCTACACTTTTTCCAGTCATGCAATAGTTTGCATGACTTGATATAAGCTGTATTGGAGCTTCAGCTGATATGAAGGATAGTCATACAGCAACTTTTTGTATTAAACTTATGGAGCTTGGAGCCAGCTGTACAGGTCTTTTGGGAGCTCTGCTCTGGGAAGCTTCAAGTGCAGTCAGGGCTGCCAAGCCTCAGCATTTCACTGCAAGTTGACAATATCTATTGCTTTTCATGAAGCTTTTGTCTCCTTGCATAAAGATACATTCAGATGCTGACCATCACAGGAGAGTGCCGGCATCCATGCCCATGGAGCAAAGGGTTTAGGGGCAGGGGTGGCTCCACCTTGAGAAGCACTGACAAGGCAGACTGACAGGACTTTGAGTGCCTTGGAAGAACACTTCCTTCTAGGCCATGAAAAGACTGTTAGTTCAGATGCAGCACTAGTCAGAATGTCTGTGTTCAATTTTGAGTCACTATGTGCAAACCTGACTTAAGGAGCTACTAAACAGGATCCTGTCAGGACTCAATGAAGTTTAATAATTAAAAATACAGACTTTTTTTTTTTTTTTTAACAGCTTGGCTGGCTCTGATTTAATTCAGGTGCACAAGCATTTAGCTTACCCTTGGGTTAGAGGAGTAGTGGATTTCTTGAATGGAGCTTTATTTTGTACCTATTTTCTTGTCTGCAAATCTGCAGTTTATCAAACTATTTCTGCTATCAGTGGAAAAATCTGAAATTTTCCAAGGAACTTAATTATATTGGAGTTCAATGGATGATGAACCTGAATCTCTATGAATCCTCAGTGAAAAGAGGGCCAGTTTTGCAAAGATATTCCAGCATAAAGGATACCTGGCATAAAAGGGAGATGTTTTGATATCTACCAATCAGTGTATACCCTTATTTTAATAAAAGTCCTATTTAGTTATTAAACCAATATATAAATTGGCATAAACTGGCAGAAAATTCCTGGTTAGAAGGGAAGAGGTAGGGCCATAACTTGAGCAGGCCTTTCCTGTACCTCCACACTGTCCAGGTACAGAGTGACCTGAGAAGTTTGTTCAGGTGCAGCTGTTCCCTTTAGTCTTGTGCTTTACAACACTGGAGTGGTAATGCTTGCATGTGAATATTTTATATATAATATTTAACAGATGTCTGCTGCAAATCTTATTTTTTATACAATTCTCATTTTTGCAGAGGTACTGAGAGAAACAGTAGTTAATTTTTTTTTTTTATTACTTCTTAGTACCATAAATGGACTTCATGCTGTGGCTATAATGTTTTCCATCTGCTAACTACATCAATAATAAGCAACAAACTCCTCACAAACATGGGGAAAAAACCCCAAAACTCTGCTCATTTACCCACTTCTCTATTGTTGATACACAGCCAAATGCAGTCCTTATTTTTAAGTCAATGGAGCAACTACACGGATCAATTTATGCATGTTGAACAAATTACACAAACCAATCTTTTCATTTGTTTGCACATGCATAAATGGTGTAAGGAGTCATGGAGCAACATAACATATGCTTCTGTATCCTCTTTTTTTTATTAAGTCCTTCAGCTGAGCGGGGAAACTATTCTTTTACAAGACTAAAATGTAATGTAGCTAATATATTCATAATGGATTCTTATGATCCACTCTTTTTCCCCAGTGACTCCTTTTCAGAGCTTAATTCAATACTCCAAAAGCTGAAAAATGTAATTCAGAGCAGCTTCCTGGTCTAAAATATTGATTCACTAGTTCAGTTTATAGCTTTTTGTTTCAGACTTTCCTGGTAAGTAAAACACAAACTAACTGAATATCCCAATTCTTTCACTGAAATCATCAGGGAAGGGATTGATCACAACTCCAATAAGCCTCAAATATATTTTAAAACTGGAATGTATGCTTAAATATCTTCCCAGAGCAAAGAGGCTTTTCTAACCTTGTACCAAAACCAGAAGGGTTTGTCTAGAAACAAATCACGATTACACACCTTAACTAAAATGTATTTAAGTCTTTGATGTGGTTTTATAATTAGGCAAACAGAAGCCAAGAATTTGTCTTACACATTTAAAAGAAGCAGTAACAAGAAATGCAATGAATATAAGAAAAAAGTGACCATGACAACACCAGACTTCCTGTTTGTTTATTTTCTCCAGAAATGCTCAGCCATGAGTGCCCATGAACTATATGTGCAAATTTCAGAATTTTGTTCTAATAATTGGGCCTTGTTAAATCTCAGCCAAAAAAAAATTACAATTTAGCCTGTTTAAAATACAATCATGAATTATATTTCCAGACTTTTGTTATAAAAAATTTGTTGGTGTTTGATAGTTGTGGATTTAAAATTTAGAGTTTCCTTTTAGCAAAACTAATGCTTGTGACTTTTCATCTCTAGGTGAAACTACATACTGTTCACCTTTCAGAACAAGTGAAACTCCTGGGGCTCTGTTTCTCACCAAACCCAGAATCTGGACCCAGTTCTGCCACCTCATTCACTTGAGCATTTCAGTGACTTTGGTAGAATTGGAACATATTCAAGCACGTCTTGCAACCCTAAGATAAACATTACTTTCCTTTTTATAGCCAAAAGACCAAGTCTCTGAGAGGCCAGAAGATTTAGGCAGTAGTATCCAAAGTCTACCTGTCCCCTTCTCTGCTCAGCCTCCCAGTGTCTGAAATTTTGAAATTGAAATCCCTTCAATGCCTGAAGGACTTCTTCTGAGCACATTGGAAGTTCTTGGTTCCTGCTGCTGCATGGATCATCTTGCAGCTGAAGACTAAGCCTGTCAAGATTCACAAACCTCATTCTGATTCCTCACTTAGCCTTTTTAAAGGACCATTTATCACATGTGCCCAGAGACTTGCTGCATTGGCCTTCATGTAAAATGGAAGTTCTTCTGACCAGAGCAATGGATGAGGCAAGATCTTTGTGTTCTTCACGGCTTGAATCAGGAGGTTTGACCTCAATTTCCCCATGAGCCTGGCAGATTTGCTCTAACCATCAGGACACAGGTTCCATTGATTTGAAGGAAAAGCTGGGGAAAATTACCTGGGTCTCCACATGAAGCCATGGTGCTAGCAAAAAAATAAATAAGATGTAGAGTGATGTAGGACTACAGCCAAATGTTTTGGGATCTTTGGGAATGGGCATCTAGACTCTAAATCCTACCTGTGCAATTTTGATAACTAAGTCTCTAATTTCCAGTTGATTTCCCTGAACTTTAGTTTTAGTTTCTCTCACAATTCTTGCTTGACATACAAAAACTTACTGTGATACAAGGTGGGCATGTCTGTGGAGAATATTCTCACTCCTCTCTTTGACTGCAGTTGCTTCTGTCCAGTAATATTTTCCCCCTTGTCAAATATGTTACACCAGAGGTGCTACCACCATTGCTGGTGGGCTTGACCTTGGACAGTGGCAGATTCACCTTGGAGCTGTCTGGAACTGGCTCTGTCAGATACAGGGGAAGCTTTTCTCCTGAAAAGCAGACTACTAGGTGTATAGAATACTTTCTGGAGCTATATGAGATTTAGCATTGTCAGGTAAAACTGAGAATAGGAGCTATCTCTTCTGTAGCCTGTAACTCATCTGAGCAGTAGTCATTTGGGATTGAAAGAGGGGTGCATCCTGATCCCAGGAGCTATGTTGGAGGCACAGAAAAGACCTATAGCACAGTGTGGTGGTGAAAGCTTAATGTGGGCAAGGTTTTAAGAGACATTATTTTGCACTGGCATCACCTTTTCAGGCTATTTTCAGCAACTCGTTTTCTTTACTGTTCATTATGGTTTCTAGTTCCAAGCCATTTATTCCCACTGGCATTTGTTTGGGAACTGAACGGGGACCTGAGGAGGCAGCTCTCTGCAAAGGTTATGCTGTGAGACTGATGCCGACTCACATTACAGATCTTAAATTTCTTGTTTAGAATAAGACCTAAGGATTTGATTCTGGAAAAGAAAAGCTAAAAATACCCCGGAGGGTCTTTCCCTTAAGTCTCTCTTTCTAGTGGAGACTGATCCCTTCCTTCCATGTGGGTGCAGAAAGCCTCCTCCATCCCCTAGCTGATGGCACAGGGCATTTCTTGAGGGGATTTCAGCAGTGTAGGCACTTCAAATGCAATTCAGAAATCATATAAATGTAATAATTGATATATTAATTGATAAATTCGTTATTTTAATTATAAAAGATACAAACCCGGAACTTAACAGGGGAAGGATGGTGATCCTCTGAGTTTTTTCCCTGAGAGGCAGAGGCTCAAGCAAAAGGCTTGAGAATAGCACCATCTCCTGGAAACACTTCATATGGCTTGGCTTTTCTAAGATGTCTGAATGCACTTTTTTCCTGAAACTACTATAATTTAACTGGTACTGTAGTTAAAGTATTCCCTATCACTACCAAAGTGTTGCTTCAGCAATAACTCAACATCACCCATGCACGTTTTTTCATGCATCCCATGTTAACTGTGAACGAAATATGTCCCAAGCATAGGGATGTTTTTTCAGTGTAAAAGTTGTGGGTACACCATGTTCACCACAGGACGTGTCACCATGCCTCTGAAGGCCAACTGGAATAGTAGCCTGCAACCCAAACAAAACTAATTTTACATTTTCTCTGAAGCCTTCATCTGAAACCTGATTTTTCTTAGAGGTAACAAAGAAAATAAAAGAAAATCAAAAATCTATTATTTTTGCAAGGCAAGATTTTATAGCAGGGGGCTGTAAGGATGACTTACATGAGATGCTGCCAGAAGCTTCTCCTGTATCTGACAGAGCCAGTTCCAGACAGCTCCAAGGTAAATCTGCCACTGTCCAAGGTCAAGCCCACCAGCAATGGTGGTAGCACCTCTGGTGTAACATATTTGACAAGGGGGAAAATATTACTGGACAGAAGCAACTGCAGTCAAAGAGAGGAGTGAGAATATTCTCCACAAACATGCCCACCTTGTATCACAGTAAGTTTTTTCTTAAGAACAGCACTTGAACACTTATCTCTGTTGAACACATGCAAGTAGATAGCAACTTGATAGTCACATGATTTAGATTAAGCCTTTGACAAAATTTGCCACACCAGTGAGTTATCACATATAAATTATCAATTAAACACACACAAACCCCTTGAAAATTAGCTGAAAACCAGTTAATTATTAAACCTGAGTGGATAATTTGAATAATGAAATGAGAAATGTTATATTTGGCATCATGTAGAATTTCAATATAAATATAAATATGTAGATATGCCTATACTATTCTTGTCAAGTGTTGCATTTTGCCTTTTATATGTATATCACATTAATTGAGGGCTAGCTAAATGCACATTTTGGTCACTGCTAGAGTGATTTTCCTAGTCACAAAATGATTTTGCAGTATTATTTTGCAGTTACATTAATGTTTTAATTTAACGTTTTTTCCCATGCTCTAATTTGAACACCTGTCCTTATACTATCCACTAGTGTTTTTAATGCTTGAGACATGACTAATTTCTTTTCTCTCCAGATGAAACCTAGCCTGAGATGAAGCATCTGACTACAGTGACAGGACAAGATGCTCTGCTTTCTTAGCTTTAACTTACCAACCAAGCTATGTTTCAAGAATTAAGTCACACAGATCTCCATGTGGGCTTTGCTTCACCTTAAAATAGTACCTTGAAAAAAACAGATTATCCTTCTGTATCTTAAGGTCTATCACTAAATACTGTCAGCTCTTTACTTCTTTTACAAGTGAGATTGTGTAACTCCCAGTGTAACTTCTTCTCCCCGTAAGTCATTATGGGAAACCATAGTTATTTTAAGTGTGTACCAACTCACTTATAATCTCAGCTGATACTCATACCTAGCTTTCAAGTCTGTTCTTTGATGCTGCATCTTCCTTTGTTTTTCTTCTCAGTCTATGACTCTCAGCCTGACCTTTCACAGAAGACTTTTATGTGCATTCCACTCCCTTGCATTTCTTCCACAAAATGTTACATTACTGAAGACAAACAAGGGACTAGCAACAAAACTTGCTTTCATTTTCATTCAGGGACAGAAGAAGCAGTTTGGTTTAACACTCCAATCAGTGTCACCTTTTTTTTTTTTTTTTCCCTCCCCATTTCCAGTCTAAACTATCTGTCTTTGTTAAATCTGGTAAAAACCAAACCCAGGGTCAATCTGATTTCAACTAATGCTTTATGCTTTTACTGCTGTCAGTGTGTTATGCTTGCTTCAGCTAATAAACCACGGCTTACAGAATTAAGAATAGATTGCCTAAAAAAGCAACACCCTTCATGTTCCACTGGTGATGGAATACAATCTTACATTTCACAATATACAAACACATAGAGAATTGAACATGGACTTCAGGCAGAATAAGAGAATAGAGCTCAGATTTGCTGTAGGTGAAGCAAAAACATTTTGAAGGAATCAGATCTAATTGCTATACCCAACCCCAAAATTTTCTAGAAATAATTGCCCTTTCTTAGGTGGCTAGATGTATAGTTACTAAGTAAATAAATATTTTTTTATTAAAAGCAAGAGAGTAATTGCAGTGGCTCACTGGCTGCAGAGCAGAGTAGAGCCGTTTTTAAGTAGGAGAAAGTGACCGTGTGACTTTTGCCCTGCACCCAGATGACAAAATGGTCCCCCTGACAGTGTCTGTTTTGCATGTCTTCCTGTGATGCATTCGTTATTCTCCTGCTCAAGCATCCTCATGGCAGTGTGTCCATGTCAATCTTAGAGAGACCTGAAATGGGGGCACTAGTCCCATCAATATACAACAAGGTATTCAGGGAGATAACAAGCACTATAATGTGTTGCCTTTTATTGGTAACTTCCTCCATGATTTTCCATTAGCAACCACTCAGGCTGTCTTTTTACAGTTACAGGTCTTTCAATGTGAGTGATGGTGCTTGGAGTACAGTGCAGTACAGTAGAAATTCCTAGAAGACAAGCAAGCAGAAGAGTGTGATTAGCAATTATGTTAAGATGTCTGGCTTCTGTTACAAGGTATGTATGACTGGCTTGCTCTGAAATAGGAGAAGCTGTTGGAAAAGCAGAATGAAGGTTGCAGCTACTTCCTTATTGAATGCACTTAGCAAGTTTATCTAAGGAAACTGAGAAAGACATAGATAAGACCTTTCCATGAGCTCCCTCCTGCCTTGAGATAATGGAGTGAGGTGGAAGGTGATTGCTTTTCAGACCAGTGCAAAAAATGATCCCCTCTCCATCAAATGGCAAATAGTCCAGCTTGTCTCTTGGGTAGTGAAAGGCAGGCCCAGAGGAAAGCACTATGAAACACATATCCAGGTACAGTGGTGAAGCTGGTGGTATAAATGCAGAACAGTGCTTTCTTCAGACTCTGAAGCCACAAGGCTGACAAGTGAGAAACATGAGTTCAACAGACCTCCACCCAGAACCTCTACTTGGGATATGAAGAAGCAATGAGTAGAAGAAATGTGAAAAAACAATTTCCTCCTTTCTGTGTCACTTTTAATTTCTCTCTCCCTCCCTACACAATTCTCTATATACAGTGTAAAGTGACCTATACAAACCTGGAGGGCTTTCACAATTCATTATGGTTTTATTTTGGTTTTGGTACTGATGACCATAATGGACCAGTGTTGCCTTTTCAAGACATTAACAATTTCAGCTGTCAGACTGGTCAGATTTACATTCCATGCTCCTTCCCCTCTGCCAGCCAAACTGCTTTAGTGAAGGTCATTGCAGGAGTCAGCTGGGAGGTGCAGAACTCAGTCTCTGGCTAGTGGGCACAGTGTGAGCTCCAGCACAAAGGTGAACAATGTTGGATTGGTTTGCTCTTCTTAAGATGAGAGGGACTAGTAAGCTGTGCCTCAGGAATTTCTCCTGCTGCCATATAACATTATCACACTACAGGCATTGCTGAATCCTGAAAATCTGGGAATTTCTTGGGAGCAGAGCTAAGGAGATGGAATGATCAGCAAAATACTGAAACCAACAAAATCTATATACAGGTATTATGTCAGATTTATTAATATGTATTTGAAAGCCTAGGTTTAGATCTCAATTTGTAGTGTTGAGAACACAGTACATTTAATCATAAATAAATGTGAATCATAAATAAAGTGTCAATACATATAATATGGACCTACTTAAAAAGATCATATTTGGTCATGGAATTAAGAAAGGGCAGTATTTTGTATTAATATTTACCTTTCACTTTTTGAGGATTAATTTTGGTCTACATTGAACTTTCCAAGCTAAATTTAAGCTTATGACAAAATTTATCACTTATCAGGTTATAGAGATCTGATTTGTAATATACTTTAATTAATAAAATTGTGATTATCTTCTTGAATAAGTCTCTTTAGACAGCCCACCTTGACTTTAAGATGTGCTCTGGATGCAGCGTTAAATGGTAAAATAAAATTGTTAGTTTATTACATGTGATTTTTGTGTTTTATGCCTGAATTAATAGTAAATTCTGTGCAGTACCTCAGAAAACTAAGATGTCCTAAAAAAAGCAGAAGTAAAGTTCAACTTTTTTTTGACAACCTTTACAAAAGCTTTTTAGATGTCTCTGGATCTTCCCTAGGAAGGAAGGGAAAAAAAAAAAAGCAAGCTGGGATTTTTTTTTTTTCCTTGTCCACTCCAATACCAATCTGGATGGCTGATTTTGCCTATTTAAATTCTGGCCCACAATTTCAGCAGGACAGGACAGGAGACACTTCTTGTCCTAAACAGCTGCTTGTGTTCTCAGTGGCTTAATCCTCCAACTCCAGCAGCACCAGGAGGATATCGAGCATCCCATTGTGTATCAGTGCCCATTAAACAGGAATACAATACCAGAGCACTCTGCAGTCTATTTATTATAGTACACAAGGGGTGTTGTAAGAGAAGATATTTTCACTGGGACTAATGAGCAGAGTTTTAATTGCAGTGGAACTAGGACAACAACTTTTCAATTGCAGCATAACTGATTGAGGTAAAATGAGGGTATTCTCCTCAGGTCATCCTGGGCCTTTTGAAATTATTGTCAATGTAGCTACCAGTACTTGGTAACTGTACCATGGAATTGTTTACTCAGTTCAACCTGTGGCAATTCTTTTTTTTTATTTCAAATACAGCTTAACAAGTATATACTAATGCAAAATTTCTAGTAATTTGTTTATCCTTTCTGTAATTTCAGAAATGCATATAATGAGGAATTATTTTTCCCCATTAAATATTTTGTATTTGGCATCTTGTTCTTTTAATTTGAAACAAGAAGCCAAAATATCTCTCTCCAATTTGAGCCTGAGGTGAGATTTTTTTTATTATAAACAAAATAAAAACTCTTTGCAATGCAATTATATTCATATGACATCAAAACCTAGTAATGGAGAGGGTGTATCAGGTAGTCCAACAGAGGGAGAGCCACTGCAGCTCCACACTGCCAGGCCCTTCCAGGACTACACACTCATATACATATGATACTCACATGCTCAGATATTCATATACAGTACATACACATATATAAACATATGCACATAGCTGGCCACGTTGATGGAGTCAGACACAAAAATGCACCACTCACACAAACTGCACCAATGGCCTTGTACTGCTGCCTTCGCTGGTTCATCAGGATGAAGGTCAATCTGTATGTTTAAAAAAATACAGATTGCTCCAATAACTGAAACCCTCTCTAAACGGTAAACTGGATCTTTAGTTTACATGGTTACTGGCACCTCTGCACACATGCTCCCAGTGCCTGCAGCCTTTCTCATGCACATAGCCCACTATGGCTCCCCAAGTAATTGTCATCTGGATCCTCTTTTCTCCAGCTGTCTCAGACACACACACACACAGATAGAAACAGGTCTTTCAGTTGACCCCAGCCTGTACTTTCTGGCCTGGCACCCCCAATGCCTCCAGTAGCCAGCTTGCACACCTGCACCCATGCCAGTCCCTGGTACTGTGAATTGAAAGCACTCCTGTGACATGTGGTCCCTGCTCCATCCTGATGAGCTGGAGAAGGGAACAGTGCAAGGCCATTGGTGCAGCTGGCACTCAGACATCCATGCCCACATGTGCATGCAGGATAGACAGTCCTTCATACAGGAAATTGCTTAGGAATGGATTTTAGTGGGAAGACAGCACCACCTGAGTGTGGTGAGCAGGCACATGGCATGGCCAGAGAAGCAAGCAGAGCAGCAATGAACATGTTCAAATGTCACAATCTCTTTTATGCTCTTATTCTTCTATTTCCCATACTTGTTCCTCCCCAAAATATCTTGATCTCTTGCTTTCTCCCCTAACCAACCTTAATTAAGTATTAAATAATCCCCAAATGCTCTTCCCAGTACCTTTATCATGGTTTATAATTTATCTACTGCAGGCAGATGATCCTGACACAACTGCTCACTCACATGCCACCCTTCTCCTCCACTCCTTCTGATGCAGGAGAATCAGAATGGTACAGGTGAGAAAACTTAGGGATATAAGTAAAGACAATTTAGTAGGAAAAGCAAGAGCTGTGTGTACAAAAAAAGCAAAACAAGAAACCGTTACTTTTCTACCTGGATAATGTAGCTGTCATTCTGTCATTTATATAAAGAGTATAAAATCAAAAATGAGAACAAATATAGCTCCTGGTCCTGCAGGAACATATACAAGTACTAAACTTCTTAACATGCAGAATGCTGAACAAGCAGAATGTTAAACACTACCTACAAGTATAGGTAGTAATCCTATACTTGCTTCTAGTAATCAAGAAAGAAGTTGGGTGTTTTGATTTGTTTTGTTTTGTTTTGTTTTGTTTTTTTATAAAGGTTGACTACACAACATGTATGACTAAAGATTATCTTTCTTTTAAGGAATAATCTTTAATTCCTTTGTCTGTAGAATTCCTTTGTCTGTAGACAAGGAATTAAAGATTATTATTATAAGGGCTCCTGATCACAATTGTTTCAAAGAAGAGCAGTTCTTGCAGATCACTCTTCTCAGAGATTTGAAATGTTTTCTTTGGCAGGTGTTGAGATCTGCCTTTTCCCAGGTGAGGAGGTTCAATTCAAACTCTTAAGTGTTTATCCTTTAAAAATAGAGACCTGAATTAAGGTTATGAGTACTGTAACATTTTAAGGTAATACATGGTCAGAGTCACTCAGTGAACAGTTTCATTTTATTCTACATTTACATTTGCTCATCCTCCTGATTTTGCAGATGAAAATCTCAGAAAATGTGTTTGGAAATGTTGAAGGATGTGCATGATTTGAAGAGAATGGAACATGAAAGTACATTTGAGAGTGGAGTTCAACTGTCGCCTTTAAGACTAGATCACTGAGCCCATAGCTCCTACCTATCTGTGAAGACTGCTTCTCAGGAAACTCCACAGGACACCTGACGCTGAAGTATCCCTCTTCTCACAAAGAATGCTAGTTGATAGTGACTGCAAGAACCAAGACTTGAAATTTTTACATATTCCCTTCAGAAACACACAGCAGAAGCTGTGTCTTCTGACATGGACATTACTTCTGGAGTGTGAGTATAGGCACAGCTACACAGCAGTGAGAGCCAATGTCACCATTGTCCAGTGCATCAGGATGAACAGGCACACCCTCTGCAGCAATGGGGAAATCAATGTATAGAAACATGGTGCACAGGGAGAGCTGCAAGAGAATTTTAAAAGCAATTTTTGCTGTGAATTTGGAGAATAAAACACTAGAATTTTTTTCCTGATAAAGTAGGTAAGGTCACTGAAGTGCTAAGAAGTAAGCAAATTTGTGTTTTGTAGTAATAAATATACATAGTTAACCTGAGGGTGAAACAAAGAGTTTGCTGTTTTCCATCTCTTATATTAAAAGTATGCTCAGTTAGAGCAATCATTTTTATTCTTTCCTGCATTGCAGACTTCTACATCACAATGCCTACTTCTGTATGATAAAATCAAGTAAAACAACAACAACTTGCCTTTTATTTATTTATACTTCAATATTCTTTTAAAAATTTTCACAACCCACACACAAACTTATTTATGTTAAAAATCACCATATTAGATGAGTGAAAAGATGAGGTAGTGAGACATTTTTATCTTCAAAAACACAATGTAAGCCACATTCCTGTCACATGCACAACCATTTATGTTCTTCTGGTTCTGCTGAAGCTACAGGATAAATCCTGGCTTCAGGGTTACCATTTGACTGCGGTAATCTGTGTGTGGTATTTTAGGGCAAAGGCCATCCTTCATTTTTTCTTCTCTACCATAAAATGTTAATCTTGTCATAAGTGAATCTTATCTATGACCAGAAGATCGTTTCTATTTAAAGAATTGACAATTCTGTTTAAAGTCTCATGATAGGGAAGGAAGTAATAGGGGTTTATGACAGAAGCATGAGGCAACAGGGATACAACAGTGACCAGTCTGACAAGGAGTGGCCAAGCCTATGAGTTGTCTGTCTCTACCCATCTTCTATCAGGTGTTTGCAGCTATCACAAACAAAAAATGCATTAAGAAAGGATTTGAAGAGAGTCATGGAGAACTGCTTTGGTATTTATGAAAAAATCACATAAGTTTAAGGAAAGTGTGTGTATTTCTGCAGAAGTTAGGGTAACAGCACAATGTTTCATTTTTTTTTTTTTTTTTTTTTTGTTTTTTTTTTTTTTTTTTTTTTTTTTGTTTTTTTTTTTTTTTTTTTTTTTTTTTTTTATGAAAAGGGTAACTCCCTTACAATCACCTTATTCAAACCTGGGTAAAGGTAGTGTCCTGGGGTGACTTTATGATGCTTGCATCCCCATTTGTCTGTTTAGCCCAGAAATAAGTTTTGCACCTTTAAGACTGCTTCTGAGAGTGAAGAGGGGGAGAGAAGAAGCACGAAGCACAGAGTTTGTTATCAGAATCTGCACTTGCTCCTCTGCATCCTTCTCCTGGACTGTGTTGTCTGCAGACAGACAGGCAGTGGGACAGAGCTCTCCTCTGCTTTTTAGTTAGTTTTTAGCTAGCTGAAGCAGAGAAGTTCCCTAGACTGTGGTTTCTCTTTTTTCTTAAATGTGTTTAAACCTGCTCAGGACTGAACACCCAGAAGAACAGCAGCAGCCCACACCTGTGGCCCTCTGGGCCCGGCCTGGGCTGTGGCATTTCCAGCAACGGAGGGACTGATCAGAGACTGAGTGACCCGAGGTGCAGCCCATGAAAAAGTCTTTCTGAGTTTGTCATCTCTTCAGAGCAGCCAGAGGTTTTATTGTTTAATATTGTTCATTTTTTGTGATAGTGAATGCTTAGCCTGTTCTACATTGCAATGCCTACTTTTTCCACTTTTCTCCAAAGACATATTTTCCCAAACCATCTGGGGAAAGGGTCACTTAAATTTGCTTTCCAGAATAGCCCCTTTAAAATTTGCCCTAAACGAAGACAGGTAGTTTTCGTCGCAGGCCCCCAGCCAGGTAATAATTAGTATTGACTCCATGATTACAGAAGGCTGATCAATTGCTTTATTATATCATCCTATACTATATTATACTATACTTATTAAGAAACTCAGTAACCCGTCCAGCCAGTCTGATACAGCTTTGACCTAATTGGTCAATTAATCCAAACACCATCCACTGTCTAATTAAGAAATCACCCTTTGATAAACAAATCTCCATGACACATTCCACATGTACACAACAGGAGGTGCAACAAGTGGAGATAAGAATTGTTTCTCATTCCTTTCTCTGATCCTCTCACAGCCTTCCCCAGGAAAATGCCTGGGAAAGTCTGTGCCTGCTCTCTGTGGCCAGAGAGCTGCTGCCACAGCTAGTTTCATAGGGAGTTACCATAGATTATTTAAGCCCACATGAATTGTTTCAGACCAGCTTGGTCCTGTCTTGGTCACAGAATATTCTGAGTTGGAAGGTGCCCACAAGGATCATTGAGTCCAGGTCTTAAATGAATGGCCCATACAGGGATTGAACCTTGGTGTTATTAACACCCTGCTCTAACCTTCTGAGCTAATCTGAATTTGTCACTACATATTGAGAAAAGTTGACCTTGCTTACTTTAATGCTTTCTGCTCTTCACCATTTAAATAATGTATTGCAAATTAGATCCAAGTTTTTCAGCTTACTTTAATTTTTCCATTTTGTATCTTTTCCCTCATTCTTCCCATGTGTGCCCTGTTAAGGGCCTCTCTAACTCCCAAGGACTGTGACTACTGAACGACTTGTTGACTTTCTCCTGCAGAGAGCAGATGGAACTGCTGCTGTATTTCACACTAGGAAAGCTGTGAGGGGCCCTAAGTCTTGCAGCCAGAAGGAACAGTAAGTCATGGGGCCAGCAAGAAGGCAGGGACCACAAGGCTAGGTTTCAAATTAGGTGCATAATAAGACCTTTGTACTGGGAGAGCGGGGGCGTAGGACATATAAATCCTGCAGAAGTCAGGCTGCTGATTGCAGGCAGTCCTAATTGGATAATGTGGAGGATGAAGAAAAAATACTGAACCTACATGTCTGAGTAAAGGAATTTGATCAGTCTTAGAATGATAAATATGTTTTCAAGGCTTTGTGAAGTGTCTTCTCTTGGATAACTCTATGATGGAGCTCCACTAGAGACATGCTACACTGACAATTCCACGTGGCATCTTTCAAAACAGTCACATGTGTTTGCATTATTAATGCCTTCTTGCTATGAATAAAAGAGCTGACCTGGTTAAAGGCCTGCACACTCTATGCACATTAATGTGTGGCAGCCACACCTCTGAATGCAACATCAACATGGTGCAAGAGGGAGTCTCTGTTGGTAATTTACAATGCAGTTCCACTTATGTGAAGTCAGAAGACCACCAAATGTATGAAGTGACTCCTCAACACAAGGTAAGGAAGAGCTGTCCAGATTTTATTCTCATCTCCCCAGTTTTTTACACGAGAAAGCTTTCTATTTGGCTCATTTAGAGAACCTTTCATTGACCTATAAATGCCCATTCTGTACTTGGGAAATAAGAAGCTTTTGTCAAGAAATGGAAGATGCAGACAAAAGTTTATGAAATAAATCAAAAATGCTCCAAAAATTTCACCTCCTGGTGAAACTTGTTATGATCACTCAAAAATGTTCTCATACTCGAAGGCAGAATATGGAGTCTTTGATAGAATAGGGGCTAGGCAAAATAAGGTCAGACTGGGAAAGCAAATCTCCTACAGTACATGGAGGGAAAAAGGAGATTTCAGGCTATGAAACTGGTAAATGAAAAGTGTTAACTGAGGAACTGTTATTTCTATTGCATGTGTTGGATAATGAACCTTTAAAGAGACGTAAAAATCCTTTCATGTATGAAATAAGCTGACCAGAAAGGGATATTTCTAGCCTTACTATGGGAATGTAAGAAGACAGAGACAAACTTTGTAGAGTGATAGTGATTCTATTGAGTTTGTGTGGCAAGGATTTGGTAGCAGGATGTTGCTCCTTTGAGAAGCTAACAAAAGCTTCCCTCATGTCCAGCTGAGGCAGTTCTAGCTGGCTCCAAGATGCACCTACCAATGGCCAAAGCTGAGCTAAACATCAGTGGTGTTTAGCTGTTATGACAGTGCCTCTGTGATAATGCTTCACATGCTGGAGGTGAGATTCCCCTATGATGAAGACAATAGTGAGGCAGTCCATGGAGGTCCCAGGCAGAGCACATGTAGACTAGCAGCCTGTGGAGAACCCTAGAACAGAACATGCTGAAGCAGTTCGTGAAGAACCGCAGTTCATGGGAAGGACTGACAGTGGAGAAATTTGTGGAGGACTGTGGATGCCAGCCTGGTCAGGGAGAGAGAAACAGCAATCATTTCTCACAGTGGCTTGCGAGAATTTTTAGGGAGTTGTAGGAATGTGATAACTTGTTAGTCTAAACAATCTGCAGGTGGTGTTTTTCCACCTTGCTTTTCTGTTCCTCTCAAGGATGGTGTGTGAGAAAGATGTTTTTATTAACTAACCAATCAAATAGAATGTGTTGTGTCAGTCTATCTAAGCCAAAGTTTCCCTTCCATTAAAGCCTTCTTTTCCTCCTTTTTTACACTATGTCCTCGTCTGTTCTTGTGTCATTCTTGGTGCAAGGGTGACAGAGGACTCTTCTCCCAAGTGTGGGACTCCACATTGGAGCAAAGGAAGAGTGGGAGAAGGAAGGAGCAGCAGAGACAATGCATGATTGACTGCAACTCTCATTCCACATTCCCCTGTGAGACTCTGGGAGAGAGGGTAGAGAAATTGGGAGTGAAGTTGAGCTTTGGAAGAAGGGATGGGAAGGGGAAAGGTGTTTTTAAGATTTATTTTTAGGTTTTAAGATTTATTCTTATTTCCTGTTATGACCTTTGATTTGCTTGGCAATCAACTAAATACCCCAATTTGAGCCTGTTTTTCCTTTGACAGTGATTGGTGAGTGATCCCTCCCTGCCCTTATCTCAACCCAGGAGTCTTTCATTATATTCTCTTTTCCATGAACAGATAAGAAGGAGGGGTAGTAGAGAGGCTTGGTGAGAGTGTGACAGCAGCCAAGATCAATCCACCACAATGGAAGATACAGACTTTTGCTAATAAATCACATGGATGGAGATATATCACCAATAAAGATGAGGAGGTAACATCACTCCTTCTGGAATGAACACATCTGTGCAGAGGATGCCAAGGCTGCATTTGCTCTTGCTGTGGAGGATGGTGGGTGAGGTTAAGGAAGAGAAAGGAGGGTAGCTGGACCTGACATAGCTGCTAAATGTGCTCTCAAAGAACTTGTTAGTAGAAGGAAGTAGCAGATGCATGCTTCTTTCCTTAAATCTTTCTTTCTTTACACAAAATTTATTAATATTCCTAGGATTGCCATTTTCTGAGGATGAAAGGAAAGAAATACAAGTAGTCAGTAGCTATGATTTTGCATGCTTTCTATGCTTGTTTTGTTATGCTTAGGTCTGTTATGTAAATCTTGCCAAGAGCAGGGTTGTCCTTTTCCTACATGGGTTAGGCACTCCTGAATCATTAGCAATAAATGACTTGGCTGCCAAATCCTGCTAGCCCTGCCTGTGCCCTTCAGAAGGAGTACAGACATCAGAGCCACCCAACAATATCTGCCAACAATTCTTGCCTGACCCAGTATTTTCCATGCTAAATTCTTGATTTTCTCTATTGAGAAGTCTCATTATGTTATGTCTATTAATTAATATATTTCTATGATTTTTTTTTTTTGTTGTTGTTTGTTTGTTTGGGGATTTTTTTTTGGGGGGGGGGTTTGTTTGTTTGTTTGGCTTGGGTTTGGTTTTGGTTTTTGTGAGGGTAGTGAGACACTGGACCAGATTTCCTAGGGAAGTTATTGATGCCCCATCTTCAAAATGCTCAAGGTCAAGGCAGACAGCTCTGGTCAATCGGTGGAAGATGTCCTAGCTCAGAGCAAAGACAGTTGAACTAGATAATCTTTAAAGCTCTTTTCCAACCCAAAAATTTCTATGTTTCTGTGTTTCCAAGCAGCTGTAACACTTGAATGAATGTTTGGAGTACAAGTGACAGGAGTTATGCTGAATGCATGTTAGATGCATGTCTTGTAGCTATATTGGCATGCTTGTATTGAGCATGCTGCACAGTGTGCTTGTCATTTAGCATACACTATTCATGACTATGGCATAATTAGAACTTGCTACCTTTCTTTGTAGTTGCTTTTACTGGAAAAACCTTAAATCTGGAAGTCTCCCTAGGCAAACTGCAGGTATCTTTGTCACTAGAGATTTAAAAAAAATTAGCCTAGAAAAAGCATCTGACAGTGAGATGTGCCAGAGAATTTACTGGGGTTTCTTCCAGTCTGACATTTCTTGGAAGGTATCAATTGTGCTAAGATACCAGAGACAGAAGATGTGAAAATACAGGGTAAGATGTCAGACCTTCCATGTCTACATTTTCTCTTTAATGCAAAAGTTTGACAAACTATTTAGTTGTGGGAGCATAACCTTCTTCTATATACTACCGTGAATGTCATGGTGTATGGTCTTCTAGGTAAAAATTACTGTGGGAATCCAAAATGTTGAAAGAGATCCAAAATCTCCTTGTGGCAGATGGGAATGCGTGTGTGTGTGTGTGTGTGTGTGATCTACAGCACATATATTCAGAGGATCATCCTATCATCACGTACTGTAATCTATAAGGTCTCCCACTGCACTTAATGTTACTGGTGTGGGTACTTGTACTAGTAAGGTTGAACATGCTTCTAAAAATTTACAGCATAAGCATGACAGAAGAGAAGAGAATACACAAACCCACAGTCAGATTAATATGATTACGAGAAAAAGCATTAGTCTTAAACAAGAATCTTTTGTTAAGATCTCTGTAACTCTCACAACAGTAGAAAATAAATATTTATTTGTGGGGTCTTCATTGAGATTCTTACAGTTATAGGAGATGGTATGATAGAAATGGTAATAATTTAAAAACAAATTTACATGCAAAACTGTTTCTAAGCAATACTGGAGATGACCTGCAAAGGCAGCAATTTATTGGAGGATTTCTGCATGAATTAATTTTCTGCCTTTCATTTCCTTTCCTAAAAGATTTTATGAGAGGATTTTAATAGCATGTCCATATCCCAAGCAAATGAGAAGGTAAATACTTCTATTAAATTACATTGTGTATGTCCAAGTCTCCTTATCTCCTTTAAAATGCCTAATAAATGACCATGGCCAAAAAGTTTTTCACCAAAAAAGGCCAAAAGTTCTGGGTTCTTCCACAAAACTGTTAGCAACAATGTAGGTAGAAAATTACCACCAATTTTTAGGTCCTTCCATTAATTTGTTGTGAAACCAAAAAATACAGGAAGCAGAGGTACTTATTTTAGGAATTCTCTGCTAGGTTTAGTTCATAATCTTACTCCTTTAAGATATCTTATTTTGCATACTATATATTGCAGAACAATTTTCACTACATAACGCTGCACTAAAAAAGTTTTCCTTTGAAATGCAAGTGTAAAATATAATCAGTATTACTCTAACTAGGAGAAAAAAATAGGATAGCATAAACATTGACCCTTTTTCTTTAGCCAAGAGAACTTTGTCAAAGCTTGTCATAAATGGAGTTTTAAGATGACTGCTCATTCAAAAAAATTTCTGTTGATGTTTCATCCCAGCCCCTGACTTGTAATCTGTCTTGGCAAAGTTACATTATTTTAGTGTGATGGGTTCCCCATGCCTGGATGCCAGGTGCCCACCAAAGCTGCTCTGTGTCTCCCCTTCTCGTCTGGACAGGGGAGAAAAAGTATAACAAAAAGGCTTCTGAGTCAACATAAGGGTAGGGAGAGATCACTCACCTATTACTGCTATGGGCCAAACAGATTCAAGTTGGGGGAAATTAATTAAATTTATTACCAATCTGTCAGAGTAGGATAATGAGAAATAACCTTGAATCTTAGAAGCACTTTGGCCACAGCACATTCCTTCTTTCCAGACTCAGCTTCACTCCTGATTTTCTCTACCTCCTCCACTGAAGCTGCACAGGGTGACAGGGAATGGGGGTTGTGGCCAGTCCACCATATGCTGTCTCTACTGCTGTGTCCTCAGGGGAAGGACTCCTCACACTTTTCCCTGCTCCAGCATGGGGTCCCTGTTAAGAAAAACACTCCTCCCTATTCTCCAATATAAGCTCTTCCCATGGAGTGTAGTCCTTCAGGAGCAGACTGCCCCAGGCTGTGTTGTCCCTAGGATCACAAGTCCTGGCAGAAAACTTGTTCCAGCATAGGCTAGTCTCTCCACAGGTCTTGGCAGAAGTCCACAGGTCATGGCAGAAGCTTCAACATGGGTTTCCCATGGGGTCACAGACCTTTGGGCATTCACCTGCTCCAGTGTGAGTGACATGCACCACAGGCTTAAAGTGGATCTCATGTTCCACCACAGGCTGCAGTGGCATGGCCCCTGTAGGTCTTCACCATGGGTGGCAGTGGAACATCTGCTCTGGTGCTGTGGCACTTCCTCCACCTCCTTCTTCATGGTCTTCAGTGTCTGCAGAATTGTTTCTCACGGAATCACAGAATATGCTGAGTTGGAAGGGGCACTCAAGGACTGTGGAGTCCAACTCCTGGCTCTGCACAGGACCATCCCCAAGAGTCACACCATGTACCTGAGAGCATTGTCCAAATGCTTCTTGAACTCTGTCAGTTTTGTGCTATGATCACTACCCTGGGGAGCCTCTTCCAGTGAGCAGTGAACCCTGGGTGAAGAACCTGTTTCTAATATCCAACCTAAACTTCCCCTGACACAACTCCAGGCCATTCCCTTGGGTCCTGCCACTCTTCACCACAGAGAAGAAAGCTGTGCCTGCCCCTCTTCTTCCCCTCATGAGGAAGTTGGTAACTGCAATGAGGTCTCACTTCAGTCTCTTCTTCTCCAGGCTGAAAAGACCAAGTGATGTCAGGTGTTACTTATAAGGCTTCCCCTAAAGGCCCTTCACCATCTTAGTTGTCCTCCTTTGAATGCCGTCTAATAGTTTTAGTCTTCTCTCACTTGTTTTCACTCCTCTTTTGGGCTGGAGGTGCGCAGCTTATTTTCTCCCTTCTCAAATATATGACCCCAGAGGTGCTACCGTAATCCCTGATGGGTTCAGCATTGGCCAGTGGCAGGTCCAGTTTGAAGCCATCTGGCATGGGCTCTGTCAGACACAGGGGAAGTTTCTGTCAGCTTCTCAGAGAGCTCACTCCTGCAGTTTCCTCATGACCAAAACCTTGCTACACCAGCCCAATACATTTGGACATGCATGTAACCATTATAAATACTCTGAATACCTGCTCCTCTGGTCCCTGGCATTACAGATCTGTCTTTGGCAAATAACACTGAGAAGCCCTTGAAATAACTGCTGCCATTAGGCAGTGACCCCAGTTTGTGCCAGCCTCCTTTGTCCAATGCATATTATCACAGATGTGCACCTGCTACTTCCCATTCTCAGAACAAAGCATCATAGCTATAAAACAAGGGTACATTTTACATCCAGAGTCAAGGGCAAGTGCTGTCTTCTCACAAACTCCTTTGTTTGATTTTGGTGTTCTTCAGCTTCCTGATATACAGGTCTTCCTGGGAATACTTAAGTGCTGGTGGTCAGAACTGGGGAACAGGGATTAATGTTTCTGTTTGGAAAACAGGCTTCTGCCAGTAACTGAATTCAATCAGCACCTCAATTTGGTAACAGGAGGAGTGGCAAGGCCTCGGGCTGGTCCATGGTGACAGTTGTTGGAAATGGGGAAGCAATCCTTACTGCCCAGGTCCATGAGGTCACCTTTCTTGCAAAGGGGATATTTCACCCCTTTGTGGTGAGCTACCCAGCACTAGGAGACATTGCGTGGCCGTGCTCCTTCCTCCTTGCTAGTACCACAGATCTCTGAGGCTGCTCCAGGCTCTCTCTGTATGCCAGGGCCACAGGACAGGTGCCACTAACCCAAGGCTGGTGAGCGATAGCGTGGGTACCAGGTCTGCCCATAAGGCTGACCACGGCACAGGTAGCAGGGCCGCCTGCCGTGGTGGCGGGGTGGTGGCGCGGGTACCACATCCGCCGCGGACGGGGTGGGGGTGATGCGGGGTCCCCGCAGCCGTCATGGCGGGCGGCGCGGGGCGAGCGGCGGCGGCTCGAGGCGTATCAGCGGGACTGCGTCAGCGGCGAGGGGCGGGGAGGCCGCCGGGGGAGATGATATCAGGCGCCGGGCAGCAGGACCGGGCGAAGCCGGAGGTGAGCGGGGGTGTGCCGTGAACGCTGTTAGGGAGCCCGCCCGCCTGCCTCCTTCTCCATTTACCCCCGCGCCGCCGCGGCAGGCTGCCCGGCCGGCTGAGGTGAGGCGGGGCGGGGTGTCGCGGGTAACCTGCCGAGGCGTCCCGCATCTCCGGAGCCTAGCCTAGCCGGGCCCGGCCGGGCAGGACGCGGGGAGCGCTCGGCGGCCGCCCGGGGCGCGCAGCCCGGCGGGAGGCGAGTGGGCGGGCTGGGCTGGCCGGGCTGGCCGCTGCCCCGCGGCCCCTCGTCCGCCGCGGGCGCCAGGTGTCCGTCCGCATCCCCGCCCGCGTCGCAGCCGCCGCCCCCCGGGCACCGCTCTCCCGCCCCGGGGCAGTGCCCGACCCCGCCGCCCGCCGCTGCCACCGCGGTGCGGGCAGGGCCGCGCCGAGCTGGCGGGCGGTGGGCGGAGGCGGCTCGGCCGGGCGGTGGGAACGGCCCGGCTCCCCCGCGGCGGGGGCGGCCTGGCCGAGCTCGACCCCCCGAGCTTCCCCCGGCCTTGGAGGAGCTTGCGGCACGCCGAATTCCGTGTGAGTTCTGGCCCAGGCCACACTCCGTGTTGGCCAGGACCAGCCATCTTTTGTGGGGTCTTCTATTGTAGCGTTGAAATGTATGTGTTATAGCCAAACGCACGTGTAAGAGCCATTTATACATCTATACACCTCTACGTATGTATGAAAACGGTAATTGCAATGCTACAGTTGCTATTTCCCACAAAGATGGCTGTGCGTACGTGTGCAAATACATGTGGACACACGCAGCTGCACATGCACACACACTCTTCTGTCTTCCTACGTGTGATGTGTAAGTCTTTTGCAATTTTATTTTGAGGTAGGGTTGGTTCATTCCCCTTAAAACACAGGGAAGCATCTTGCCTAAGATATCCATTAACCTAGCACTACTATTCTGCTTATGAGTGTTAAATGCAGCCTGAGAAAGTGGATTGCACTGAGAGCTAGAGCAAAAGGTTTTACTAGCATTAATGGAAAACAAAATCCGTTAACTCACCAATTTAATACATGTATTAATGCTCTATTTAGAGGAAACGATGAAAGAATTATCTTTAAGCTTTTCTGAGCTGTGGTGTTTTCAGTTATTAATAATCAGAAATTTAGAAACTTAACCTTTGGTGTGGTGACACCGTTCAGCTGATACTTGCTTGTTTTTGTGTACATGCATGCAGGAGGAGGGAACTCTTTTCTTGTTCTGCATAACTGCATTTACTCATCTTATGCATTGGGCTGCACCCAATCGCAACCATTGGTCATAGCCTAGTATAGAGCCCACCAGTTTGTATGGGGAATAAGTATTGTGTCAGAGTGATCATTATATTAAAATCAGTGCTTCCTCACTGGAGGACCTATAAAAGATTGCTGCAGATTAGAGTGATGGTGTTTTTCTTCCTCCATCAGACTCTATAGGAACTGAGTGCATCTTCTCTCTGTTTCCTCAACCACACTGGTACCTCTCTTGTTTAATTGACCTCCGCTTGATTTAGGTACCAAAGAACTTCTTGCTTTTTCTCTTGGTGGCTAGTGAAAAAAACATGTCATCACCTGTTTCATAGTGGAAAAATGTTAGGGAAGAGAGTGGTTTATAAAATTAATGTTCAAATTCAAGTATAATTAATGTCAGCGAGCATCTCAATTTCAACACTGTTTTTTTTTAGCTGTTAATATAGGGAAGTTTTTAAGTCCTTTCCTTGTTTCTCCTTCTCCAGTCTGATGTTTGTTATAATTTTCTTTATGTGGAATCAAATGTTTTACAGTGTCTTTCTTTCCTGTTGTGCAAGATGAGTAATTAAGATGGGATTCTACTGTACTTTTACAGTATCTCTCTAGCAATGTGTGATCCAGAACTCTTTTTGGAGTGTTACATAACTAGACACTTTACAAAGGGGCATTACTCTGCAAAATGAAATGGAAAATATGCTTAATTTCTTCAGTATGCACATCAAGGTAGATAGTATCTCTTTGATTTAATAATCAAAAGTGTGGAGGTTTATGTGTGTGTGCAGGTTTTTTTCTTTTTTAATATCTGTTAGTGTTGTAAAGATAATACCATTCAAAATTATCTTCAAGCTCTTCTTATCCACACATCATATAAGCACAATTTGTTTTGAATAGTTGTACTTGCATATCTACTCCAGTGCAGAATCTTTGCCAGTGAAAGAGAGAGGAAGTTCACTTTTGTACTAAGGCTAACAATTATTAATGTTTGGGTTTTTTTCTCCATCTTTGATACAAAATCACTAAATGACAAACATGGAATTTGATGGTGCTGTAGAAATTCATCAGAGTAGAGGAGCCCATCAATTGCTTTACGTTCTTAGATAAGACTTGATATCAATCTCTATTTTCTACCAATCAATGAATATCAAGTAGTGATGATCATTTAAAGCTGTTACCAATTATATTTCTAAACTGCAAGTACAAATGTAGCATTAGGGCTGAAGTAATATCTACTTAGGCTTATTTTCACATTGGCATTCCTTAAATATTTTTCCATCCAAGATACTAGCTTCTTGTTTTCTCCCAGATAAATACTTTACTCAATGCTAAATGCTCAAAGTTGTAACTTATTAATCACATTGTATCAACTATACATTCCAGAAAGCCACAGTCATCCTTTTGTCTGTGAATGTTTGGGGCAGCAGTGGTAGAGGTGTGCACTTCCCTTTGAACTGCTTTTTTTGTCAATTAATGTCTCTCAGGTAATCATTTTGTAACCTGCTGAAAAACAAAAAACCCTTTTTCTCACAATAGAAATGGATTATAAAAAAATAAATAATTTAATCAGAATTCAACCCTCCTCTGAAACTTACACTTCCAGGTGTTGCAGCATGGATTAAACAAGTCTGAGTGGAAAAGCCTGCTCTAATGTGTTTCTTCTACTGCATTGTTTTAAACATAACCAAAATGGCATATGCAGTGTAGCTATTCTCTCATACTCTTGCAGTTTTGTCTGCTATGCTGAATTTTTTTTCCTGAACAATGGGATGTGACAGCATATATTTATTTAATCATTATAAATTTAGTTGGTGTTCTCTAGTGAGTCTGATATTTCGGAGAAGCTTTTAAATACTTGCTAAAATATGTAAAAGAATCCTGTCCCAAAGAGTCATGAGCTTTCAAATCTTTACTAAAATCTCAATAAACTTAGTGAGAATTGTCAGGACTAACATATTTGTTGCTTTGCTTTCAAAGTAAACTGGAAAGCCTACTACTCTTTTAAATGATAAGTCTATAAGTTCTACATGATTCCTTGAATTGAAAATCTAGGAAAATCCATTTCTCTGAATTGTGTACTGAACTGAGTGTTGTACAGCTATTCAAAGTAATAGTTTTGATTTTTTTTTTTCAAATCTGAGTTCTTTGTCTTGTACTTTTTTTTGGTGTACATTAACATTTTATGTCAGAATACTATAGAACAAGGCACCTCCATATTCACAGGGCCAGCATCTCTTGCTGCTGCTTATGATTAGAAATTGTTTATGGACCAGGATGAATTGAATTCACTGTTACCCTTTCTTCTAGGCCTCATCAAAACATGTAAAATAAAGGTGATTAAATAGGTTTCTTTAAATCTGTGGATTATTGAAGAGAAAGAATAATCAGTAAAGGTGTGGTCTCTGTCGAATCAGTAGCCCCTGAGGCAGTGCTAGAAGAATACACCCAGTTCAGAAATTCTGGTGTGGCAGTGGCTGTGAGCCTGCAGCTGCACCGGCCACTCCACAGCACGGAGAATTGGTGAACTTCGAATGGTATGAAATGCTGTCTTCACCCTAACTGGCTTCATGCTTCTAAAACACCTGGTGTAAAAATGTAAAGTGTGCTTTCTTCCAGCAAGTGTGTTGCTGGAAGACCAGTCTTTTATCTAGCTCTTTTGCAGCTGGCAAATTCTACAAATAGAAATGTTTTCTAGGTTGAATAATACTTCTCACAGCTGTTGTAGAGTTAGCCAGCAATAACCATAACTGGGAAATTTGAATAAATTGTGAGTTGATAATGATAAAATTGTGGGGAATTTTAACAATAGCAATGTAAATGTTACCTACAGTGCAGAACAGGCAACTTTATAGGATTTTAAACTGTTGAAATAATTTATTTCTTTTGATACCTCAACCTGGGAGTTTATGTTGTCAACATTTAGTCTGAAGCTGCAGAAAGGAGTTTTTTTGAAGGAGCAGGAGGTAATGAGCTGATTCCTGGCAACTCAGTCTTAAGCTGAGCACTGATTTAAGGTTAGTATAATGATTCAGCAGTGCTAATACTTTTTTATACTAATACTAGCACTTCTTGTTGTTGGGGGTTTTTTGTTTGTTGGTTTGGGGTTTTTGTTTGTTTGTTTTCTTTTTAACAAAGTACAGTGAGGTGGTATGTTCAGAAGTATGAGTAGCTTACTTATGTTGTCCAAACCCACCACTAACAATCAAGCAATGTCTGCATTTCCAAAGACAAGTAATTGAAACTTTTAAAGCAGTTTGTTCATAAGTTTGTTTTTTCAAAAATTCAAGTACACCTGTAACAGGATAGCCTAGGTACTAGAAGATGTAGCTTAAAAGTTCAAATCTTACAAACATGTATTACAGTGAGAAGCAGGGGAAGTGCATTGTGCTGACAGAAGCTTGTGAGTTCTTGGAATGTCAGGATGATTGCTGATGGAGACAACGACAGATGACACCAGGGAGGAGGTGGTGTATGAATTCCTTTCTGCTATTAGAGACATTCTTGCTAAAATTTGCAGACATAGTTCTTGAGTCCTGTAGTAACATGTTTAGTGATACTTTGTGGATTCACATTAATGGATGGGGTTTTATAATGTGGCTGTCATGGGCTGAACAAAACTAGCAGTGGCTATACCCAGACAATTGTGGGAAACAAAAATTAACCATCCACAAGTATAAGACTACTGAAATAAAAGGCAAACACAGAGCTGCTCAGGAATCAGTCTGCTAAGAATTTTGTTAAATATTTTGGATGACAAGGAAGTATGAACACTGGGGAGAAGAAGTTCATTTTGGGAAAGAGAGACATAAGTCAGTTGATTCAGTCAGTCAGAACAGATTCTTGATTCTGATTCTGGGCAATGAAATATTCTTTTTGATGTTTTATTCTTCCTTTGTTATGGAAGCAGGGTTTCTACACAAACAAATACCAGAACTTCCTAATTTTTTTTTTCCTACTAGCTGGAGCAGCTTACAAGATGCCTGTCTCTTTCCTAGCTTTTTAATTGCATTGATATGAGGCTTGTATATTATTTTGTTGCTTGCTTATTTTTCAGAGGATAGGGTTTACTTCTAATTTTCTAGTTTTAGTCCATATGTGCCTTTTTTCCATTCTTCTGAAAATGGGATGAGGAAGATAAACATAGTTGCTGCTGACCACAACTGACAGAGCTAGAGACAAACAGAGGTAGTCAGTTTTTGTGGCCTTTATAAAGCTGAGGCAGTAATGGCGCTGTTTTGCGTGGACATATGGGGCTGCTTATTACTGTTTTTGTGAGAATGATCTCTGTCACCTGGGATGGTAACTTGTAATATCTCTTCCTAACATGACTGGGCTCAGACTGGGACTCAGTAATGACTCCTTATACTGTCTATGGCCCAAGCATGTTGTCTAAAAGCCTGTGAGTAATGTTTTTGATGTGTGTAATAATCTTCACATACGACTTTCACCTTACCTTTCCTTTGAGAAAGGCAAGGTAAAATTCTTTCTAATTATCTGTGTCTCTAATTCTTTTGGAGTGTTCCCACACTATTTTGGTAGGTCCATGAACTATTTTGTGAGTGTGCCTGTGAAGTTAATAATCTTGTTGTAGTTCATCATTTGTTTGCAAAGAAGCTGAAAGAACTTGCTACAGTCAGACACTGAGCATGAGTAGAATGTAAAATTCAGAATTTGCTCATATTAAACACTGTTTTTTTAGCCATCTGACATCTTCTGAAGATAATTGTAGTATCTTCAAGATACTGGAGCTGGATCAAGAATTTGGAGATAGCTACCTATTCCTTTCTGGGAAAAAGAACTATTTTTAATCTATGATGAGGTTTAAATTCTCAGTGCTGCAAATGTGTTATATTTACTGTCTTACTGCCTTCAGAATTCTGATCCTCAGGCAGTTGTAAAAGGCCTATAGGGCTGTACAATGAGAGTCTGAACTTCTCAATTCTGTGTGCTTGTTGGTTTGCAAGGAAGTTTTATGGTTGACTGACAGGGATCTCTTGTTGCAGCCTTGTTTATTTGCAGTCCTGTGTCCAGGAATATCTCATGTTAATTCCTATTCCCCTTTCTGCATTTTCATTTGAATCACCCACAAAACCAAGGCAGTTGCTGCTTTCTTAGTTGTATGCTGTTTTCTTAGTTGTAAGTCTCCTGCTGCAAATGACATTAAAAAGCAGGCAAAACCAGCAAAACCACCCACAGATAACTTAAACAAGGAAAAAAAGATTGCTTACTGCTTAACTGTTGGATTTTCCTACAGCTTGTCTGCTGAAAGCCAGACTTCACGTGGCATAATTTCAGACAACTGTTTTAGTAATGCCTTGGGTATGGAGACTCTGATTGCAAAGATGAATCACCTGCTCCTCATTGTTAGTAGCCGTAGACACCATCACTTGCATTTCCATATGGAATATTCTCAAAACAGCCAGAGTTGCTGTTCTTTGGCTGATGAGAAGTAACTCATTAGACTTTGCTAACACATATCTGTGATTGCTAATCTAATCTGTGCAGCTTTGACGTCCGCCCCAGTTGTGGGGATAGGGGATAGGACAGTGCAGCCAAGTATTTTAAAAATAGATGCAAATGCGTACATAGGGTTACTGCAACTCCAATCCCACTGTAGTGTTAGATTAGTTATGTTAGGCTTGATAGTCTGCCAGCTGTCTACCCAGATTTGGTGGGTTTTGCTGCACGTTTCATTTATTTTCTAAGTGTGGTAAAAAAAGAGCCTTCTTTTTTGTCCTTATCCTTATCCGAAATCACTAGATGTGTTTATGAAATGACCCTTGCAAACCAGTGGAGTAATGTTAGAGGAGGATATGAAGGTTTGAAAAAGGAAGAAGGTGCCAAGTGGGAGTAAGAGATGATCTACTGATATTAAGCTGAAATTAAGCTTCAGAATATTGCCTTGGTAGATGCCTGGAGTAGCAGGAGGAAAACCTATGGAAGTTATAGGAGACCATCAACGAGGAGGGTAGTGTGGCTGTGTATGTTTCAGGTGGCCCATCAGCCACCTGTAAAGAGAGGCTGTGGGGGCTCTAAGTGCTGAGAGCTATAAGAAGGTCATTAAGGTCTTTAGGAGCAGATGGTGTAAGGCCTAAATTGAAGAAGCAAAATTGGAGGGTATTGAGAGTGGAGCTGGAGAACTGCACAGGAACAGCTTCAAACTACTGAGGCATGGAAAGGAGAAAGAGTAGTGACTAGGGATAAAAGGTGGGTCATTGAGGGTATCTCTGTGGAGTTTGGTGTTATTTTCCTAGCCCTTAAACAGTTTTGTCATGTAGTGAAGGGAAGTTAGAGGAAAGTGAGAAATTAGAAAGAAGAGTGAGTGCTGAGCAGTGGAAAGATCAGATATATGTCAGAGAGAGGCAGATTGATGAAGTAATAATACCTAGCTGTATCTTTCCATCTTATACATGTTAATTATTTTCAAACACAACTAGAATGGTTTTCATTTTATGTATGGATAATCACCTTGAATTGGAGTAGTTGAAAGGGGAGGCATGAAAGGTTTCTTTAAGAAAAACTAGTTTTCCAAATTTATTATGTTTATTTTGATCAGTCTCAAACACAGAATTTTAATTTAGCATATGTCTGACACATTTTCATTGTAGGAAACACTTGTGCACATTAACTTCCAAAATTCCCTACTGAAGGAAGTATTCTTCAAAAAACCAGACGATAATCTCATTAAAATATGAGACTGTAGAAAAATGTAAATAACAGGTTAGTAGTTTGTATACACAAGAACTTAGTTGTTGATTAAATAAGCTATCTAATATAATATCTAATTTAAATCACTTGAGTAAAATGCCACTGGTGTTACACAGGTGGCTAATTAGGCATATGAGTAAGAATCTTACCTGCCTAAGGTGGGTTTGAGAGAGAAGTTGCATGTCTTCTTGTAATACTATGCTGTCACCTTTAATTAAAGAAATCAGATGCAAGATTTTTTTTTTTTTTTTTTTTTTTTTTTGTGGAGGACTCTTTCTGTCTTTGTTCGTGTTTCGTCTGATAAGAGAGTGCTCAAACCCAGCATTTAGAACTTCTGACCATAATTCTTGCTGGGGAATTGAATCCTCTGCATAGATTTCATAATTCTGTGCTATATATGTAAGTTATATTGTGTGGCTAATTGATGAATGGAAAGGATTTGCTGGATTTGTTTGTATATTTGCATTCAAACCAACAGCTTTGATTTGTGTGTCTGATAGAAAACCAGAGTTGCATAAGCTACTTCAAGGAGATTATGGGTAATATGGCTGGCATATTAATCCAGAGATCTTGGTTGATGTTGACAGCAATTTCTAGACACTGCCATGTGTTTCCTTATGAACTTTCAATTTGCGATTTTGCAGGGTATGAATAGATATTTTTTGGGGTTTGTTACTATAAACAAAACCAAACCAACCAACCAAAAAATCTTTTTTTTGCCTTTTAAGGATTAAAAAAAAAAAAAAAGAAAAAAAAGAAACCAGGGCAAATCTATCTGAGCTGTCAAGAACTTGTATTTATTAGCCTATATTCTCAAAAAATGTGAACAAAAGCTATACTGCAGGGAAATATGCCTTAGTGCTAATATGCCTTAGTGGATCAGGGTTTGAAGACTTGTTGTCCAACCCCCAAATTTGTGATTTAAACCCCAAGAAAACCTACCTCTAAATAAGTAGATATTTGAGTGAGAAAGACTTGAGTTGTCTATTCAATGTGGCAGATCAGTGTGTTATTGTTGCTGCTTCAAGCTGGTACAGTTTTCAAGAAATCCTAATAAACACTTCATTGTTTAAAATTTTAACATCTCTTTCCTAAAATGTGTTCCTCTTCCTACAGCCAATGTATGTAAAATTACAGATTAAAATTAGTGGAGTTTTAAGAGATAGGGATGTTTATAACGCTCAAAAGCTTTGTTGCAATAGTGGTTTAAATAGGTAATTATGGGACAGGTTTTCTCTATGTATTTCAATTATGTTGACTCATGATAAAGCAAATATGTACTCTCTTAAACATATTTAAATTACTAATTATCTTTGCACAGATTTAAAATTTACTTATTTTTATAATAGAATATTATGAACTTTTAAACTTAAGTATTTCAGACTCTATAGAAATAAAAAAATTACTTTGAAAACAACTTATCTCTGTTTAAAGTATTTGCTGTTGAATAAAGAGGAAACAAAATGAAAATGCTGTGTGTCTGTAACAGCTGGTAGTAAAAGTAAAGAAACATGTAATTTTTCTATTAATAGAATAATTGGTAAGAGAGTTTAACAATTCTAGTGACAGATGTGATGATTCTGTTTTGTAGTTGAAACCAGGAGACTGAAAAGACTACTTTTTAAAAATTTTAAATTTTCTTACAACCTTTATGTAGTTTCAGAGCTTTCACCAGACCAGCAACTGGATGCTGCAAGGTGGGAAACAAGCACAGCAAAATTGAAATTATGCTCCTGCTGCTCTGATCAAGGTCGTTGCTGCTTTGGTGCATCATCAGTCTGGGCCTGGAGCCTTGCCTGGGACTTCTGCAGTCCTGGCTTGACTTTCTCTGGAACTGGTGTATGTGTGGACATGTATGTTTAGTTGTTTTTTATATCTCTTCTCATGATGTGAACCCAGGTGTAGCTCACAGCTAGTCTGGGAGATGGTGGTAGGATCACGGATAATATTTTTAAAACAGAACTGTATTTAAGGTGTGTGATGTTTCATAGGAAATGCACAGCAGTCCTTGAGGGATTTGGTCATCCAGTACTTCTGCACTCATTGAAATCGATCAAAGCTTGGGTCAGGCATTACTGCAGTTTACTTTTTGTCTGAGTAGGCTGGTGCTTCATCACAGAACTGGACTTGAATTTGTATCCTGCAGGCTGGGTCTAAGTTGATTTTCCTGGTTTAGCAGAAACGTTTTGCAGGTCATGGCTTGAGCACTCTGGCACCTGTTCTCTAAACTGCAAATCATTATTTAAAAAAAAAACCCAAACTACTACTTAAATTATAATTATTTATTATTAAAAACAAATTTAAATCTTAAGATTGTTCACCTGCATGATTATTTGTCCCAGTTATTATCTTATCTTGAAAAGGCTTTGGATCATTTTTTGTGATTTCATTTTTTTTCTACGATCTTATGTTTTTAAGGAGGAGGAGTTGTTCAGGTCAGCTGTGCAGTGTAAGTAACTGTAAATTTCCAATACTTGTCAAGTTTTGATGCAATGTTCAAGTATCTCATGATCTCAGTTAAGTATTTCTCACACTGGTCCATCTGAGGTACCAGATTGTTTGTGTTTTGTAGAGACATTCAGGCAGATCACATAACGTGTCTGTGTTCACATGAAGTCTGTGCTACATCTAGAAATTTCTGTAAATCCTTATCTGTTAGCCTAACCAGTTAGACTCCACTTCCCCTGAGATAAAGGCACCCAAACCCAGTTTTAAGCTGTATTTTAGCTCTCTGACATACCGTAAGAAATAACATAGTTTTTGGATTATTATCCTTCTGCAATTTTGTGTCATTCATTATTGAGAAACTGCAGGGGGTTGAATAGATCTCTTGATTCCTGTTCAAATCCACATGTAAACTGGAAGCTGTGTGTACTGGACATCTCTCTTTCATGCACTCTGAGATGAAATAGGAGTTGTAGATATAATTATAATTAAACCAATTTCCAATATTGCTCACTTATTCCATGGTTTTTCTTAACCTTAGTGCTAATAGTAATAAAGATTTTGTGAATAAAGAAGTGCCTGTATTGCACAAGAATGTGTTCACTCATCCTTTTACATGTGGTTTTTGTTGGCATTCCATGAATTGATCTGTTACCCTCTGGTGCTGCAGCTGTTCCCAAAAAAGGACATGCCTTTTCTTGTGTAATAGCTTGCATAATGCTGACAAGGGAGAAAGTAATACGATTCCACATTAAAGCAAATATTATTCATGTGAGTTTATGACACAAAGCAATTAATATTATTTTGTGAAATGATATGTTTTTGAAGAGTGTAAGATTTATTTTCTTTCACTTGAAAAATGAAATGCTTAAGTTGCCTCATTTAAAAAGTGAAATTTATTTTCTTCCCTCCCCTTCAAAAACACCCTTCTAATATGCTTTTATGTACAAATGTACATAAAAGCATATTATGTACTCATGATGAGTTTGGTTGCTTACGGCTACACTGCATGTGCTCAGTCAGCCTGACTTTGTGCTAACCAGTTGGAATGGTACCCCACGAGCAGAGCGTGGTCATGCAATGTGTGACAAAGATTTGACCTGACAGTTTTACAGTTGTGCAGTGCATAGAGGTTTAGAGCAATAAAAAGGGGCATGAAGTACTGCATGGTAGAGACCTGTGCTGTTCCTGCTGTCTCTGCAGCAAAAATGTGTTAATGCTGTAGTTAAAAAACCTGTAAAGCAGTTTTCTCCAGCCTTTTTCTCTCTCTTGTTTTACATGAGACTGTCTAGATATGGATCCATCTGTATTTTTACTTTGTTTAAAATACTGTCAAACCAACTGTGTTTTAATGAGGGACTAAAATTAATTCATTACTGTGGGAAAACATTTCATTTGTCTTTGGTAGTTTATTTTGCATTTCAAATTTGAGATGCTTGCATTTTGTATTGTGATCTACTTCCTTGTGCTCTGCTGTAAATTGGCATGGAACATTCCTCTTTCATCACTTGTTTAATGCTTTTATTATAACTTGTTAACTTTGTGAACAGTTACTGATTTCTTCAGGGATATAGTGAACTTAAATGTGAACTATTTCTGACCTTTTCAGCACAGAGACAAAATGCATCACACAAGTGTATGAGAGCTTGTGGCTTTGCATGTCTAATCTGCTGCTTGGTAAAAAAGATTAATGTTTATTTAGAAGGTGTGCTGAGTAGATTTTTCTTAGTTTAGTCTTGAAAATTTCTCTGTATTGCTTTCTTTTGCATAACATGTTCTCTGTAAATGCTGTGAAAGGAAAAGTCAAAAGTGACTAGTGGGAGTTGAGAGCAAATAAAATCTAAGTGTGCCATGAGAAATTAGGTAGCCCAAATAGCAAACAGAAAAGAGGTCTGTGAGTGATTTTGAGGGTAATTTAATGATTGCAGTAACTAGCCTTTTTTGCTTTTAAGTAAAGATATGGTTGCTGGTTTTATTTTCATAGTGGTGTGGAACTCAGATAACCTATTGGATTTCTTATTGCATGTTTTCTGCTTTGGTCTTTCATTATTTTATAACAAAAAAATGTCAGGAATTATTACCTAGAGGCTTAAAGTTATAGCTTGTGGCTTGTTTGTCTGTCATGCAATAATGAAAACTCAGCTCATTTTTTTGTTAATAGCAGAGTTATCTAAGCACTTAGGTATTTGTTTAGTAATAGAGGGCAGTTACCCTTTCTGCCAGCATACAGAAAATTAAATTTTGTGTTTTTCACATACCTGTATTCCTTTACAGCTGAATTTATCTTGCCTGTTGTAGTTAACATGGTGGCAAAGCCTCATGTTTTTGTAAAAGTAGCATCATGTGATCTTATACTTCTTTTTGCTTTGTCTTGCAACATGCTTATCAAAATAGTCTGTGCAGTATTGCTGGTGTGTTTGAGAACTGTAATATGTGCAGGCAAGCCGTGTCTGCTAGAGATAAGGAGGCTGGTGGTGGATGAATTTCACTCCTGACAGCAGCTCCTCTGTCTGCTGTGCATTGCTGCTACATTCACTCCTGAATGTACTCCAATTTCACTCCAGTTTCACTCCTGACAGCAGCTCCTCTGTCTGCTGTGCATTGCTGCTGCATGCACACCTCACCTTTGGCTCTGGAAATCAGTTTGGTTGCAAACAGGAGGAGCCAAAGGAGTTGATAGCAACAGCAAGGGCAGCCCTGAAATGTGGGAAGAAACAGGTGGAGAATTAAGAGATGCAGCTAAGTATCTGATAGGATCATTGAGAAATAGTAGAAGGAATGTGAGAGACTGGAGAGGAAGGCAGGAGAAAATGCAAATAACAATTGAGGAGAAGGAATTACCTGCATTTGAAAGGAAATGGCTCTGAGGAATGCATGTGTATATCTGAACAATGGCATTCATGGAAAACATTAGTGTTTTCATAAGCAGCAGTGTTAAAGGCAGCAGTTGTAGATGCCAATGAAGTCATGTCCAAATTCCATTTTAACAGGGGAAAAAAATCTCTTCTGTAGAAGGAGCAGTCTATTCTCTCCAATCAACTTAGTAGTAGCATATTATTGCTGTTTAAAAACCTTCAAAATGTAAACTTTTAATTTCTACTGATTGAGTCAGAATAAGATGTTGTTTTGCCCTTGATTTACCTGTGTCAGTAGAATAATGAATGGTAGATTAAATAGAGGGGACTGAAGGTAAAGAGCAAAAAAAAAAAAATCATTGCACACTAAGATTTAAAATAAGTCTGAAAAATATGCCTCCATAGTGAAGACTAGGAATCATAAAACTTGTATAAAAACTTCAGTGTTCAGAAACTTGTGTGATGGGCTCATGAGAGCTGAGAAAGACAGTAAGATCCCTGTGTTCCTCCAGAACACCAGAGCAGGTTCTCATGAACTTGTATTTATTCCTGCTTCTGAGAGATTGAGTCACATCTTTAAAGCAGCTGAGGGGTATATTTCTGTGTATAGTTTTATAGAGTTGGAAGAGCATTACCTGAAGACTACTGGCTCCTGGATTCCAGGAGCTCTTGCTCATTTTAATTTCACACTGCTTTGACAAGGAAAATTTGAATCTAAGAGCTTTTGAGGAGTTATTGCCACTATGGTTTGGCTTCAGTGTTACAGTCTTGTCTTGTGACCTCCTTAAAATGTCTCTCTTTAGTCTGCTGTGGGCGCTTGCTTTTAATGAGCTTGTGTAAGTTTCTGTTCACAGCTGAAATGCCTTTGGAAACAACCATCTGTTAAGAACCCTAACTGTCCAGTTGATGAGAAAAATCCTGAGCAATGTTTTGGTTTCTTCAGAGATGGATTTAAATGCAAAGTCTCAAATTAAGTCCATATTGTTATCATCTGGGTGGTTTACTTTTTTTTACCATCTAGTTATAACGTGACTGGTGACATGAAAAACATCATCTTGGAGGGAGATAGAACTAAGTCTGCCACCTCAAAGCAGCATGTACTTGTGCAGCAAACATGGGCCTTGTGTGCTGGAAATCTGCCACAACTGAGGTCTAGGGGGATCTGTAGGCTAATCTCATTCTTTTCTGCTTATGAGTACAGATTTTATTCTTTTACAGACTGGGTGTTATTGGTCACCATCCTAATTAATTGTAAATGCTGGAACCTTTCTATTTTCTGTTATGGATATAGAGTCAATAGCAGAGTGTGGGTGTTCAACAGTCTTATTTACATCTGCATTGTATGTCTCAAAGTACCTACATTAATAATGTTTCTTTATTTCTCAAGAGCATGTCATTCCCTGTGGATATATTGAACAATTGCAGTCATGAGGACTTGGAGAACTCAGCAGAGGACTACCTCTTTGATCTTCGGTGGGGGAATCCAAACTCTCCTGAATTCTTTTCTCTGCCAGACTGCCGCAAGGTAAAAACCAGCAAATACTGTAGTACTGGTGTTCTTAATATCCTTATAGATTTAAGATTTCCAGTCCTTTTTAATTTCAGAACTATTTTATCAAAGCTTTCATATTTTTCCAAATTCAGAATTTGTGTTAAACTCTACTTTTTAAATTCTGTAACTGGGTTTAAATATGGGTTTCAGTTATGGTGTGCTGCTTCTAGCCAATGGATCTGTGTATATTATACAATTTTTAAAAACCTAAAATACCCCAACCTGACTATAACCTTAAATTTTCAACTGATGAATCAAACCTCATGCATTCTCAAAAACCTATCATCACTAAGGGGTTAATGATTTACTTGAGCTAACTGGCTCTTTTTTAATCTCAGTCCTTCAGTGTTCTTCATGTTTGGGTTCAAGTTGTGATTAATAAGCTTCACTAATTTCAAAATTGGTTCTTTTTTCTTTATCTGAAATATTCTATGCTGTTACTGATCTCTAGTAGAGAATACCTGTGACACTTTTATGCCTTAAACACTTATCTCTTGTGTGATGAGTTGGTCAGTGTTGGTTCTGTCCAGATGACTGCTTGTGTTAGAAATAGTACCAATAAATCCAGCAGTGTATAGCTTTAATGAAAAGTAAGTGAGCTGAGAGGATTTTCTGTGGGATCTAAAGGTCAGTGCAATGGATTCCTTGGCAGAATCAGTGTCTTGACTACTTTCCTGCATTTATGCAAGTGCTGTATGCCTAAATGATTGCTTGTATTAACATCCTCATTTGTGCAATGGCATGTCATAATCTTCTTAAATTTGTTAAGCAAGTCTGTCTACCACTTCAATTCATGTCTGTCACGTTTTTTATACATTAATTTAATAATGGAAGCATGTGAATTTAAATATCAAAATGCATTTCCACAAATTTACTTGATTCCCTAAAGGAAGATTATTTGACCCTTCCCATATCTTTTTCCGAGGAGGAATATCAAGTAGACAACTTCAGAATTTCTAATGTGTGTAACTTCAGGGAACAAAACCCTTTTGAATTTCCCTTCCCACTGTAGCACATTAGAACTTCCTAACAGACAGTTTTGCTGTGCAAGCTTGTTTCAGCGCTTGACCAACTGCTTCATTCTTCTGTTGGCTTTGACAGCTTGTGCAGTTGGGACTGTTGAAGAGAACATAATGCTGGCTCCTTGCACACCTTACTTCAGTTGCGCACACAAATGCAAACTGTCTGCAGAAGAGAGCTGTACAAATTACTGCAGCTAAATCTGCCAGAGCTTAAGCGTCAGAGCTCTTTAGATGTAGTTTGTCTCCAGGAAGATGTGTCTAAAGAAAGGACTGAAAGAAAGGCTTGTCTTTTACAGCTAGCTGTTAAGGACTTGATTTTTAATGTTCTTCTTGTTTACCTTGATAAACATTCTCTATATTTTACTACTCTTGTTTTAGCAAGAGTCTACTGAATTATTGAACATTCTTCTTGCAGGTTCCTATTACCTTGACATCTGTGGGCTTCGTTCCTCTTTATGGTGAAGAGCAGACACACAAAGTTCTTGCACTGTTTGCACCATGGGATTCACTTACAGGTTTAATTTTAAGTTTTATCTCTGTATTGCCTTTTTTTTCTTTTATTGTGGAAAATGCATGTAACCAGGCCCTTGCTCATTTAATGCTACTGTAGCCCGTAACTTTTCCATTGTGCCTTTGTTCTTCCCCGTCTTTTTGTTCACATAGTGTTATTTTTTGTTGTGTATTTATATACACAAGTACTAGAACTTCTCACTCTAATCAGATCAGAACTGGACCCATTGAATTCAAAAGATAAGTAGCAAAATAATGTGATGCTTGTCTGGACCATAGTACAATATGTATCTCTTGATCTCTTTATGTATGCTTCACCTCTCCAAAAGGTATTTATTGAACATTCTTAGAATCCATTAATTTGCACATGAATTTAAATGCTCTTTATTAATAGTGATTGATCAGCATTGTGTGTAAATTTGTCTTTAGCTTGAAGTCCTAGCATAGCTCTGGTTGAGAAGACAGTTTTTGTGGGTTTTCTCCTCCCATTCTTCCTCCCTTCTTCCTCCCCTTCCAGTTCTCCACATTTCCTTCTTCCATTTAATGCCATGTATATGATTGCCAAATATGCCACAAATGCCTATATATCATACTCTTCCTAACTGCTGCTTAAATGGCTATCAGCCTTTTTACATTCATCTAACTCTCTAAAACTTGCACAGTTTCAATATTAATATCTATTAGCTCCCCAATAATAAAATACATGTATGAGTGAGACTTATCTTGACAGGCAGTTTTTAGTGAAAGGAGATGTTAGAGCACAGGGTTAAAGGATAGTGCTTATGTCTGAAAAATAGTTCCTGTATACCATACCACAAAAAAAAACCCTCAAACACAAACAAACAAACAATCCCCCCCCCCCCCCCCCCCCCAGTGTTTATTAGTCTCAGTTATCAAAAAAGGTTTTGGACTAGGGAGCATTTATATGGGTAGTGTGTACAGTGCCCCGTTGGTTGTGCTAGGGTAGTAGGATCTACATTAATATAGTGCCATCTACAAGATGCCTAATGTGATTACCACATTATTATTCCTGAGTATTTAGCAACTTTAATTAATATGGTTCTTTTGGAATGGTAAGAATCACTAACTTTTTATTTCCCTTGTTTCTTTCAAGCTGTAGCCCTGTATCTTGCTGACCAGTGGTGGTCAATTGATGACATTGTGAGAACATCTGTCCCTGCTAGACAAGGGCTTCATCAGGTAAAGCGCTCCAACATTTGCCTAGCAATTAATCCTATACTCCAAAATAATGGCAAATAGGTAATGTGCAAGATACTACATGTTTTAATTTAAATTGGTAATGAGAGGGCTGTTGCAAGAGAATAGAGGAATAGGTACAAGAGGGAAAGGAACCTCAGCATGAAGATAGTCATGAACAAGAATGACCTTTGTACAGCAGCTTCATATGTAGACAACTTAGATGTTAGCCGTGTTATCATTTTTTTTCTTTGTTCTTCAGAATATTGTTATCTGGTTGTGTTGAAACATCTTGGTAGAATAGTGCATTGTACCATAGCAGTACCTATTGATCTTATCAAGAAACCAGTAAACCAAAAATACTGTCAGAAATGTGTTGACAGAAGCAAGTTGGAGTTGGTGGCTTGCAGTGGCAATACATGAGGTCTGGAAAAGTAAGTTGCCTGGTATTGCCCGTTGCAATAAAATAAAATTATTTTATTTTTAAAATAAAAGTTGCTTTATTGCCCGTCATTGACCTTTGTTACCATTATTTAACCCTGTGTAGCAAAACTGGAAATCTGTGTTTTTCCAGGGGTGTAATTTATATCTGCTCATGGAATCTGGGCATTTGTCTTTGATTTTTGCAATTTTTAAAATTTTCTCTTGAGAGTTTGGCATGTAGCTTGGCTTTCTACATAATTCTTAATGGTAGGAAAATCAGGAAAGCCAAATCTTTTACAAGGGAGGTAGCTGAGGCTAAGGATTGGAATAGATCATGATTCCTCTTTCTTTCACAATAAGTAGAATAGTGGTGAACTCAAATTTCATCTATGAAAGGAACCCTGTAGGATAGATAAAAGGATATTTAATTCCTTATTACATGCCACAGAAACTGTTGTAACAAGTTTTTTCACTGCATCATGCCCTGTTGCCTACCACTCCATCAGGAGTGATTGAGTGTGCCAAGTCCTGCCACCCTGAAGCTCATAATTTCTTCTTTGTAAGAATTCAGTTACCTGCTAGCCTGGGAATTCTGAGGCTGATGTACTGCTCTTGTGCTTGGTGAATGTTTAAGTACAAGTATAGGTTTGAGTTAGATCATAATATTTTCACTCCACTACCCTTTTCCCAGATTTTACACATTGGATTGGGGGTGACATTGGTTGTGATTCGTCCTTAACCTATTGCAACAGTTTCTGAGCATCTTCTTGCCTTATAACAAACCTCAGAGAGTCACCCTGCTTTAGCACTGACAGCCTTCCCTTGAAATCTCTCTGCAGCTGTGTTAAATAAGGTCTGTCATGCATGAGTATTAACTAATCTGACCAATCCTCTGAAATGTTTTTTCTGTGTTCCCTTAGGTGAAGTCTGTTGGAGAGAGAGTTGTTCTCTATGTTCTAAATCGAATTATCTATCGAACACAAGAAATGGAAAGAAATGAGATCCCATTTCTCTGTCATGGTAGCAGCCATTATGCTAAGATCATGTGGAAAAAAGGAGAGGCTATTGGGTTCTATTCTGTTAAACCTACAGGTAGAATGTTTGAGGATTGTGGGATTTGGGAAGTAAAGGGGAGGAGATAGCTTATTTGAAGAATATTGTATTAGTAGGCTTTATAAGCCTTGCAGGCCTAATTGAGTTGATGTTTTCCTGTAGTCATAAGAGATCAGATGGCTGTGAAAATCTCTAGCTGAAATAAATACATGCTTTAGCAATATAAGCTCTTAGATTACTTCATAATTACAAAATGTATTTAAAACTGTAAGAAATTTGATATACCCGACAGCATTTTTTTCTTCTCTAGAACAATTGTTGGACTTGGATTGGACTTGGTTGTCTTGAGTTAGCAAAAATGGAAGGCTTTTCTTTCAAAAAATTTTCAAAATTTCACCCATGTTTGAGTGTGTGTTGTACTCTCCAAATGGGTAGCCTATGTGGAAAGGACCACTCCGTAGACAGATATTTTGAGGAGTGGTGGAGCTCTTTAGGCATCCCAAAGGGTACCCAAATAATGTAACCTCTCTGCTCAAATTTGCCTTGCTTGAAAAATGAAAATAATAATAGAATCACAGAATTATTTTGGTGGGAATAGACCATTAAAGACCATCTAGTTTCAACCCCCCTGCCATGGGCAGAGACACCTTCCACTCGACTAGGACCCCATTCAACATGGCATGAACATGGGATGGGACACTCACAGCTTCATATTTTGAACATACTCTTTCAGGGATGTAGCATTCACACCTTCTTTGAGCAACATGTCCCAGAGCCTCACCACCCTCACAGTAAAAGGTTTCTTCCTAATATCCAATCTAAATCTATCCTCCTGTGGCTTAAGGCCTCTGCCCCTTATCCTATCACTTTATGACCTTTTAAAAAGTCCCTCTCCAACTTTCTTGTAGGCTCCTTTCAAATGCTGAAAGGCCACAATTAGGTCACCCCAGAGCCTTCTCTTCTCCAGGCTGAACAGCCTCAGCTTTCCTCATGTGAGCAGTGCTCCAGCCCTCTGATTAATTTTGTGGCCCAAAAATAAGTATGTTCATGGGTTGGAAACAATACAGACTAGCTGGATTGTACATCTTTGTTTCTCACTGGCCTTGTTAGAGAAGAGTCTTTGCCATAGTTCACAGATTCACTGAACAGCTTGAAAATGGATTGGCTGTTAATGGACTGTCTTAATGCCATTGTAAAGCCATCGTTTTCTCACTGCTGAGTTCATAGCTATTCTTGGAATCCTCTGATGCTGAAGGACTTATGTGTTGTCACCATCTGTTTCATGTTTGTTTAAGATAATATATTGTTTATGGGAGAATTTCAATGTAAAATGTCCTAGCATTTTTTTTGTGTCTTCATTTTAAAAATTGGAATAATTGTTTCATCTTTAAGCAAGAACTGAATTATTTTTCAAATTTGTCCTGAGAAGTCATGTAATCAGCATAAAAGTGTATTTAAATAATTTTGTTTTCTCTTATTCCCTCCTCCATCTTTCAGCTCCATTTTTACTAGTTTTCATATAGAAGTGTAGAGTGAAATTTCAAAGTGAGCCTTTCCTCTTTGTCTTGTCTATTCTTTTCTGGTGCTACAGACTTTTTCTGTTACATTATTCTATTAATGTATCTTGGAAACATTATGAAGTCTGCTTAAAAAGTTAATAAATTACTAATACAAATGATTTATTTTTAATAAAGTTATAAATTATTTTTATAACTTACTATTATATAGTTTGGAATTTTTATAACTTAGAAAAGTCTTTATTTACATATGCTGAAATCCATGCTGCAGCATGTCAGTCAGCATGCAGTTATGTCATCCATACTCATGGATATTTTTTCCCTCTGATTATTTCAGGAACTGTTTGTAGCTCTCTTCTTCATCAGAAGTATAAGTTGCCAGTGCTAGACACAATGTTTGTTAGAAAGAAACATCGTGGGAAAGACTCTGGGTTAATCATGTTGGAAGACTTTGTGGATTCCTTTACTGAAGAGCCTCTTGGCCTACGATATCCACTATCATCTGTCATGTATACAGGCAAGCTCTTTAATTTTTTCTTCTAATTGTCTTTGTGGTTTCTTTTCATGTCTGAATGAGTGTTGTCATTCAACCTCCATGTTTGTGGCCTCATCCTCATGTTCTACATTAAATTTTCTGCACTTTGGTGGAGGCTAAAAATCCTGATTTGTCTAAGATTAAATAGTTCCTGATTCAATTTTTAATCCTCTATGTAAAAGCTCTGTTGGCTTTCTGCCGCTGTGAAGTTTACCACTGTCCCGTTTCCCCCACCAAGCCTGTAGCATGGGCTAAGGTTTTTTTGTGTGGGATCTAATTTGCCTTGTGGGTCTATTTGCCTTGTAGCACCTTTTCCTTGCTCACACCTAAACCCCATGAGGTTGTTTAATTCATGCTTTCTCTGAACTTCTGGTGAAGAGGACATACTAGGCTCTGCTTTAACTTGCATATCAGAAGGCACAGTTCTAAAATACAAAGGAAGCACATATGCTTCTTCCATTAGCAACCTAAGAGGACTATGTCATGCAGGAAATTACATGGATTCTGGAAACTATGTTCTTGCGACTGTGTTCAGACAAGAAGCACATTTCTTTTGTCCTGCTTCTCAAGGCATGTTCCTTCTTAGGCCTTTTGCCAGGGCCCCTTCTATGAACATTTTTATCTGGCCTTCTTAACCAGTAGAAATATTCTGCTTTTCCAAGCATCACAGTTTGTCGCTGGATCTGATAAGACCTGCTTTGTTAGGCTTCAATGAGGAAAATTACTTGAGCAGAATTTAATTCATTTTTGTAGTCAAGAAATGACACAGTGGGGATCTTGTGCTCTGAAATTGTGTATCAGTAGTGAACCAGGTGAAAAATGGTAGCTTTTTCTAGCAAAGACCAAAGAATAGTATCAAAGCATGCATGCCTCTTCACCTGTATGTTTGATACAGGTATAGAGAGAAAAGAGATGGAAGGACAGCAGCGCAGAAAATATTCTGGAAGTGAATAGTGATTAACCATTCAATGGTAACATGTTAACACTCTCAGAGAATTCTTGTCACAGGTGCCTACTAAAGTGTGAGGTGACAAAAAGCACTCAGTTACATCCTCTGCCTAAGAACCCTTCTGTCCTGAGTTGAGTTTGTCATTGGCAGGAACAGTAACTAGTGAAGTTGCAAAAATCTCAAGTGGCTACTAGGAAAAGAATAAAATACCATTCATCTTTTTTTGCAATTCAAGATAATAATGGGAAGTATTTAAACCTATATTAAGAAAGGATTAATTAAGAAAGATGTGTAGAGTAAAGCAAAGTTTATTTCAGACTATACTATTTTGTTAAACAGTTCTTTCTGGTTTTTTTTTGTATATGATGGTAGATTGCAAAATAATTTGATTTCAGATAAACTTTAAAAACTGAGGTATAGCTGAGTATGTAGTATCTATAATATAGTGTTTTTCTTGTGTTTGCTCAGCTTGTAAGCAGTACCTTGAGAAGTACCCTGGGGATAAAAACCTTTTGTGGCAAGTGGAGGGAGGAGGAGATTGGTTCCAGAGAAAGTCTATTATGTTTATAGTGCAAATGGAAAATCTCAAAATTGCAGGTAAGGATGCTTTGTTTTGCTGTTTTCTGACACTTTGTAAAAGTTGAACAAATACTGTACAAGAGTGACTTCTGTGAACACTGTGTAGAAACTAGCAGAAAGATTTCTATTTGTCCTGAGACCTTTGAGATCATATTTGGAATGGTGTCATATTTTAACCTCAGCTGGCAGGTAAGTACTATGCAGCTGCTTGTTCACCCTCTTCTCCCCCAGTGAGATGGGAAGGAGAGTCTGAAAAAAAAAGTAAAACCTCTGGGTTGAGATAAGAACAGTTTAATAATTAAAAATAAGATAAAATATAATAATGAAAAGGGAGACAAAATCAGATAAATAAAACCCAAGAGCGAGAAGCGGTGCACAGTGGAATTGCTCACTACCGGCTGATAAGATGCTGAGGCAATCGGCAAGCAGCCCCTTCTAGCCAACTGTCCCCAGTTCATATACTGAACATGATGTTCTGTGATGGAATATCCCTGTGGCCAGTTCAGGTCAGCTGTTCTAGCTATGGTCCCTCCCATCCTCCTGTGCACCTGCTCACTGGCAAAGCACGGGAAACTGAAAAGTCCTTCCCAAAGAGTAAACACTACTCAGCAGCAATGAAAATAGTGTGGTATCAATATTATTCTCCTACTGACTTCAAAATGCAGCACTGTGCCAGCTACTAGGAGAAAATTAATTCTATCCCTTCTGAAAATGGGATGATATCCACTCCTTATTTTCTGTATCTTTTATGTCATATCCAGGTTCTGTTCTTTGCAGTACACCATTACATGTCCTGTCTTCTGACACATATGCACACATCACACACATATATCATTGCTTTAGTCTATGGGCCATCCCTCTAAAATGTCTATTGAGTTCCTTTAGTTCATGACTTTGAGCTCCATCTGTTGTAATAGTCTTTCAGGGCAGAAAAGATTTTGCATCAAGCTGGATTGTTGGATTGTTGCATGCTGGAGTCAGTTCTGCTTCTGTCACCATTGCACTTGTTTGATTTCACAAAGTTAATTCTTCATTGGTCTGGGTGATTTTTACTGTAATACCTTTGATATGGCAATTGAATGGGAATCAGGTTCTGATGCCCAAATTCAAAATGGTGAAAAGAAGTGCTGTGAGGTACCCAGTTCAGTGATAGGCATATAACCATGACAGAGACAGTAAAAAGTGTTATATGGCTATTAAGATCATGCAATTAAATTTATTGGCTACTCAAACCCAAAATCTAATCCCTGTAAGGAATGCAATGGACTTTCCCATCTTCCTGTATTACCTGCTAAGTAGAAAGTGCTTGAGCAAACTCTATTCCACAAATTATTTTGCCTTTTCATGAAGCAGGAATAACCCAGACTGTTTCTCTCTGCATGTTTATGCACACTAAAGGAAATTTATCCCTTTCTACAATGTGTGGAAGTTTGGATTCTGCTGTGTCAGACTGACTGTCAGATTCCCTAGTGTTTACTTAACAGATGGCTTCTGTTAAATGTGTGTCCCAATGTTTGAATGCTCCAGGATAAATGGGTAACAGCCTGTTGTATCATTTCATATTTCTGGAGGCTGTTGCATGACAGAGAATGTAATATTCCCACTCAATGCCATGGACTTTGCCCCAGATGTCCGTGATGCTGTTTAGGAAAATAATCCCACTCCCTCATTCTGGAACTTCTGGGACACTCTGTCATCTTCTTAAGGTTTTCTTCTTAAGACCCACTGTTTCTGATGGTGGCATGGGGTTCAGGCTATATTCTCTCCTCTTTAGGTGTTGCTTCCACCATTATGAGCACATGACATTTTTCCCTGGAGTTCTGGGGGAGTGTGATATAGTCTATCTGCCCAGTCTCTCCATATTTCTATTTCAGTTGTCATTCTCCATAGTAGAGAGGCTTTAACCACTTGACCTGTTTAATTGCAGTGAATGTTTCACATTCATGGAAAATCTGTGCAATTGTGTCCATGGTTGAGTCCACCCCTGGATCGTGTGTCCACATATAATTAATCATCCTTGATTGTCTAAGGTGTCATGGGTGCACCAAGGTAGAAATAATTTTCCCTTCTGTTGACAATTCTGATCCACCTGAGTCGCTTCAATCTTAGCAGCCTGATGCACTTTCTGGTTGTTCTGATGTTCCTCTGTGGCCCATTTCTTGGGTGATCAGTCTCTATGTAAGGTACTTTCACAACCAGGTCCTCCACCTAGACAGCAGGATCTTGTCACAATGTGGCAGCTCAGATTGATCTTACCTTTTTGCTGCCAGTTACTCTGCTTCTTTCACTGCAACCACCCCACAGGGCATTTGCCACTACAGAAGTCAGTATAGAACTAAAATATTGGTCATTTTTCTCATTCAGCAATGTCTAAAGCCAGCTGGATGGGCTTCACTTCTGCAAACTCACTTGATTCACCTTCTCCTTCAGCAACTTGTTGTAGGAGACTCGATCTCTGATCCTTTCCGGCAATGTGACAGAACAATCAGTATATAAGGCACATTTCTTCTCATTTTCTGGTAATTAATTACACAGTGAGTCCTCTTCAGTATGGGTCACCTCATCCAGTGATATTCCAAAATCTTTTCATGCCAGTCCTTGATCACTTTCAAGATTCCTGGACAACCTAGTTGGTGCAGTATTTCTGCTGGTGCACCATTGTGGTAGTGACTGGCACCTGTTATTCTTCAACAGCTCCACAACAGAAGGGTCATCTGAGAGAAAATGCCAGGGAGACAGATGCTTGATTTCCCCTGTCTCCAAGGCAGCTGTGGTGAAAGCGCAATGCTACCCTTTTGGGTCCCTGAAATATCCTCTTCTGAAACAATCTGTGCCAAACATGCACAGAGTCTCTAGGCCAGTCACAGTGACGTGCTTTTGCCACTCATTCCCAGTCAGGCTAGTTTCAGCCTCCGTTATAGTCAGCTGTTGGGACCTTCCTGCCACTCCAGAACTACAAATGGGTTATTGCCCTCTATAGCATGATCGCATTATGGCACTAACGTCTATTAGAGCCTTATGCTCTTGTGGGTTTGACATTCTAGGCTACTGGATCCTCACATTCCAGTGAACTTAACTAATCATCTTCTGCCATTGACAGGAGGCAGGGCCCTCTAGTACTGGATATAGAATTCTCCACCCACTTCTTGTGAAAAAGGTTTAGAATTCTTTACCACAGAATCAGGAGTAGCATTAGCCATTCCATTCTGTCTGGGGAATTGCTGACTGGAGCAGCAATTTTCCTGGAAGAATCCACATTTGTGATTGTTTTTCCTTGTAGTTCATGCCTCTAGGGTGGAGGTGGATTTTCCATCTCATTTTTTCATATCCTTTCCGTGGTCCCACAGAACTTTAAGAACCATGGTGTGTATCCTTTATCCTCTTTTTTGAGCAAAAGAATACTCTCTTAATAGCTGTGATACTTGTCTGTACAGATGGGGAGTAGAACCTGTCTTCCTTTTGTTTCTGTAACTCCTGGAGCAGTTTTTCATACTTTTTGAACAGATTTTTTCACAACTGAGAGGCAAGTTCTTAGGTGGGAAGAGAGATTTTCTTTGTATTCCCAGAGTTAGCAAACCACTTCATCCACCGTGGGTACTTCTTCATCTCTCTAGGTCATTAATGCCAATGCACACATGATGATGGTGTGCTACATATACAAATATCTACGATGTGGATTATGTGCATTGGGCTTTGTCTAGATCTGTACGTGACTGCACATTCTTTGGCTCATGACAAATCATCTCTAGCAAAGCTAGCTCCTTCAGGTACTAGACACCTCTCTGTCCATGATGGTCCACTTGCCTGGGTGACATGGAATGTCTTCCTTGAAGGCCTTTCCTTCACACTTGACAAGCAACTAAGTGCCACACATCTACTTGTCCCCTGCCTTAGTGGGGTGGGGAAGATAATCTGAAGAAAATGTAAAACCTCTAGACTGAGAAAGGAACAGTTTAATGATTGAATTAAACAGAAGCATAATATAACAATAATCATGATGAGAAGGGAGACAACAAAACCAGAAAAATGAAACCCAAGAGAGAGAACTGATATACAATGCAGCTGCAGTGATTAGCCCCTCCCAGTTTATGCACTGGGCTTAACAATGTGGTATGGAATATTTCTTTGGTCAGTTCTCCTGGCTGTGTCTTGTCCCCAGCTTCTTGTGCACCTGCTCACTCAGCATAAGAAAGTGAAAAGTCCTTGAATTAGGGTAACCCCCATTCAGCACAATTAAAACATCAATGTGTTATCTCACACTAAATTCAAGACAGAGCACTGTATGAGCTATTAGAAAGAAAAGTAACTCTGAAATCCCTGAAAGCAGGACAACGGTTCTTATATAAAGGTACTAATTTTCTCTTGCTCTGTTTACTCTTTTAAATCTTCACAGCAGAAACCTCAAAGAAGGAAAATAAGAGTTTGCAAGCAGAGGACAATTTTTGTCAGTCTGCAGAATCTGAAGCAGGTGGACCAAGGACTGAGGTAGAAACACAGCTAAGTGTGGGTACACAGTCTGTTACCTCTTTTTTTTTTTTTTTTTTTTTTTTTGGAGTGTATTGTTACTGGAAAAACAGTTATGAGAAATTATTTTTGCCTATATCATTGTAACTGAATTTGCCATAATGTATATAAAAGATAAATAGCTTTGTTACTTTCTGTGTGGATGTAATGCTAATGTCTAAGGTGGGTTGGTAGTTTTTTTTTTGTTTGTTTGTTTGTTTTGTTTTTGTTTGGTTTTGCTTTGTTTGTTTTTTGTTTGGTTTTTGGTTTTGGCTTTTTTGTTGAGTTTTTTTTGGGCAGGTGGGTTTTCCCCATGCATGTAGAGAGTCTGTGCCACAGCTGTCAGGGTCTGCAATTTGAGCCATTTACCCAGCAGATTACATAAAGGAGAGTATTTCAACTGTCTCTGAGATTAAACTGTTTAGAGAGTTTTTAGAAGTACATATCCATGTCACAGTTCAATACAATGTCTGATGTTAAGTTTGCATGGAGAGTTAGACATTGTCCATACAAAAAGACTGCAGCTTTCTTTGCATGTATTTGATACAGCAACCAGATTACAGCTGCTCATGGACATGTGGTCATGAATATGTTTGGGATATTAAATATTATGAAGCTCTTCCTTTATTTTATTTGTGTTCTGAAACCACGCAGAATGTGCTTGACAATAATTCATAGCTCCAAATACCATCAGCATGGATTTTGCATGCTTTAAGGACTGTCTGTGTAATTGACAAAACCATGCTTTCATAGAAGTCAGTGCTTTAATTAAAAATGGGAAATAATGGCTAAATCAATATTCTCAGATATTAATATTTAAACTTTAGATTTGGAATTTAAGTCAAGTTTTCTCAATTGAGAAAATTAGTATTTCCCAAAGCAAAATTGACAGAAAAGTTGTGATGTTTTTAATCTCTAAATGACTGGAAGAAATAACTGTTAGTTGTCTTTCATTTTGTAACAGTGTCTCTAGCCTCATCTCTGAGTTTTAGATAGATTGCAATAATGATCATATCAGCAAAATTATCTAAAAACTTACACATTTTGATTATAGATCTATATGGATATACCTGGAGAAAATAGAAGACTGATAGTTGTTCTTTTGATTTTTGTTGCTGTGAATTAAGAAGTCAAGCCCTGCCTCTTGCCCTTTTCCAGAGGAAAAGACTGTAGATACCAAAGTGCTCCAACTCCTCATAGCTTGGTAAAACAGCTGGCAGCTCTAAAATTGGCATCTGCACTATCTATAAGCAGTTCTACAAAGGTTTGAAAATTATTGGACCACCTAAGAAAATAAAATGCCCCACCTTCTTCCAAACCATGAAAAAACATCTGCAAACTTTAACTTTCACCTTTCACTTAGTGCTCCCCATTTTGTGCATTTTGATTCTAGAATAATTTATTGTTAGTTTACAAATTCTTATGTATTTAGTACTTACTTGAAACTACTTCAAATAGCAGAATGTAGACATGGCCACTTTTTGCTAGCCGCCTTCCACAGCATTGGAAGTGAGACTGGAAAAGTGGACCAGGATGCTGGTAATTGCTGTTCCAGATTATTACTAGCAGCTAAGAAGAAATAACGTACATAATTTTATTTTAATGTGTACGCACTTTATTGTACTCACTTTATTGTATTAAGTGCTGAATCCTCAGCTAACTTGCAGAAAATAATTAAGGTATTGGGATGGTGTGGAGAAGCAGGAGACAAAAAAAGCTCTAGGGAGAGGGAGCTAAGCAGCCTCTTGTGCTGACTGTGCATGTAAGCTGCATAACTGATGAATCACTAAGTTCTGCCTTTTCTTATTTTTTACATGGGTTGCCATATTCTTTTGGATGTCATGATAAAAATAAATCTATAGAACAGGATACAAGTATAAAAATAAGGCTTTGCAATAAAATTTTGCCAACCACTGCAGTGTAGTCCCTTGGGTTTATACAGAAAGGGGAAACAAACAGAAAGAGGCTCCTATAATTGAATTGTGTGGACACTAGTTATAAGCAGAACTGTTAGGAAAACATCTTGGTAGTATTGTTTATAGTGACAGTTCACTTTCAAATCTTGTCTTCTACAATAAGGCCAGAAGTAAAAAACAGAAAAACTAGTAATCCATGACATAAAGATAACTTTTAAAAAATATTAAATTTGTTGAGACAGAAGACTTAGCTACAAATTAAGAAGTATTTAGCCATTGTTTTATAGGATCGTTACTATGAAATAGTGCTTTAGAAAGGTGTAACCATAGGTAGGATGATGAAGGTATTTTGGTAAATTCAGAAAATTTTAGAATAACATTAGCTTTGCTTTTGTTCTACAGGCTGACTCTCAAAAAGGTAAAGAATCAACAGATGTCCATGCAAGCACATCTGAAGGTAAAAATAACCTTGATTATCAGCATTGCAATTACTCTAGATAGATAGTTTTGCAGGCTATTTTACAGCTTTCCATTTTACTTCATTCATCTGTAAAATGGATATAAAAACATGCTTTCCTCTAAGGTGCTGAGATTCAACTCATATATGTTTTAGAGGAATTCACATAAAATTGTTATGAGTCTTGGTAAAGATACTATCCAGAAAAAAAGTATCACAATGAAATGCTGTTTTAGTGACACTCAATTTCTTTCATGAACTATTTTGTGTGGGGAGGTCATATGTAGATCTTAGACTGAATTCGTTCACTTGAAATTTTTTTGTGTTATTCTCCTAAGACCCTAATGCAACTCATGTTTCCATCTGGACACGAAGCAGTCATTTAAAACGTCAGAGGCTAAATAAAAATAGACAGGAACCTGGACTTGAAACTCTCCAACGAGATGAGGAAAATGCTCTTCAAATGTCCAAAAGCAGGTACCAGGAGCCCATTTTTACTGATTTCTTACTTTGTTGCTTGGGCAGCCATGAACTACATTAGTGTCTCGGGGTGTGCAACTGGTATTTCTTCTCCTTTCTCTCTACTTGCTTTATTTTAAAATTACTAAAAGTAAAGTCTAATGCAAGCCAGGAAGAGAGAAAAGTGAGACATCATTTGAAGAGTGATTGCACCAAAACTTAGTACCTATGAAAGCTCAGTAGATACTAGAAATAATAGGAAAAGAGTGAAGGCTGAGAGTGTCCTGTTTTAACTGAATCTGTACAATGGTAAAAATACTTGTATTCACAGCACAGTTTCTTGAAATAATATATCGGGACTTATATCCATAATACTCTATGTGGTCTTTGAGGAGGTATCCCTTCCCCATTTCTTAGTACAGTTGATATATTGCAGTAAAATATAGTCTGACTGTTCAGCTGGGCAGCTGGTTGCTGCTTGTCAGCTAATAACAAGTGTTATAGGGAGCCATGTCTTCAAAGGAAAGCCCTTTGCTCAGATAGTGTTTTAAACCATCATATCTGATCTAATACCCTGAAAAGAACCCAAAACCGTTTCCAGTTTAAATGATGTTAACCTGTGTAACAACCATCAGATGTGCATGTGAAGAGTAGTATGACTTGTGTGCCATAACAGTGCTGACAGGACAGGGCTTGGAGTAATAATTTGTACTGTCTTTCCATTCAGAATATCTATTTTAAGTAAATAAATAGCCCCTTCCTTCCTCATAGACACACTGTGCCCACCCCACCCTGCTCCTTGTGTATGTCTCCTTCTCATTCTCTTCCAAAGTAACCCACTTCAACCCCTAAAACCTCTTCTGACAAACTGAAGATAACTTGATTATTTTCTAGGAAATCACTCAAGCTTGTGACATGAGGCTTCTTAGTTGTGAGGATTTTCTTTATGCAGTTGAGGCCTTCCACTAGATAGTGCCTAATTTTTGTGTTTAAATTGCTCTGTGGAATTACAAATATTGTATTGCTGTGCCGCACTGTCAGTGCACTACCCTAAGCTGGTTCAAACAGGTCGAGTGGCACACTTGATACTGCCACTGCTTAAGAAATGCTGTTACTTCTAATAATGTTCGTATGTGAGAGGACTAACACGCTACTGAATGTCAAATTTTGGGCCTTGCAAAATTAAGGCAATGAGGTGTTGCTGTTACACAAGATGTGTTACATGGTGTTTTTAAGCAGAGCTAAGAGGAATTCTAAAATTAAGGCATCAGGACAGCATATGAGCTTGGTATTTTCTTTCCATGCACACCAACAAATGAAATAGGTCTTCTGTTGTGCACTTTCCTATGGAATCCTACTTTCATTTCAAGACTGGCATGTAGGATGAAACCCTCCAGTACTGCCTTTACTATGAGATCACAAAGTAGACTCCTGTGAATGTATTGCATGCACTTTTTTTCTTTGCTTGTATGTAATAGTTCTAGTTCATCTAAACTTTATAATCTCAAAAATGAGAACTGAATATTTGAGCTACTGTTCCTGCCCTGCAGTAGTGGGACAGTGCGTCAGCACTTCATCTTTAGATATTTGCTAATGTAACCTCTAGCTTATGGCAATTTATTCACCCATGATGTGTTTATTGCCTTGAGTTATTTTCCAGTCATCGTCTTTGTAATATCTGTATTTTCAGTGATTATACAAATACAGTTGTTTTCATAATTCCATAATTTGAAACTGTTTCTACAGTAGGGATGGGGGGAAAAAGAAGTTGATGTTTTTCTTAACCCTTTGTAGCTTTCAAATATGTAATGCATCACTACTTTCTAAATTTAAAATAACAAACTTAGAGAAATTTCAGATTTCTTTCCCGTAAAATGGAAGTGAGACAGATATAATTTTATAATTGCCAAAGTAGTTTTCCTAGTTGTTATTTTTTTTTTTTCCTAATGAGGAGTTAGCCATTTTTAGATGCATTTAGTTTTTTTGATTTGTATTTCCTATGGCCAGCATGCACTACGTAATTGTCATGAAAGAATTTCCCTGCTGAGATCACCAAAATTATGTATTAATCTAAAAGATACATCTTAATACCTGCTACAGGCTGGAACTTCTTGCCCACAAATCTGAAAGCTCTGAAGACTTAGTAGAAGTGCCTAAGGTGGATACTGTTGAGAAGGATGAGGAAATAATTGATGAAAATGAGGACCAGTCTCTATTAGAAGTGGAAATGCATGTATCACCCTCTGAGAAACAAAGTGAGACGGAGGTGAGCTGGAGGGGATAGCAATAGCAGCTAAGTTTGGAATACAGCTACAGTTTCTGTTAAATATGGTCCTTGCTACTGTGCTCCATGTGATTCTCAGCTCTTTTATTTTTTGCGCCAGTACTTCATTAAGAAGTTTATCTGAGAAGTTAAGGCTAGTACATAATTAGTTTCAGGGAATACTGTGCGTATTTTGAACAATGGAGTTTATAAGATCTTCAGTAAATGACTTTCTAGCTTGTCTACCATCCCAATTTTCTTCATTGATTTCTCCTAATAAGAAATTCTAGACAACTGGGAAAAGGTCAAGATCTGACCCAGTATCTCTAATTTTAAAAAAAAGTTTTTTGAAGACATCAGTACCTGGTATGCTTCAGTGACTTCTGTTTGCTCTTTTTACTTCTCTACTTAAAACTTGCCTGTTGGATTTAAACATCAACTTTAAATGCAGCTTTTAGCTTCACCTTGTTAACAATTTGAATTTAAATTTCTGAATATTCTTTGTGCCTAGCAATGCCCTCAGGGTTTTATGTTCTTACTGTTGGATGAGAAAGTGAACCTTACACATGTTGGGTTCAAGGAATGACTGCAGGAGGCATGAGAGATGCATTAAAAACCTCTTGTCTTGGCTCCTGACTGTAAGCTATTGTCATATATTTAGTGCAGGTGACAACAACAAACTAATACTCTGGCTAAGTTAGATAATCTGCATTAAGTTCTGCCTTCTTAGCACACAATTCTAGATATCTGAGCAATCTGCTTCTCACATTAAGCTGCAAATTTAGATCCCATGTACATCCGTTAGTGCTGGGGAACAATAGCTGGGCATAATTTTGACTTACAAATATAATTTATTTTTTCTTTTTAGGAAATTCCATCAGAACCTCTTAATGGTGAGGTAGCAGAAGAAACTGGTAAGATCTCACTCATGGCTGAAAGGGAGATGGTAAATGAAGTTCCAAGTGGCGAATCAAAATTGCTGTCTGAGAATCAAGGGAAAGAACCTGTAATGCCGTTTGTTCCATTGACCCTTGATGCTCCAGCAAAACTCCCAGAAGACACTGAGTCAGAGAAGGTGAGGGAACTGAAACAAAATGTGAAGTTATTTTACTTCAAAGTGTATTTATCTTGGAGGGATTTTTTCATTTGTTAAGTAACAGAAAGTAGCCCCTAACATTGTATGAAATTATTGGGAGAAGCAATTATTAGGCCAGATGATGTAAATCCATAAGGAGACTACACTAATATTTAACTAATTAACTAGTGCTAAAATGCCTTTACTTTCAGAACACAGGTTTTACTGTTTTCTTATTTATAGTGCAAAAGCAGATTATTGTATGCTAGCAAAACAATAATTGTATTTGTCTAAAATATTTTTTTACCTTGGGATTAATATCAGAGTGCTTTTTCTGTACCTCAAATTACTCAAGTCTTTTGAACAATTTGAAAATCAGAGCAACTCTGGATATGAAATGCAGGTTCACAAAATAGACTTGTGCTAGAAGAAGGACTGTTTTGTCAGGTTACGTGTGTAGAATTAAAAACCTGCTGAATGCCAAATTATCCTCTGAGGTCAATAGCTAAGGGCAGTAGTTGTTCAGTGTATTTTACCTTCAACTAATTCCCCTTTTGATTGTTTTTGTCCACCCATAGGTTTTAAATGAAAATGATTCAGAAATGTTGACTGAAGAAGTTACATCAGTAGAGAAGGGAGGCGCTGAAGAACAGCAAGAATGTGAAAAGGCCAGCACTGAAAATGCAGCTGCTTCTGCATCAAAGGAAGAGCCTTCTGACAATGGCCTGCCCAACTCTGTGGTAACTGAAGCAGCAGAAGAATCTGTTTCTGAAAACCTCCCTTCCTCACTAGAAGATCAAAATGAGGAAGCAGGGCACAACTCGCAGGAGGCCCCTGCTGCCTTGAGTCAGAGCTCCTTGGTAACGGTTGAACTTGAAGGTGTTTCTTTTCAGCAGCCTTCTGGAGAGGAAGCACAGAAGAACCAGTTGGAAGAGCCCTCAGAAGAGTCTACAGAGCAGACAGATCATTACACGCAGACAGTGGCAGAGCGGGCTGCTGACAGCAGCTCTGAGGAAGCAGAAATTGAGGTACCCATTGTAGATCGGAGAAACTTGCGAAGAAAGGCTAAAGGGTACAAAGGTCCTCCCAAGAAAAAAGGAAAGCCAGCTTAAAAACCAAATAGTGATAATTGATCTATTTATAACAAGGCTATTTTGTGTAAAACATTAAGGTGTAACTGCACCATATCTGGCACAGGACACACATGCTTAAAATTCTGGGTTGGATTTCCTCTTGGGTTCATCACCTTTCCTCAAGTTTTGATTTGTTTAGTTTTTAAATTTAATCACTAGAAATTGAACTTCTTCATAGTATGAAAGTAAATAGCCAGTCTCCTCCCTTCATAAAGGGTACACGATGAATAAATATAGTTGTGCTATCAAAGGGAATAGTTTCTCTATTTGAGGTGGTAGTCATGGAACAAAAATGCAGTGTGAAATCCTGACCCTGTCAAGGTCCCTTAAATTGCTGTAGACTTCCTTGTCACTGGACATCACTTGAGTTAATTTTTTTAAAATAACTTTGTGTCCTCTACTGTGGAGAAAAGCAGAACAAGAAAAACCCTTCATTGTTTCTTGTTCCCTTCCCACAGACTAAGAGATTAAAAGAATGTAAGATTTTTCATTCTAGGTCTCAAAATATACAAGAAGGTGTAGCTCAGTAGATCAATGCAACATGAGCAGCACTTGTCTTTCATGAGAATCATTTGAAACAGCTGAGTCAGTAGAATGCAGTGCAGTGTCCACCACAGCACTTCCTGATAATGGATTTCTTGAGCAAAGATTAAGAGATGCCTACACAGCAAACTATTTGTGGCTTCCAAAGAAAGCATTTTGGTAAGCCCAAGTTTTTCCAGAGTATATGGAATGAAGCCACTGTATGGAATCATTTGAACTGCCTTCCTAACTACTTGCATGTGTTGAGTGGATAACTGCTTCCTTGTTGCATTACAGGAAAAGGATATGACAACTCTTGATCTTGTTTTGGTCTGAATGGAAGTGGTTCTTTGTGTTTTCCAAATACTTGGCTGGTGCTGTGGGGTAACTACTAAAATGTTGTGTCTTCCCAGGTGCGTGACTCCTGTGAGCACTGACATTTCAGGTGGTGGTGATATTCATTAGTGTATTAGTGGGTATTTCAGAAGTTTGCCAAACTTCTATGCCTTTAGGAGTTAGTGGGTGATACCTTGCAAATACTTCTGATTCACACTTTTTTTTTTCTAATTTGAGTGTAATTTCTGGGATGATAGCTTCCCAGCTGATGACTTTTCTTAAAAGCAGCAACCAAAATTCACTGTATGCCAACAGGATACAGTCTGGAATAAACCCAGACTTTTCATGCTCATTTCCCTTCTGAGGTTCTCTTGGCAAACTGTGTATTTAACTTGTCGCACATAACTAAGTTAGCCTTAGTTTGCTGTGTGTTTCTTTCCAATAAATGCAGATCCTTTTGTAATGGGCTAAAAACTCAGAAATAAAAGAACAATCATTCTGAGAACAGAAAATTACACCACCTTTTGTCCTGCATATGCCTTTTCCAAAATGTGTGAACTAGTCTTTGCAGTGTCTCAAAAACAGAGGTGCAAGGTTCACTTGAATAGTTGCAATGCTGTCTTAACTTTTATCCCTTTATGAAGTTAATGTAAGAATCTGGTTTTGGATTTTTATGCTTATAAAGTTTAACTTTATTTATAAGATGTTTTAACTATATAAGATACATTCATACTATTTTTTTTCAGGTGATGAAGTACCATGCTCTTTTTTAATCTGTTAAGAGCAACTTAGAGAGAAAAAAAAGGCAGTTTGAAAGAAGTGTGTGTTACCTTAACTTTAGATTCAGGGTGTGCAAGATTACTGAGTTAATTTTGGGTTTCTTGAACTATTGCATGTAGCTACAGTACCTTATCAATGTAAATACAAATACTCCTTATGAGCCCCATGACTGATAAATATTCAAGATCTTTCCTGATTGTGTGTAAACATATTGAAGTGAACCATAAGCATTTCTAAAACTCATGAAGCTTTTTATATAAAGCACATAAGACAAAACTTTTGTTATTTTCTGTATGGTTTCTCTTTTACTGCTGAGATTAATTGTTTTTAAAAAAGAAGTGGCTAGAAAACACATCTATTGTATTGCTAAGAATTGGGGATTTTTGAGGACTGGTGGCCTAAAATAGAATGGTTGTATACAGTATACTGCAACTCACCTTCCATTTTTAGGGCAAGCTTTACTGAAGATTCATCTTCTGAGTCCTTCAATTGATACAAATGTATCCACTTTTAAAAAGTTAGGGATTCGTTAACTTATGAGCCCCAGTAATTTCAGTTACTTCTAGGTGGATTTTTGATATGTATGTTTATCCCTTATATTTCCAGTGAAGTTGGAAAACTGTTCATGAGAAGGTAATTTCACTCACCTGGCTTTTACTTTTCATGGCTAAGTTGGAATGATTTCAATTAGTATCTTTCTTTTGAGACATTTGCAGAGTAAATATATAAATATTATGAGATTATGATATTAGGATAGTTTTGGTTTCTACTGAGAACAATAAAATCTCTGATCTCATTTCAGTGAGTCAGTTTTAAATACTGAACTTAAAGTCACATGTTAAAAGTATACAGTTGAGTAGATATCTTTATAAATCTGGGGTGCCTGGGATAATAGCTGATAAGCAGACTTTTTCAAACAGAATGTGGGCAGTGGTGGTGCAATTAGCAACTCCAATAACCAGTACAGTCATGAAAAATGGGACACTGTTCTAACAGTGATCACAGCAGTACGTTGAACCAAAGGACACATTTTATTTCTACAACAACTTTTTTGGCATCAATCTTTCTCCAGTAAGTGCAGAGTAGCAAAATCAAAATACTGACTTTAAGTAATAGTTTTTATTGCTGTACTGATTGTCCCACAGTAACAGTAGTTCAATACCTTATTAATTCTGTTACACTTATGTAAGGGAATGTGTTTGACAACTATATTGACTGGAGTGCTTTACCTTGGGGACTATTAACTATCCTATAAACATCAAACTCTTAAACAATTTTAAAGATCCTATTGCACCAGCAATGAAAGATTAAAAGATCAACTTTATACAAGTTTGTACCAAATGTTATTACAACATGCTGTGGAACTATGTGTGTACAGTGAAAACAGGCAGTATTATTTTTGAGCTTTATTTAGTCTAGGAATAGAGTTTAAAGAACATTAATTTGTGACTTCAGCCTTGCACTTAAATGGTAAATGGTTTTGTACTTGAATCCAATATTTGTTCAAAGGTCTGTCTTGTACTGCTTCTCCCATATTCTCTCTTGGTCTATTTTAATTTAATGCAGAGTTCTTGTTTGCTGTTCTCCTTTTCATAGTCCTTCGCATGAAAGTGTATACATCTTATTTTAAAAGCGCTTTAACTTATTTCAAATTATGTCTGACCTTGCTGCTTTTTTGTACCATTTCTTTTGTAAATGTCAGTAATCAAATTGATCATTTACAATGTCATAGACACTATTAGCAACAAATTGGCCTAAGTTCAGCTTCCTTGCTTCTAAGTGACTGTTCTAAACTATTACTATGGGGATACACTTTAAATTTATTTCCACAAATGTGGTGTTAGATGTTTTCTAAACTAGTGATACCCTGTTTATAAATCTTATAAAAGATGTATTGCTATTGCATAGTATTGTACCTTAGTCTTGTTACTGTGTTAATTTTTCCTTTTTTTCAGCACTGTCTTGGCTACTTTTGAAATGTTTTGAAGTAGTAATAAACTTTTATTTTGTGATTATTTTTTGCTTTGTTTTTAATATTTGAGTCCTTTTCTGCTACAAAGGAAAGTGTTAAAGTGGTTCAGTGCACTGGAAGAGTAATTTTACAACCTGTCTTCTACAAAGGAATTTTTAAGAAATCAAAAATTATTAATTAAAAACCCTTGTATCAATTAAAATAATTTTCTTTACCTTATGCATCAAATCTTATTTTAAAAAAACAGCAGAATAGGCTCTTCTGAGCATTACGGCATGCATTCTGCTGTTTATATCAGTTCTGCAACATGATGTAAACTTAGGAGTTATTAACTAGTAGTTAATACATATAGTAGTTTGCCATAGACAAGCCAACTAGAAATGCTGTAACACACTCCCCTACAGAGTCGTACATTAAAATGTCTTAAGTGCAGTTGTGATATTCAGCCAACAAGTTATGTATTTATAGCACTAAATATAGTAAAACTTTTCAAGACAGATGTTGAATTGCTTTATGTTGTTAATGTCCAGCAAAGACTAAAGCAACAAGAACTTTGTTTTATAAGAAAAGCAAAGCGGAGGTTTACATATTCTGACAAAATGCCCTCTCTCCAAGCAAGTAACTTACTGGTTTGTTACCCTCTCTTACTTTCAAATGACTTGTCACTAACACAAAGTAAAACTTGTAAGTTACTAAATCTAGACTGGGGCAAGGTGTTAAACTAATAAAATTGATGTAACAGGTTATGGTTACAGTTACTGTGTCTGTATACAATTGTGTCTGTACACCATCCTATAAGAGAAGTTACAAAGATTGTACAAAAGCAGCTAGCTTGACTTCCTGCCACAGTTCCAGATCTGAAACATGACTGGAGAAGCATCTGTGATAGAAGAGCTGGAGCTGCAATTGTTGTTCTTGGAGAAGAGAAAGCTCAGAAGGGTCTTAACCTTGTGTACGCACACCTGTACTGTACAGGGGACTGTATGTCATGAGTGGTTTAGTTTGCTTAATGAATCACTGTAAAAGGTATTAGCAAAAGCAGGTTTAATATAAATTTGCAAATCATTACTTTAAAACGTTTGATGGCAAGATTCACTTTATTACTTACTAGAGAGATGAAGCATACAAAGGAAAACTGAGTTAGAATCAATCTGAATTTATTCACAGAGATAGACAATGCAAAAAGGTTAGGGATACTTTCTGCTGAGTCATGATGTTAAAAAAGAACCCCCTTACTTTTGTAGAAGCATAGAAGATAAGGTTTTTTGGTAACTACACACTGAACAAGAGCAGGACATGGACTGAGATGAGGACATACAAAGGTAGGGCAGCACTTTTCCAGGACAAACATTCTGCTTCTGGAAATAAACAACATAGTACAGAGCAGACACAGGAATGGGGTTGAGGTATCCCCTTGACTCCATGAAGCTCACGACCCGGACACCCCATCAGCTGGACCTTCCCTCTCCCTCTCCCTCCCCTGCCCTTCCCTACCCTCTCCCTTCCCTCTCCCTCATCTTTCTTCCTTTTCACCCTACCCTTTATCCAAACTCCACTGGTGTGTCTAGGAGATCAGGGACTAACATACCAATTTCCATGCTAAGTATGGAATTTTGAGGATCCTCTGCCTTTTTTTCATTCTGTTCAACCACAAGCACATATGAATTTTGGATGCTTCCTTCTCCCTACAGATGGGATGCCACAGCTTTCCAAACTCATGCTATGATTGAGTCCAGTCTTAGTTCTGGACTTTGTCAGTGGTTCATCTGTTAAGGACTTTGCAACACTCAATCATTGACTAGTTTAACATTTATGAAGAGATTCAATAGTATTTACTCAATAATATAATTATAGATCTGAGATGATAACACTTATACTGTACTTGCTACAGTGTGTTTACATCAACTCACAGATCTGTGCATATGTACAAAGATAAAGATACCTACTAAAGTTCCCCTTAAGTTCAATATATAAGAAATATTCATATTGACTGCCTTTGCATTTCTGAAGGAGTGAGGGCTGAGCCTTAAGCAGTGTGGTGAGCTATCAGTTCAGGTCCCATCATCAGCTTTTGGCAAGGGTCCTCTGAGTATTGCACACTCTTGAGTTGGTGAGCTGTGGGAGTGTTCCCCTCAGAGGAGTCTGCTGTGGCTCAGGAGGGTTAAAAGGGCCTCACTTAAGAACATTGTTTATAGGATTGCAAGTTGATTGACTTAAGACATCAGTTAATCATCATCCTGGCTGTAAGTAATTATTGGAATTCTTCAAAAGTCCAGTAATAATAATACCACTTCACTGGTTATGGTTCCTGTTGATGGAGTGTTTCTGGTAAGCTCAAGGGTAGTTTAACTGTACAGGAATCATGAATCAAGGCAAAAACCTAATGGGATGTGTGGAGGAGGCAGAGGCCATGCATCACTGCAGGATATAAAGATGGATTAAGACTCAGTGATGCCCAGTAGGGGAAAAACTGGAACATAGGAAATTCTATTTAAACAAAAACCAATTTAAACTAGAAGTGGTCAAATGCTGGATCAGGTTGCTCAGAGAGGTGGTAGAATCTCCCCACCAGGATATACTCAAATCTGCTGTAGGTAACTACTGCCTGTATAAACTGGAGGAAATTTATTAGGATTTGACTTGCAACTTGTGCTAAAAACTCTTGGGCTAGAATTGAAGTACTATTTAAGAGTAAGAATATAAAGTGGTGAGTGTGGATATTGATAGTGATAAAATATTTCTGTTTACCACTAAATCCATGACTGGAAGATTACCACTTCAGTTGCAACATTACTGAAAGCTTCCAGTTTAGAAGCAGAATTAGATTTTTTTATTTCAAGAATGCAAGCTACCTATATATTGATCAGCAAAACCTTGTGACCTGTAGCTTCTCTTCAGTATTTCTTAAAGCCACCAAAATTGCTACAAATAGTTGTAGTATCAAGACTGACCATTTTCAAAGTTCACATCTTTAAGCCCTTTTAAATTCATACATTTTAACTTCTGAAACTGTTCTCTTGCTTGAAACTAAGGTGCAACACTCTCCTAGATTCATTAATTCCATTAATGCAGTCATGGAAACAAAGGGGAGAAAGGCATGAGGTAAGGGGGCAGGTGGAGAGTAGCTGCCCTTCTGGTTATCTTTCACCCTGCTTTGTGGTGGTGCATCCCCTGCTCCTTTTCCAGGCAGTGCTGTGATCTGACAAATGCTTGCTGGGCTTCAGCCGTGACTGTACAGCACCCGGGCTCAGCTCCTCTTGGGCTCATCAGAAAAACTGCCTGCTCCCAGAAACAGCTGATAACAAGCTCCTGTTCATAATGAACAAACTTGGAAACTGTTTCTCTTGCCTGACTGCCCTAACATCCTTGATCTAACACTTTCAAAGAAAGTAAATGACCCAAACTGTGGCTAGGATGAAACATTGTTATGACTAAAGCCCACTCCCTCGGGGCCTAAACAGAGGTCAAAAATAAGACCTCCTGAACTGCAGCAGGCTGCAACTAACAACTTCTGAGCAAGGCTTCTCAGAGCCAGATAACCCTTGTTTGCTATATACACAGGATTGCTGAAAGAGGATACCCTCTCGAAGCCCAACCCTTCAGCTGCTGAGGAGATCAAAAGCATCCAGAGTGAGCATTTCACTACCTTTGAGGGGAATTTTTCACAGGTACCTTGCACTTTGTGTGCATGCATATGCTACAGAAAATTTAGGAGAAATTTTGATTTCTTAGACGTTTAAGTATCTTAGGTATCTAACTAAGTTAGGCCTGTAAGTTAAAGACATAAGCTAAATGTTGTCAAGTGTTTCCCATATGGGAAATACACTGTATTTACCATATGGGAAATTTCCCCTATGGGAAGGCGACCTGAATTAGGTACAACATACCTAAGCAAGGAAACTGCTATTGTAAACAACCAAGAAGGTTTAGATCAAATCCATACCACATGAGCAAATAAAAATTAAATCTCTTTATTTGGACAATGTTCAGCTGAGCAAACACAAAAATGTGAGCAGTTGTTTCTGACTGAAGTTCCTCATCGGCTTGTGGGGTCACTGTTCTGGAAAGGCTGAAGGTTCCAAAGATTTTGTAAATTTGGGTAAAGTCCATTTGTTTCGTAGGTGCCCACATCCAACACTTAGTATCCAATTTAAACAAGTAGAATTGCATTAATACAGCCATCATTTTCTGGATTGTTAGTTACTTGGGCGTATTTCCCTAGAGAGAAAAGGGAATTACATGTGTACAAAAGCTGGAAGTAGTTAATATAGATTAGATCTTTCTATGTTTGCAAATTCAATCAGCAAGTCTCTAAAGTACAGGGACTCAAATGCATTTTGAAATCTAAATCTACCTTCTACTGAGCAGTAAACTTATATTCTCAAAACATTATATTCAAGCTCTTTTTTTATAAATGGATCATTTAGAGTTCTGAGAAGATTAAAAAAAAATCGTAGGTTTCCTACTGTCTGTTAAATGAAGTCACTCTGATGTTATGAAGATCACAGAATATACTGAGTTGGAAGGGATCCATCAGGATCATCAGGTCCAACTTCTAGCGCTGCACAGGACACCCCCAAGAATCACACCATGTGCCTAAAAGCATTATTCAAATGCCTCTTGAACTCTGTCAGGCTTGGTGCTGTGATCACTTCCCTGAGGAGCCACAGCTTAGGTGAAGAACCTAAACCTCCCCTAACTCAGCTTAGTGCTGATACCTCAAGTCCTGTCACTGGTCATGAGGGTGAAGAGATCAGGACCTGCCCCTCATCTTCCCCTTGTGAGGATGCTGAAGACCACAGTGAGGGCTCCCCTCAGTCTTCTCTGCTCCAGACTGAATAAACCAGATAACCTCAGCCTCTCCTCAAACAGCTTCCCCTCCAGACCCTGCATCATCTTTGTTGCCCTCCTTTGGACACTCTCCAATAGTTTTGTATCTCTCTTATACTGTGGCACCCAGAACTGCCTCCAGCACTCAAGGTGAGGCTGTGCCAGGGCAGAGCAGAGCAGGAGAATCCCCTCCCTTGCCTGGCTGATGCTGTTCCTGATGCTCCCCCAGGATATGGGTGGCCCTCCTGGCTGCCAGGGCACTGCTGACTCATGTTCAACTTGCCATCAACCAGGGCCTCCAGATTCCTTTCCCCCATTCCATACATACAACCATGACTGCCCCATCCCAGGTGCAGAATCTGTTGATGAGGCTCACACACAGAACTTCCACTGCAAATATAATTCAATTGTTCATGGTTCACATGGTTACAGACCTGTGGCACTGCTCAATATGACATACAAGCAAGCAAGCTGAGTCTTTGTTCTGAACTTCATCTAATTTGATTTTGCAAGTGTGAATGAAAAGCCTAAGATTAACACTTAAATCTTGTATTTTCAGAGTTGCTATTAGTTGCTTCTGCTACAGCCCAAACCTAACTTTTAACAATGGATCAATTATGATAAGAGGATGAGTCTTGACAATACACAATGCAACAAAGATTAAAAACTTTAAAAAGTAGTTCTGCTACTTCTGCAGTATAACTAGTTAAACTTACTTACCCCAGATAACTTTGCCCCCTTGTGTCACAAGGCCAAGCTCACTCACGTTCACCTCAATGACAGTACCCTTAGTAATTACTCCCAGCTGTGTATACAAAGGAGATGATGGATTCTTTTTTACACCAAGGATAGGTAGGCAAAAAGTAGCTTTGAGTTCAGGGTGTGTCACATGTGCCTTCTTGAAACGCAAGCCCTGTTGCATAAAGAGCATTAGAATGAGTTAGTACTTGCTTTAAACTCTCACAACTGATCTAGTTAAATACTTTGGGAATTATGTCCTCATCTTTATATGTTTAGAGAGACTAGGAAGAATTAAACAACTTAGAATACAGAATGCCATCTGCCTATTGTAGATTGCCAGACTTATTTTAAAATCTGTTTAATGAAAAGATAAAGCTTTCCATGTATGTTTTCAGAATGTCAAGTTTTAGTAGTAGCCCAACAATAATACTTGTTACCTTGGACAATTTATGTTCCATGAAGAAGTATGGCAAAATATGAAATACCCATCTCCTATAGCACTTTTTATCTAGTGACCTGCACTTCAGAGGGTACATTATATACCATAAATTTTTCTGTATCAAAAAAATCTTTCCAAGGCTGCTGTGTAAGACCATCAAACTAGTAGTGAAGTACAATTCAATGGGCAGCCTGCACAGTGATTGCTGATTCCTGTAAGGGAACAGGAATGGCTATTTATATTAAAAAAAACACTATTTCACTGAATCCAGCTTTTCTGCCTGTGTGTTGCCAGGCTGATAAAGCCCAGGCACTGCTTCTGCAGCTGTGTAAGTAAAGGTTGGGCTGGAGGCACAGCTTTTCCCTTCACAGTCACAACTGTGCTTCAAGCTTATTTAAGCTAAAAGGAGGGAATTCCAAAGTCCTAGAACAGAGTGAGCTTCTGCAGTTCAGAGAATCATAGCAGCTTGAAAAAGACACCTCCATCTTTAAAATATATGGAAAGAACTTTTGATAAAGACTTTCCCCTGCTAATTTGAGAGCTTGTAGCTTTAACTTACTGGCATCTTCTAAGTTACAGGAATAAAAGCAAGTATTTCAACACAGACTGGGACTGTAGAGGCATCTCCCCACCCTCCATGCTATTAGAGGTTTATGTTTTTGCAAGGAAACTAACAGGAATGTTCTTCGTGAGTAACAATCAAGTGCGTTATCATACAAGAAAGTTTCTTTAACACAGAAAATCAAAGCAGTAAATCAAAAGAATTATTACTTAAATGATCTTTAAGGCTCTAAAACATTACCATTGGTCGAATGAATCGCTCATACTTAGGAGGCTTCCTAGTAAAGCCATCTCCAACAAAACAAACTTTTGTAACCATCCTCTTCCATGCCTTCTTCTTTCTCTTTCCTGTACGAATCACCTTTAAAACTTCTGTTTCTCCTTGTGCACGAACCTTTGGCACAGGAACCTCCCACTTCCCCTGAAAGGAGAGTAAAACAAAACAAAAAAAAAAAGCGGTCAATATTCTTACCTGTCACATTTTAAATGAAAGGAGAAAAACCAAAGCATAAAGTCAAATTTCTGGAAAGCAAAGGGGTAGACCATAGTTGTTATGCAACTCATAGCCACTTATTTTAATTGGCACTTAAAAGTTCCTAAAATCAAGATACTGCATATGCTCACATTGTCCTAAACTGTTCAGTTACTCAAGGTTTCCTATTTTACTTAGTTTTTACTTGAAGACTGCTAGGTAACCTGAGCATCAACAATATAAAGTGGTCATTGTTACATGTAATTTTAGGTATCCGAATGTTGATACATTTACTTACAGCTTTTTCTTTTCTTTTTTGTTTGATCATGTTAGAGAGGACCTTGGCCCGGGACTGGCCCTCTCTGTCCAGCAGATATGCTGGTACAGCTCCTTTGGGTGTTTTTTCATCACTCTTCTGCTTTGTATTTCTCTTCTCATGCATTTTAATGCTGCAAAGAAAGAAAACCAATATTAACAGCACAAGAAAAAAGACTTGGTTTTAGACATACCATTTTAACTTAGTCTGTGCCTGCTTAAAGTTTTCTTTAAGGGGTATTTGTGAAGTAATATATTTATATTTAAGGAATAATATTAAGTAATTTTCAAGGTAAATTACTAACTTCACTTAATCTTGTCACTTCCTACCAGGACAGGAACACAGGAAAGACATGCACCTCTTTAAGGAATTTCTGTGTGACCTAAAGCAAACAGCCAAGCACTTCAAGAGATGATAGCCTTCCTCTCTGCTGACAAAAAATATCATTCTATTCCTCTTCTGAGATTTGATAACAATGCTTACATATGTGAGGAATGTGTGTTTGTAACAGGGGCCAAGTTTTGTTAATTTTGATGTCATTTATTGAAAGAAAGGAAAGACCCACAAACTAATAATGGGTTAATAAACCCATTATCTTTAAAAGTAGCAGAGGAAAACAGCTATCTACACTTTGAAACCAGCAAAAACTACATGGTGAATAGGTATGAAGTTCATTAGCAATCAGTAAGACTTTTAATGATGCCTAGGCAACAAGGCAATTCTTGAGCTATGCAAAAGCAGGAGCTATGAAGAAAGAAGTAGTTACTTTTTAATAGAGTATGTGAATGAAGCACGTTTTATGCAAATTTAGCAGAACAAGCTAACTGCAAAAGCTAACCACTGGCTACTTGAGCAGACAATCTTACAGAGCATGTGCAGGAATCAGGGGTGAAAAGTTCAAGCCCACCACCAGGAGGCTGGCAACCACCTCCTGCTGAAACCACATATGTGCTACAAGGGCTTACATAATCATGTAATTTGAAAATATGCTGCAACATGAAGGCTAGGAAAGTATACTTTTCACAACTGCACATTAAGTAAAAAAAGTAAAAAAGCTAGTGCTGTGCAAAGAATGGACAAGTGAGTTTGTGCTGCAGCTATCCCCCTCACTCCCAGCATCTAATAACCAAATACTTGCTCTATAGGCCTTGTACTATGGAGTACTGTTTTCTTGCCTGGTTTTCAGGCATCATTAACAGCTTTGATTTCAAGTTCTGGATAACAGATAAAATCTACAAAAAAATGCTTTTATTGTTGATGCTCAACACTGCTGTTAATCCTTGAAGACAGGCCTCACCTTCTCCTTAAATACTTTGTATACGACTGTATAATTTCTATTAACTATTAAAAAAACCTGCCTTTTGCTACACTAACACAGCAGCTGATATAAAAGCTCCAAGGAATTGCATTCACATTTTTTGTCATGATTACATTACTCACGGTTACTGCTCATCAACACTTGTCTCAGGAAGTACTTCTAGCAGTGAAATTGTTAACATTCATTTAAAAGAGAAGGACTCTGAAATGTGTTTGCTGTGGCAAAGTCGCCTTCCTTCTACAGTCTGATCACTATTTAAAACCATAACATGTGACTCAAGCAATAGTGAACTTTTTGTAACAATATCAGCGTCTCATCTCATCCTTCAAGCGTCAAGATGACGGAACGGTATCAGAGAGGAGGCGGACACTCACGTCTTTTTCATCTGTATCTTCTCGGCATGCCGCTGCTTATGGTACAGCTTCGCCTTCAGCCCGATCATCTTCTTGGCCTTACGGGACCGCTCGTGCGCCTCTCGGCCCTCCTTCTTCCTCCGCTTCTCGTGGTAGTCCAGCCGGTAGCCATAGCGCTTGCGGTGGAGCTCGATGTGCTCGTTCTGCGGCTGCGGACACAAAGGCAGCGCGGTCAGCGGGCACGGGTGCCCGCGGGGCGGGGACGGCTCCTCCGCCACACGCGGGCAGGCGACGGCCCGACGGCGGCATCCTCACTGCGGGGCCCACCCGGCCTCCCGCAGCCTCCCCGTCCCTCCCCTGCACCGCCGTTTGCAACCCGCCGCCCCGACCCTGCGTCCCGTGCCCCCGGCTGCCGTATCCCACAGCACCGGCTCCCACCATGTCGGCAGTCCCGCGGCCTCCTCCGCGGCGGAAAGGGCGGGCCTTTTGGGAAGCGGCCCCCAATGGAAACTCTTCCGCGCGCCTCTTTGGTTCCTGCCGGCGGAGGGCGGCGGTCTGCGCCCCCCGAGGGCTTCGCGCCGGGCTCGACGAGGTCAGAGAGAGGGCGAGAAATAGAGCAGAAGAGGCCCAAGAGGCGCTTTTTGATGCCTGGTCTGTAAGGTTGTGGCGGGAGAGCGGAACGCGGGAGGGAGGTGAGGTAGCGGGGGAAGGGAGAAGCAGGTTGCCTTCCGGCGGCTGTGCTGACAGGGGCAGGTCCCGCGCCGTTCCGGGCTGGGCCGAGTGGGAGGTCCGGGAGCAGAAGGTGACCGGGAGCCGGCGCACGAAACGTCCCAGGGCTTCGGAACGCGGCGAGGAAGGCGGTGTCACTTTGCGGAGAGCCACCGGGGATCGGCTTCTGGCGGGACTCGGCTGGGCGCGGCTTGGGGACTCCGTCCACGTGAGGGCACCGCGCCCTTCCCGCTCCCCGAGTCAGCAAACTGCGCCGGCACCATCAGGAGACGTGTGCGGCTCGCAAGATGAAGGAGTGGAGGTGACCGTGTGCGCTGAGCCGCTTGCTCTTTATTGTGAAACTACTACGAAGCAGAAAGTCACGGGAGCTGGCCAGTGATGTCTCCTCAAATAACCGGCAGCCATCTAGGAATGCTTTTGACGCTGCTGCTTTTGATGCTTGGGCTATTATGTTGCACTGTTTTTTGGCTGTGCTTAAAAGGTCACAGTACTTAATATTTTCTATTGTTTCTGACCCAAATAGGTACTTTGCCCTGCCATCCTTCCTTCTTCAAGATTAGAAAAGCTATTTGCACTTTGCTCACCAGTAATCGATGCTCTGGAGCTTAACTGAGAGTGAGTGTAAACTCTTAATTTTCATTATTCTGCTTTAATGTTTCCTGGGGAAATATAGTATTTCCATGAAAAATATATTTAGTGTTTGTGGGTGTGCATTTATGCTGCATTTTTAAGGCTTAATAATATTATTATTACAGATCGGACACTGACTTAACTTGCAAAGCAATAACCTGAAAAATATTAACCTAATTTCCCATGAAAAAGAATAAAGTTTTGTGATTGGAACAAAGGAACATGGTTAGTCTATTTCCTGTCATAAACATTTTGTTTACTTACCTTGCCAGGGAACAGCTTTAGAGATGGGAGGCAGAATGTTGAGAATTATGGGAAAATTTTCAGTGAATGCATTGAAGTCATCAAGTTTGTGCAATAAGGTAAGCTTTCCCCCAGTTTTCATACTTCCTCTGTGAGCATGGGAAACACTTGTGTTATTCTGAGTAAGCTTTGTTTAACTGGGGTGTTGGTTTTTGTTTGGGTTTTTTTGGTCTTTAACGGTTGGCCTCTGGATAATGCATACTTTCATGCTGGAATGGGACTTCAGAATTGGGAATTGAATTTGTAAATTTTGTGTAAATTTTTTTACTGCTTAACTCTTATCATTGTTAAATTATTTACACAAGTAATTAGACGTATTTAAAAATTTTTGGCTATTGAAAAATATTTTGATGCTGCCATAAATTTTTACTGAATATCCCAAATATTATTTGGATCAACTTTAAACCTTAGTGTGGACATCAACTTCGAACATCTGCTTTTAAATAATTGGTGTTTTGACCTTATATAAATACCTAGCAACAGTATCTGTTCTTGTAGATTTTTTTTTAGTTTATTTTTCTACTGCTGCCAAAAAATGTGGCTACAAAGTATCTAGTCATGACAATAAACATTCTAGATGATTCTTCTTTCTTTCAAGTACATGTATTTCAGAAATACAAAAATGAGAGTCATGGGTGTGACACAGCGAAACTGCAGTCTGAGAAACTACAGTTCTCCACCAGGTATACGTTTATGTCGTTTTCTTTATAGTAAGGATTAATTTAAAAGTGAATTAAAAAAAATCTTTCTATTTCTGTACACTTTCTGTTTTATTGTGTATTCTTTTGGTCATTCTTTATAGAATTTAATGCATGAAACATAAATAGAGCACTTAGATTGCTCAAGGACTGAAGAGTTTGGTGTTGGTGCTGTTTTCTCAGTAAATTCACAGTATAAAACCTTTAGAAAACAATAATAAGGAAAGGTACATATTATAAGAAGTCAGATCAGTTGTGAAGAGTGCTGGAACTCCTCATTAAGGGCTCCTGTAAGATGCTACTTTCATGTGTCTCTGATGAGACAGATGATCTGTAGGTGGTGAAGGAATGTTAGGTTAAATAGTGTTGAATTCTATGTGAGCTATCAAAGATGAATTATACTATTTTTTTTTCCTGAAATACAATTTCAATAGCTTGAATAACTGAATTTGGGTTAGTTTCATAAAAAAATTACCTTGACAACTTATTTTCCAGCTAAACTGTGTGAGAAAGAATGTATCTTGCAAGAAAATATCTTTTAGAACTTCCCAGTCCCATATTTTCTCAACACAGGTCAGCTTGCCTTTTTAACCTGAGAATTATGCTGTAAAGCTTTAATGCTTAAAGGAGAAATAACTTTTCAAATTTATTATCTAATCATCAGTTCAGATGAATGTCAGCATTACAGTTGTCTTGAACTGAGGTATGCTTCTGCAGAGTAAGATGATGATACTTTCCTGTGTTGCCTTTTTTCTGTTGTTTCTGAATTACAGCTGTTTTCTCAAGTGTTTGTCTTTATTTGAGGTGGGGATAGATTTATTTAAAATTAAGTACATATCTTTAAAAATTTGAGGTGGTAGAGATTACAGATTATCATGACTTCTGGCTCTTCTTTTTTAGGAGTTTTCTTAAATATATTTCTATATTGGGTTCTGTCTGAAAAGTTGTTTCTTTTTTTTTTTTTTTTTTCAGGAGATGTTAAATCTCTGCATTCTGTCATTAATCCTCATATATCCAGGTACATCAAGCTAGTTTATTGTTGGGATGTAACTTCAGTCAGAAGAGTTGATGTGATAAAGAATTGTAGGTTGTTGCCATGCTTGTCTGATGTGCATGTTTAATATAAAGTTAGTACTTGTTTACCTTTCCCCTTGTGACATTTCGATAGAGAGTGCTTGCTGGCAGCACAGAGGTCCTGTGTTGTCCGTTGCTTGCACCATTATAACCAAAACCAGGCTGTTAGCAAAGCTCCAAATCCATGGTATTGCCAGGAGGTGAAGAAGGGGGGGAAGGATGGCTTGGCAACTAGGCTGCTACAGTGGGCAGGGCTGTGTGCTTTGCTTTCGTGGCAGGCTTGATGAGGGCAAGGCTAAAATTAGGGGCTAAGCTGCTAAAGAAGTGCCTTAGTGATGAAGTTCCCTTGGAAGAATGCTGAGAGTAGGGTGTAGCTGAGGGTGAGGTCAAGCCAGCATTAATGGTGAACATGGGGGCTGATCACAAGCCTGTGCTGTGCAAAGCAAGCAAAGCAGTTCTGGAAGCTACTGGTGAGGTACTTCAGGAAGGAAGAATAGGCTGAACCGGATCAAGGTCAACTTCATGAGAACTTGGGTGTGCTGTATTTGGGGCATAAAGGGTATATATGCAGTAAGTTGTTTAGAGCACTAGGTGTCAGGGATTGGGATGGACAAGAGAGGGGAGGGACTGTTTCTGTTTGTCAGGAGGGCAGATGGGTGAGCATGATCCCAAGAAGGGGCTTTCCGTGAAGTGGAACTTGGAAACCTGTTGCAACACTGTTCAGTACTATTGATTTGAAGAAAATCCACCATATCAATACTGATATTCTTCAGTATTAGAATGTACACCATATCAGATATGCAGCAGAGAAACACTGCTATCTGGTGTGCTGTTCTTGGGGAATATTAACTATGCAAATAAGAATTATCACAGGCTTAAGAAATTACTGCACTAACTGCAATGTTTTCACTTTATGTAGAATCCGAAACATTGGCATTATGGCCCACATTGATGCAGGCAAAACTACAACAACAGAGAGAATGCTGTATTATTCTGGATATATAAGAACACTTGGAGGTTAGAAATGCTTTTTGTATTTCAGTAGGTTTAAGAAATTTAATAGTGTACAATTACATGCAGTACAGTTGCTGGTGGAACACCTCATGTAGGAGGCAGTTGTTCCAAAGTTGTGCTGCAGTTTAATTGTATTTTAATGCATGTTCCTTTTTGCACTAAGGCAGTTTTGCTTTCAGATATCATAGGTTGATATTTTTCTTTTACTTTCATCATGTTATGTTTTGTTTAACATTTAATTAGAGAATCTCCTTATTTTACTGGTTGTTAATTGGCCATACTGCTAAAGCAGTTTTTTGAGTTCTCTTTTGACCTGTGAGGAGAGCAGAGTAAGAAAAAGTATTTCTTTTGAAAGCCATGATTCAGAAAAACTTCTTTGCTACAGCAAGTTTAATAGAATTCTTCAAGATTGAAATGGTCACAGCAGCCTCTGTTTGTGTTTCATTTTGACATTTTAAACTTTATACTCTTTTCAACTGTATATGACTGATAGAAGATGTTTGGCTTGTGAAGCAGTTCAACTTGGATCCTGCTAATTTAAAAATGTCAACTGCTTCTCTTGTTATTAAAAAGTAAGCAAAGCCCAACCTGTTACTTGGTGGTTTGTTTGTTTGTACTTTACTTTTGATTTAATTACCTTTTGATTACCAAATTTCAAAATGTCAGTCACATTTCATACAGTGAGTTCAGCCAGGTTTTTTAGAGTTGTAGTTTGTTCATGATTTTGGGTTTTGTTTAGTTTTTAAGATGCTCGTGAGGGATTAAGAACAACAAAAAGGTTGTTGGAATTACTTGTCTTGCATTACTTGGAATCACTTGCAGGGCATTTATTCCTAGGAAAGGGAGCCTGGGTAAATAACCTGGCCTTGTAATGTTTTCAAAAAGGCTAATTTTCACAGCTTACACATATATATATGTAAAAGGACTATTTCCAACTCTCTCTTGACATCTGTATTCAAAAACAATTTCAGATTTTGAATTGTTAACCTACCGAATCCTGCTTTCTGTTTGCAGATGTTGATGATGGAGACACAGTGACAGATTTTATGGCACAAGAGCGAGAACGTGGTATTACCATTCAGTCTGCTGCTGTTACATTTGACTGGAAGGACTACAGAATCAATCTGATTGACACCCCAGGTACTGTTCTTTAGTTGCATTCATATTATTAAGGGAGAGAGGGTGAGGTGAAGTGTCACAGACTGTCTTTGTCTTAAATATGGTGCAAAATTTAATTGGCTTAATTGCATCAATAAAAATGCCTATACTAAACTCTGTTCAGTTTTGGATAATTATTGCTTGCTGATTCCAAATCTGGCTTATATAAAGTGAGCTCAGATGTTTCCACATTAAATTGTTCTCAGTTCTAGGATTGCATTATAATAATCTTGTTTAGTTCAAAGACTGATAGGTGTATTTCACTGCAAGTAAAGTTATTTTGACTTTATTTGAAAGAAAAAAAAATACTGTTTAAATGTATAATGACCTATTGATGGTGCCTGTTTGAATTATGATGGTATAAAAGGAAGATTGTTTTTTAGGCCATGTGGACTTTACAGTGGAAGTTGAGCGTTGTTTAAGAGTCCTGGATGGAGCTGTAGCGGTATTTGATGCTTCAGCTGGTGTTGAGGTAAAATCAACTGATAGATTTTTTTTTTTTTGTGTATGTGTGTGTGTGCAGTCTGTTATGGTAAAGGGGAGAGATTTTCTCAAACCCTTTGTGTTTGATTAATCTTTTAGTTCCCCAGGAAAGATTAAATCTTTGTGCCCAATTCAGTCTGTCATTGTTCCATTATGGGGACCCAGGGACTCTTCACTGAACAGTCCACTGGATCAGAGCGTGGCTCAACTACCTTGTTCAGGGTCATATGCAAACAGAAAGACATCCTCCTAAGGGGTCCTTAATTGATCTGTTGGTGCCTCAGGAAAGATCCAGGGAGACATGCCAACAGGTTAAGAGAGACCCTGGGCTTTCACAGTGCAGTATGGTGATAGCAACTGTTAGCACCCTTAAAGGACTCAGACTTAAGAGTTTATGGAATAGCACTCCTCATTAATGTAATTGAAAACTGTGACAGGTTAAGGTTTGAAGACTTCTGGTGATAGCATTTGGCTGCAAAAGTGTCTTCAAAGCAATATGCTAACCAGCTCTAATCCCTAACCAGAGGTAGCTTGAGGTAGTCATTCAGCATGGGTAGAGTACAGTACTTACCCAATAGATGTCGCTGTGGGAATGAAGACACATTCAGCCTGTTGTCTTATCCCAGAAGTTCCCAGGAACTTCTCCCCATTTTTAATTTACTTTAATACTATTTTTGTGTTTAGGTGGAGCTTCTTTGACTGTAGTCATGCATCCTATTCAGAGGGTGGTGGTCGTGCCTTCTAGCTGGGTAATATCAGTGTTACCTAGGGTCACCTTTAAGATGGAGGTGTATGTCTGTGATGTTGCCACGGTTCCTGGTTCAATAGCAAGAAATCTTACTTTTTTCTCCCTTGGTTGACAGCTGCTGTGTGGCTTACCAGCTACAAGGTACCACTGAGTTCCCCCTCTTCCAAGGATTTAAACAGAACCTGGACACAGTGTCATCACTCTGCTTAGCATGTATTGTGTGTGGGAAGTCGGGCATGCTGACCACATCCTATCTGGGGAATATCAACTGCACTTCATCCTGTAGTTTCCACAATTACAAATTCTGTTAGAGGGTGAATGTGCCTTCCCAGTTTTCTCTGATTTTATCTTCAGTCACTCAGTTATTTTCCCACAGCGTTTAATGACTTTAATCAGGCTGAAATAATGTACAGATTTTTCTCTGTATTATCTCTCTCAATGCTTTTATAAAAATTCAGCTTCAGGAAGCTGAGCATTTAATTTTAAATCCTGTACTGCACAGGAATTTCTATGGTAATAACAGCAAGTAAGTGTGATTACCATTATAAGTTTGGGATGGTTTTGTTGTTTCGTTGCTGTCTTTTACAAATGTTGGTTGAGGTGAATACTTCTGACTAGCTGCACACATTGAATGAAATTAATATAGGCCAGTTTCTCATTTTCACATTTCATGTAGAAAATAGATAATTTTCAGGCAGGTTTTCTCCCTCCCCAGCGGCCTTCTTAACAGAGTGCAGAAAAGGTGGAGGCAAGCTAGAACTGGACTTTTTATAGCGTGAGATATTTCAGTAGTTCAATCCTGTAGAAAAGTTACATATGAAATCCCTCTTGAATGGGACATATATTTTTCCTGGATGAGGGATGAGAGAAGTCTTAATCTCTGTAAGTCACATTACTTAACTTGCTACTGGAAAGCATTTAGGTGCCATTAAATATGAACCTCAACTGAGTAATAGCCTCCACTCTGAAAAACAAAACAATTAGATCTGCTTGTTTTTTTTCTAAAACTCTGTAGCAAATTATTGCATTATTCCATGTAGTGGTTAGAGACTATTACTGAATCTGAACTTACTTTTTCTATATACCTGCTTTAATTTTCAAATAAAAATACATATGATAAATGGCTCATCAGTGCACAAATTACTGTTAAAACCACAGTAGTTTTTAGTGTTGTATGTGTAGCCACAGAAATGCTTGCCTGTGAGTGCCTAAGTAATTTGGCAATAAAGCATAAAGTCACTACATTACAGAGTTTTCCCTATATATGCTCCCCACAGTGCTTAGTTTCTCTTCACATTCCCTTGCCACTATGCCTGCATGCCCTTAGTGCAGAAAAGGAAATGACAACAGCTGAGAGACAAGAGAAGACAAAGCTGCTTGTGGAGTTGATCTACGATGCCAAATATGGGATTGTCGCAATACACAGCACAGTTCCCTTTTCTGTTCTGAACTCAGACCGTCAGTGGTGTTGGGGAGCATATAGTTCAGCTGTTGACACTAATGTTTCCATTTTGTCTTTTGCTTTAGGCACAAACTCTGACGGTCTGGAGACAAGCGGACAAACACCAGATACCACGAATTTGCTTTTTAAACAAGATGGACAAAACCAGGGCAAGGTATTCAGGCAGTTATTTTAATCATTGCTAAAAAGCTTATAAGAGAATGTCTAGAATTTTCTGTTAAGCACAGAGCAACCCAATAACGTTAATACTTATGTTAATACTATATACTTCCTCGGTTATGCAAATACATATTTTTGTATAATTCTAGGAGTAATTTTCGCAGTAAATAGGGAATGGTGAGCCTATCGTACTAATACAAAGTTTTGTTTAACTTAGTATCTGTTCTTTTTCTGTAGTTTTACATATGCTGTTGAGAGCATCAAACAAAAGTTGAAGACAAAACCTTTACTGTTACAGGTAAGCTTTAAAAATTAAATACTTGTTTCCTTTCTTTTGAATGGAACTTCGTTCATCATTTTTTTGCATCTGTCTAAAGTCTCGGTTCAATTTGCAGTTGCCTATTGGGGAAGCCAAGACCTTCAGAGGATTGGTTGATGTTGTGACTAAGGAGCAAATAATTTGGAAATCTACTTCTGATGTGGATGATGGAAAAAATTTTGAGCGAAAGCTGCTGCTGGAGACTGATGATCCAAACCTGTTCCAAGAAGTCCAGGATGCAAGAAATACCTTAATAGAACAAGTAAAGTTTTAAAGTAAATACATAATATATTTAAAACCATTACCCAGAGCGGTAGGAAAAATAGGCTGAAAGGGACCTCTGGAGGTGTCTGGTTAAGTGATTTGCTTAAAGCAGGGCTGACTTCAGCATTAGGTTGACTTGTTCAGGTTTGTTCAGTGGAGTTTTCAAGTCAAAGGATGATGATTCTCTGTAGGCAGCTTGTCCCAGTGCTTGACCATAATTTCTTTATGTTCAGTGGGATTTTACTGTGGTGCAAGGTGGACAGCCATGCTGGTGCTTTCGTTCTGTACCTCTGAGGAGAATCTGGTTCTGTTTTCTCTGAAGCAGGGCCACTACCACTATTTCAAATAGTAAGAGATAGTATTTGCATCCTCCTTTAGCTTCTTCAAGCCAGACAAACTCATCTCTCTGGGCCCCCAGCTGTGTTCCAGCCCCATTACTGGTTTTCCAATGGCATTCCTACGATTTATCAGTCTGTTTTGTGCTGGGGAAGCTAAAAGCAGACGGTGTTTGTACTGTCTTAGATGCCAAAATATATTTGGTGAATTCACATGAAACATGACAGATGTGACTTGAAACCTGCAGGGTATCCATACTCCTCTGAAGTGACAGCTAGAAGCTGGATGAGATGTTGCAGCCTGGTCAAAATGGCACTAAGTGTTGTGTTAGAAGCAGCTCAATCCAGTCATAAATCAATCCTTTTTGTTGGAAGGGCGGCCTTCCACACAACTTTGAATAACATTGTGCAAGTGCATAAACAGATGATGGTAGCTTTCAGTTTCCTTTGAAATTGGAGACATCTGTTTTATATTGCTCTGAATTCAGTAAAACATATACACAATCTGTTTTCCAAACTTAGTAGGTTTTAAATGGCAGTGGTAATACCCAGCCTTTTATCTCTAAGAAATATGTTGTCAGATAGAAAGGTTTGTAAGAACAGTGTTGGTTTTTTTCCCCTTTGTTTTCTGGGCCCTTCCTGAAGGAGGAAGGGGTGGACTAGTAGTGTGATAATTGAGATAACCTTGTGTTTGTAAAGTATTTTTCAAAATGCTTTCTATGCTGTTAATATTCCTTATCAGAAACCCTGTAAAATGTAGCATTTTGAATACTGGCCCTTTTACACACTTTACTTTCACTTAATTAAATGAACTATTTCCTTTATCTCTCATGTTTTAGCTATTAATTTGATTAGACTTCTAATTGTTTATCAAGGCTTTATTTCAGAATTTGGCCAATTGGTGTTGTAGCCAATAGAGAAGGCAAAATGCTTTCCTGTGCTTGGGTGTTCTGAGCCTGTGACAGTGCAGGGACGTATGTTAGACGTTTAAGGCGTTAAGTTACATGCCAAGCTAACTGGTACAATTTGAAAACAGACATGCTCTTGGACCTACAAACCCTTGACATGAAGAAGGCCAAAATGCCATGATGCTTGTCTGTTTTTTCCAGCTCAGTATCTGTTGGCTTGTAAAGGTTGCTTGCTGCTTACTTCAGGCTTCCTCGTGTTTGCAGGACCGAAGTACATCAGTTAAACCCTTCATGGCTGTCACTGTATGGCTGAAGGTTTTTTCCCATTTCATGGAGAAGTACAAGCATTCTCTCTCCCACTGATGTTTTGCTTGACAGCAGCTTTATAAGTGTTTTTTTTCCCCGTCAATTTCTTGAAGCCTTCATTTCCATAATTTTATATGATCTGAGTTTATAATTGCTTATGTCTTTAAAGGCTTTGTTGCTGCTCTGTTTAGCTAAATATTCTAAGTAAGTAAGATATGTAACTTTCCTGTGAAACTCCTGCATGCCAAATGATAAGGAACTATTCTGTTGAAGGTTGCAGATCTGGATGATGAATTTGCTGAACTGGTTCTAGGAGAAAATAGTGAAAATTTTGACTTAATACCAGCTGACAAGGTATTTTTTACATTTACAAGTGTTTACTAGCTCTTATTGCAAGGGTTTGGCAATATGACACATGCCAATTATGATTTTGCAGATTTTTCAATAAAATGAGATCACACCATCTTATGCAGTAAATTAACAGTACTGTAGATTTAGAACAATATATTCAGAGTTAGTAGGAATTTTATAAAGATATGCTATGATTCTTAGGCATCTAGCAATAATTTTAAAAGTTGGGTACATTTATTCAGGAAGGTGGGGTTTTCTTTTTTTGAAAGACTGCTACAAAAGAGTTTAGGGAAAGGTGAATGGAACTTTCAGGTAGACTCAGTGCAGTTCGTGACTGAGCTGCTGATTCTCACTAACAAAAATAGCATCTCAGCTACTTTGAAATGGTTGGATCTTTAGACACTGCATGTTGAAAGCAACTGAATTCATACTGAAGCATACAGTATGTTGAAGCATACTGAATTCAAAGGACTGTTATAACAAGAACAGCAGCAGATTTGTATGAAATGTTTAGCAATCTTAAAACCAGTGTCTTCTGTTTTAGCATCTAAATGTTTGGGGTTATGGTTTGGAGCTTGCTAAAAGCAGTGAAAGTGGTTTGGATGAGTGATGTTGTATTTACAAACATGCTTTTTGGAGATTGGTTAGCAGTATCTAATAGCTGGAGTGTAACTAAATTGTAGATGATGTATTAACAGAAAATAATTTTTTTTTTGCAGTTGCAGTCTGCTATCCGCAGAATCACGCTAGCTCAGAAGGCTGTCCCTGTCCTCTGTGGCAGTGCACTGAAGAACAAAGGGGTGCAGCCATTACTGGATGCTATTACTCTGTACTTGCCTGCACCTAATGAGCGTTCGTATGAGTTTCTGTAAGTACAGGTAGAAAAGGAGATTCAGAAAAAAAGAATGAAAAATAAGTAGGAAAACACAAAAGGATAAAATGAAATATATTAACAAAGCATTCATATTTTTAAAATATATTTACCCTCTTTAGGTATTAAATAATAGTAGAGATGTGTGGTCAGAAAAATACACTTGAGTACTGAACCTGCTTTGGTCAGTTCTACTGGAATTGGATGCATTTATCTCCAGCTGTCAAACTTGGACTTTGGAGTTCTTAAGTCTTTTTTTAATCTGAGGACCTTGTCATTTTACAAAAATGTGATCTAGGAATCCTGTTTAGTATTGTCTGAATCACATAACATCTTACATGTCCTATTGGAGGTGGAACTGCTTAGATTATTATTTTTTGGTACAAATTCTGGTTTTTGAAAATCTGCCTCCATTAACATTGCAGTAAGAAGCATATCACCTCTTAAATGACAATTTAGGTAAATGTGAGTATGAGTGGATTAATCCTACAAGTATGCTTTTTGTTATGCTTTTTATTTTGCAGGCAGTGGTACAAGGATGACCTGTGTGCCTTGGCATTCAAAGTTCTTCATGATAAATGTCGTGGACCGCTAGTTTTTGTTCGTGTTTACTCAGGTTCATTGAAACCTCAGTCAGCTGTATATAATATTAACAAAAGTTGCACGTGAGTAAGATAGAGGTGTGGTTCAATGTAGTATTGGAATGTCTGTTCAAGTCCTGAGTAACAGAGAATTTAATTTTCAGGGAGAGAATGAGCCGTCTGCTCCTGCCTTTTGCTGATCAACAAATTGAAATACCATCACTAATGCCTGGCAACATTGCTCTGACTGTTGGGTTAAAACAGGTAATGAAAAATACGGATACTGTAAAGGAGCTTGTTTCACTAGTGTGCTTTCTACTTCTATGATACTGTATCTCTGATGTGTTCTTGATTATGGTGACATATGTAAACTTGCTTTATTTGAAGGACGATTAAGTGTACTTCCTCCTAAAATTAAATACCACAGTCTACAAATATCAGTAATTGACCTGGAAACTGCAGTGCTGATTGGAAAGGACTGAAAACTGAAGGTGTATTTTGTTAGGGTTGGGCTCATATTAATACTGTAACTCTTAAAATACAGCGTAATGTCACCAAGAGACCTTCTGTGGGGAAGGGGAATGATGGTCTGAATCAGTTACCCAAAAGCAACAGTTTCAAGTTCAAATAAATGTGTTTTGTGCTTGCTTCTATTAGTTTAATAATTTCTTACTGTCTGAATAGGCTGCATGAATGTCATTTACAGAGGTTTTCTAAAATGTTCTCAGCTTTGGCATACTTTTTGAGTTTGGGGTTGGTTTTTATTTCACATCACTTTTTGTGTTGATCTGTAGAGTGCCACTGGAGATACCATAGTGTCATCAAAGGCTTCAGCTGTCACTGCAGCACGCCGGGCTGGAAGGGATGCTGGGGAAAAGAAGAGGTCTGTGAGTGGTGTAGACAGTCTTCTGCTGGCAGGTGTTGAGATCCCTGAGCCTGTCTTCTTCTGTACCATTGAACCGCCTTCAATGGCCAAACAACAAGGTACAATGCAGCCACCTAATTGGATGAGTATGGTTCTTTCTGGTGTTTTTTATACTGAGGGTATACTTCAAATCATGATTGTCCATATCCTTTGCTGTTATTACTGTATCAAGCAGTAGTGGTACTACTACTTTTCTAGATTTTGTGTCTAGAGAAGTAGTAGTTCTTCATTTAAAAACAGAAGAATGGAGGTACTTCTGAGTTTTGCTGCAGTTACAGTGGTGGGCTGCATGTAGTGTCCCAAGTACAAATAACCTTGAAATGTGGGGGTTTTTTCAGCTGGTACTCTGTTTTACTCTATAAAGTCTTTATATACTAAGAATTCTCTGTGTCTAGTTAGGGTTCATCCTTGCATCCTTACAGTCCTGTAAATCTTACTGTCTTTTCCAACAGTATGTGTACCAGATGGCTTGGTAATATTACTCTTTTTGGAAATACCCTTTAAATTCTGTATCTTTGTTCTTACAAAGCTGAGCTTGTTTGGTGGTGAAGAGGAGGAGGATAAGTACCAGTGTACTGTGACAGAATGCAATAAGGTAGAAAACAGATTTGGAGCAACATGTCTGCAGGCTGAGCCACTGGGTTATAAGGTGTTACTGATCTTGTGGTGTTTGGATGTTTTAGTTTGCTTTTGTTTGTTAGCTTTTGTTGGTTTTTTTCCCCAAAGACTGTCAGGTATGATGAATGCAGTCTTGGCTCTTGGTTATCATTCTGCTGCTTTCCTCAGCAATTAAGATAATGGGGAATCAGAAAAAAAACCAAAACCCTGTATAAAAAATGATGTACATTTTCATTTGGACCATTTCACATCAAACTCATCTTGAAGTACTTAAGTAAATCATGTAACAGTTGACGTTTTTCTTATCAGTTATTTACTAGCTGCATTAATAATTTGTAGGTTCCAGTCTGTCTTCATAGAAACACAAAATATCATGAAAATAGTATGTATAATAATTAGTAGCACAGTTAATTTTTGGGATAAAATCAGAAGTTGCTGGTTACTTGCAATTTGACCTGACGTTTTTTGCCAAAATCTCTGCTGCTCTAGGATTCTTTTGCTTGTTTTGAGGAAGGTGATATTTAGGCACTTATTCTTACCTTCAAATTACTGAATTTGCTTCAGATAAAATGTTTGGTATTTCTGTACAGACTTGGATAATGCACTGAGCTGCCTTCAGCGTGAAGATCCAAGTTTAAAAGTAAAGCCAGATCCTGACACAGGACAAGTAAGATGAATCTTCTATTGCTCATCTTATAACATTATTTTAGAACATCAAGACCAGACTTTTGTTAGTTCTTTTGCATATTGAGATTTTCTTTAATAAAAAAGACTCTCTGAATGTTCCTATGATACATGTATGAAACTAAAATGGAGTCTTGGGCACTTGTGCTTTACAGAACAGAGGAAGTCATCCCATACTCTGCATGTTTTTGACAATTCTGTATTTTAAAAGGTTTGAATCACATAGTCTTTAAGGTTAGGTAAAATTATCTTTTTTTATGATGAGCACAGTACTGGTAACAACACTCTCACTTAAATGGCTTTTATGTTAGATGGTTTAGAGCAATGTCTTAGGTCCTTAGAATTTTAAGTATTATGGCTGTTAGAAGTATTTTTAAGAGACAGTTTGAAGCATGCAAGTCATTGCCTAAAGAATTTATATTAAAACCTGAGTTTTGCATGTTTTTCCACTTCTCTCTTAATCATCTTCTCACCAGACTATCCTCTGTGGCATGGGAGAATTACACATAGAAATTATTCATGACCGAATCAAACGTGAATATGGAATTGAGACTTATTTGGGACCTCTTCAAATAGCATACCGAGAAACCATCTTAAATGCTGCCCAAGCTACAGGTAAAATGAGTGAATGCAAGAAACATCTTGTTTCTGGTTTTGCAGTTTGTTTTACTTTAAACGATATATGAGTAGCTTTCAGATTAATTTTATGTATTTTTTTCCTCCCCTGCAGATATATTGGACAAAACAGTAGGTGATAAACGACACTGTGTAACTACAGAGATAGAGGTGAGACCCACATCAGGAGAAGGAGCAACAACAAAACCCATCATCAGCTATGCTGAGAATGTCAGTGAAGTACTGCCCAAAGAACTCCAAGGAGCTATAGAAAACGGAATCACAAATTCATGCATTCAAGGTAAAGGAAATGTTATATCAGCTATATGGGTCTAACATTTTTTAAGAAGCAATTTTCTAGAAGGAAAAACTGTTGCTTGAAAAAAAGATAGTATATAGCTTGCAAAAAAGATAGTATATATACATACAATTGATGTATATGTAAGGTACAAAGGAAAATTACAAAAGCTACAAAAATTTCAACTACAAAAACTGCCAAACACCTTTTTCTTTATGCCTGAAAGGGAAGTCAGCATGCCTTTGGTTTGCTTTTAAGGTTGTTGTCTTCTCAGTCACTCAACAGTGAGCTTGGAGTTCTTTTGGTTTATTTTTTAATGTGGTATAAGAGATAAGGCATTTACTTCACAACATCATGTAAACCATAGTGATACAACAGAAACAGTTTCATAGGCCAGCATGTATTACATTTCTATTACTGTTACTAATGCATATTTTTGATTTTTCAAATATGCTAAATCCATGAGTTTTCAGTAAAAAGCTTTATCTAATTGGAAAGTCTGTTTTCTAAAGGATTAAAGTGCCCTTGAATAAATATAAAGTGTCCTTGACTTCTAATTAAAAATAGGAAGTCTTAAGTAACTTGTGGGCAAAAAACTGCCTTACAGTAAAATCAACAGGTTGTGGATTAACAAAGGAGAATTTAAGAACCAGCATGAACGAATTTTTTCTAATTTGTTCAGAGGAATTTGAAAGCATCTCCTGTCTTTGGCTGTGGAATGTCTTAACCATGTGCTTTCTTTATGCTTCTTGAAGAAACTGCAGAACTGTACTGTCTCCATCCTAAAATTGATGCTATTAAGTGCTTTAAAAAATAAAAATACTTGGCCATGTTTTCTGTTAAAAAAAAATTATGTTTCTTTTCTCAGATGTCGTTCAGGCCTCATATCTAGTTTAATACAATTGGGGCTGGTTTGAGAGTCTTGGGTTGGAGGTAATCTACCTAGGACACTAGTTTATCCTTTATGGAACTGCATTACCCCTGGAGTTTTGGTTATGTGTTAGTATCAGGCACTGCTGTGATTGTATTGTGTTCAAAAGGAAAATATAGAAAATATTCTGGCTTCTGGTTAAACAAAAGTTTTCCCTACTTTTTCAAATGATGTTTTGTTCTAGAGACTAGTTTCAGATAATATAACGTATTTAAAAATAACTTTTTGGTAATGGTTGTCTGGATGAGTATATTCAGGAGCTTCTGGTTCTGAAAATTATCTGTGCTTTTGATAGACAGTAAGAAAGTATGAGTCTGCATTCCATTCTCTTTTGGTAAAGTTAGGTAATGACAAAACCTCTAAATGAGGAACATGACCAGTAGCTACACCCCTGGGGAGAGGACAGGAAAGGAAAGAGCAAAGAGGAAAGTGAGAAATTTCAAGTTAATTCTGAGAAATTTTTGCATGTGTCTTAATATTCTGAAAACAAATGAGCTTGTTTTTTTTTTTCCCCTTTTATCTTTTCTTCATGGCCCTACCCAGGACCTCTGCTTGGATTCCCAGTTCAAGATATAGATGTGACAGTGCAATCACTGACAGTGCACCCAGACACCTCGCACACAATGATATCAGCCTGTGTTTCTCGTTGCGTGCAAAAGGTGAAACTGTAAGCTGCTGTAAACACGGTAGCATGATCTACTGCTGGGAAAATATATGTATATCAATATCTGGTCATTGTTCCTCTTTGCATGCCCTTGTAATGCCCTTGCTGGGGAATTTACACCTTTTGCAAGTAGAGTTTGAGTCAGCTTCAGTGATACAAGTCAATTTTATTTTAAAAAGCCCATAGGAGTACATCAGCGTAACTTCCTTCCTTTCCATGTAGGCTTTGAAAAAAGCTGGTATACAAATACTGGAGCCCCTAATGAACTTAGAAATCACAGTAAGTGAAGATCATCTCAGTGCAGCACTTGCTGATCTTGCACAGCGGAGAGGTAATATTCAGGAAATCCAGTCTCGTCAAGATAACAGAGTTGTAGTCGCTGCTGTACCACTAGCAGAAATGATGGTATGTGATTACCTTACCAATGATAAAACTGATCTTTTTCATATGCTTTAAGATATTTGGCTTAAGTTTAATTTTCCTTAGTTATGGATAAATAAATATAGAATGTATTTTTAAAATTGTATTTTAATTATTGAAGGTCAGAAGGAAGTGTCCACAAATTGAGTAGCTTTTTTATGCCAAATTCAGATTGCTAAACCAGCATGTATTCAGCTGTAAGCTAGAGAACTAGTAAATACTACTAAAATAGGTTTTATGGAGAACAGGTTTTTAAAAATATTACTATTGACTCATGCATGTGTTGCAATTCTAATGCGGTAATATTGGAAAGTTAACTTACTACTACACTGCAGTATACTTCTGACATTCTTTTTTTCTCTCTCTGTGGTCTAAGCAGCTTCTTATGCTAACTTATCTTCCTCTTATCCTAACTTGAGTGATGTGTATTCTCCATTTTGTCCAGGGCTACTCAACAGTTTTGCGTTCTCTAACATCGGGTTCAGCAACCTTCACATTGGAGCTTGCCAGTTATCAAGCCCTGAGCAGTCAAGAGCAAAGTGCACTTCTTCAGAGGAGGATGGGGCTGGTGTGATCTTTACTCTCTAGGAACAGTGTTTTCTATCCTCCTGTCAAATATTTTTGTATGTACGCCAGTGTCTTTGTCTGGGACCAACTGGTGATGGCAAATAATGAGTTAACAGCTGTATGAAAAGATTGCTTTTAACTGTCCAGGGAGGAAGGTTCAAGAGACTGCTCTGCTGGCATAACCTCGTGATTGCAAAGCAGGGATGCAACCACAAGTTGTTCCTTTGTAAATTTTTATCTTGAGGACATCTGTAATGAGAAGTGATGCAAATCATCTTCACAGAAATGAGCACGAAGTCCACCTTAATGTGCCACTGGGACTGTTTTCCTAATCTAGTAAATAAAGTTTGTGGAAGTTTTTTTAATCACTGAAATAACTTTACAGTTTTGGCACTCTGTATCTTGATTTGTTTTCAGCTGTACAAAAAGATATGGTTAATAAGCACTTTACATTGTACAACTTACAAGTATTACTTCTACTGGTAGAAATCCTTTATGAGCTAGTGTTCAGGACTGGGTGTAATTTCTACCTGAGCTTACCAAGTAAATTAAATGGATACTTCTGCAAATCAGGTAAGATATGTGCAAAAAAAATACAAGAAAGGCAGTTTTTCCAGGACTAATTCCTACCTACCACCCTGCAGTACGTTGAGAACGGGTTTGTTTGTTTACCTTTTGAAATTAGTTAATTAAGCTGTAATGGTTCTGATTTGCTATAGGTTGCAATTATCTGGTTACCTAGAAAAAGGTCAAGTGATACTTTGAAATAAAAAAGATAGTTTGCTCTGAATTTAAATGTCTTAGCTTTATATTCTTCAGCCTTAGAGTGCACAGAATTAGTAACTCTATGGCATCAAGTTTAATGATTTCACTGTGAAGAATCCCTACTTTTGAAAGGCTGAAAATGGTAATTTTTACTCCAACAAGGCTGTCAAATAATTTTATTTTAAAAGTGAAAATTTTAAGTCTTGATTCAGATACGAAACCACACATACATATTCGTACCCCTGAGGCACTTCAGGCTCTTGACAAGAAGTCTTTGCAGCAGTTATGGCCCTCTTGCTTCATGGGCACAGTATCCAACAAACACCGGTTCAGCTGCTATGCCACGGCTGTTAAAATAAAGCAGAATGGGTATGACTACAATCAAGCAATTAGCTGCTTGTGTAGGCAGGAAGAGAGATACTGGCAATCTATTTTAATAACTATATAAACAAAACTACTCCCAAGAAACAACATATGGCCTATTTAGGGAGTAAAAAAGGGCCCTATTCTACTTTTGATTGTACATTTGCTTTGAACCTCTGTTTCAATCAGAGGCATCAAGCTATTAGCAGACATGTTGACAGGCTTAAATTTAGGGGCTAGTTCTTTTGATGTTCCACAAAATCTATTGCTTTTATTGAAAAAAAGTCCTAAGGCAAATACAAATCAACTAACATTCACACATTTTTCCCTCTGCCAACCTCAATGTTTCCTTCATATGCAGCTCTAATTCCATAATTTTAATTATTTTGGGGGGAGGAGTCAGTTCCTTTCAGCTTACACTATCATAAATTATTCTGTTCTCATGTGGCATTAAAAACAAACCAACCCCTGTGGGTTGTGATAGTGCAGTAAGATACTATAAAAAACATGTTTTGGAATTAAAATAGTTGTAAACAATATTCTATATCTCAAATGTTTAAGATATAGATACTACTGCTACTAATGTTTAGTACTGCAGTGGAAGAAACTGAATAATAGCTCAGTTTAACAACTGCTGACTCTAAGCAAGACATACTCTTAGGAAAGACAAGCCTTGGTGTCTAGGTCTCTGGAATATATAACCATCTTATTGTTTCCTACCTCCCATCACCACTTTTCTGCAATCTGGGTTGCTGTATCCTAGAAGAAGTTGAGTTTGGATGTGCATAGTACCTACTGCATTCACAGTACTATTTCAAGAGCAGTGGCCTCAATCTTCAATAGGCAGAGTTATTGTTCTCCCAGTGACCAGGATCTAGCTGTTACAATATGCTACCTACCCATTCCCCTTGCTCCCTGGTAACCAGCTGCAGAGCAAGCCAGAGCTCTTTGTTCTCTTGCAAAAGTCCCTACAACTGCCACAGTCTGTGAATATGCGATGAATAAAAACATTAGTAGGAACATAGTTCTTGTATACAAGACTACAGCAGCCTGATACTAAGTCAGCTCTTTGAGGAAGCCCTATATACATGAAACACAACAACTGTAGCTCCATGGAATTTTCATTTCATCAATAGAAAGGGAATGGTTTCTCTAGTGTCAAAGCCTGTATAAAAAGAAGCATTTTCAGGACAACATATCTTTTTACTAAGTTAATTACTTCTAACAGGAATTGTTCATCCCAAGTCAGCAAAGATTACTTAGACTACTTTCTGTTGCTAAATATGTGCAACAAGTACAAGGAGTAGTCCTTAGTCTGCCCCTGCATTCTGCATCTCTCATGCCAGCATTACAAGAGCAGCTGCTGCTATCTGGACCAGCTCCCTTTACAGCAATGCAAGTACCAGTGTTAAGGAAGAAGATGCAGATGCAGCAGTGGAGTCAACCAGGTCCAGGAACAGCATAGCTTAGTTCACTGTAAAACCCTAACCCTAGTGGTACAGCCACTGTACACTTAACTGCTCGGTTGTAGCAATGTTCTCCTGAGCTCCACTAAGAGATGCACCAACCTGCTAAGTAATAGGACATAGATTTTGAAATCCCTTTAATACTGTTTTTAACATGTATTTGTCAACTCTCAACGTATCTATTTTTCTCATGACTGAGGGAGATAGCACAACAGCACAACTTACATACAGCTTTTTTCCTAACATGATTATTTTAAGATAGTTTGAAATAACCCAGCCAAGTCAAAACTTTCAAGTCCTTCAGTCACTCTTGATTAAAGAGTGAAGCAAGCTAAACATATACTGTATACTCTAAACTAAAGTGCTGTGCCCAGTTCTGGGCCCCTCAGTTTAGGAAGTACATTGAGATGCTTAAGTACGTCCAGAGGAGGGGAACAAAGCTGGTGAGGAGCTTGGAACACAAGTGCTATGAAGAATGACTGAGGGAGCTGGGGCTGTTTAGCCTGGAGGAAAGGAGACTCAGATGTGACCTTATTAATCTCTATGACTTCCTGAAAAGTGGTTGTAGTCAGGTGGGGGTTGGTCTCTTTCTCCAGGCAGCAACTGACAGAACCAGAGGACACAGTCTCAAGCTGCACCAAGGGAAATATAGGTTGGATATTAGGAGGAAGTTTTTTACAGAAAGAGTGATAAAGTATGGAATGGCCTGCCCAGGGAGGTGGTGGAATCACCATCCCCGGATGTGTTTAAGAAAAGACTGGGTATGGCACTCAGTGCCATGGTTTAGCTGAGGTGTTAGGGCTGGGTTGGACCTGATGATCTTTTAAGGTCTCTTCCAACCTAGTGATTCTGTGAATCCTGTGATTCCAACAGAAAATTATGCTAAGACATCTTCATTAATATGAGCAGAGAGCTTGAGTTTCAAGTGCTGACTGTAACTGCTGTTGTATCCTGTTCTTTAAAGAAATTATTTGTATCTACCTTGAACTACTACCACACAGAGTGGAGATTTTCAATGAGTTGTCATAAACTTCTGTAGAGAAATAAAATGGTATGTTTCATGCTTGCTGCAATTCAACTATTCAGCTCTCTGACTGTATACTTCAAAAGTGGAGTCAAACTTTGACTTAAAACCTAGGAATCACTCATATCTGCAACTGTGAATGTAAAAAAAACAACATTAGCAATAAATAACTAGTAACTTGTCCAGGTACTTTTTAGGAAAGAACTGGGAGAAGAATGTGTTCTGACTACTATAAATGAAGTCAGTACATAAATGAATTAAAATTTGTCATGGACTGCTTATCCACCCCTTTCAGCCCCTAAAGTAAGGCAATACCTGAAAGAATAGATTGCCAAGCTTGTCATGCAAACAGCTCCAATTGATTACCTGCTGCAGGTCTTTAATTATTATTCATAATAAATAAGTAACACCACCTTTTTTCTTTTAGAAGTCTGCTCTTCCTTCTGTTAGTGTACTGCTCTCACATACCCTTTAATATAAGTTTTGTCTGAAATAAGTCAATCACGGTGTTCATTTTTCCTTTACAGGAAAGAGAAACACAGAAGAGTCCTAGTATTTCACTGAAAAAAGTGAGTTCTGAAAATTTGAGTTGCAAAACTGTCCAGAACTCCTGTCTTAATGTATCTATCTTCCTCTTCTGTGGATACAAAACCAAATGGGATTGCATTTACAATCAGGTTAAACTGCTAGCTCTCTTCCCTTCATCTCCAGACCAGCAGTTTATGCCTGTACCTTTATTCCATTGGTTATAAAACCTGAGAACCAAGATACATTGTAGGTACTAAATCTTACCGGAGCATGCGGCATCGATGATTAGTTAGCCTTTTATAGGCATCCTGCAAGTTGGTCACATTGCTGCTGCTCCAGAGTCTTTCCCCAACAGCACTTGCTCGAGGCCTGTAAAGGTATATGAAGTTTTAGAGTAGGTGTGGTCTATAACCAAGAATGCATAATTTTTTTTTTTTAATACCAGGTCTAATATAATACTTCAATACCCAGCAGCATTACTTTTCATAGCTGCTTAGGTTCAAAGCAGTGCAAAAAGTACTGTTAGCACTAGCATACAGTCCTGTGGGACTAATTAATGCTTCTTATAACTGGCTTTTTAAACTCTAATGATAAAGCAGTCCCTACCATAATCTTGGTGTCAGGTTAGTTGCATCCACGAATTCCCCCCACAGGCAAGCTTCTCCACCTATTAAAAGTTTCTTCTGTTCTTCAGATCCTGAATTCAAACCAGAAAATCAGCATTCTTCTCTGTCCAGAAGATGGGCATATATCAACAGTTAGATAGGACTGATGTTCAGTTGTTTTCATATAAATACCTGAGCATTAACTTATATTTTGGTAGTCTTGTTACTGTATGGGAGAACCACCAAGCCATTTGCCCAGAGAAGCTATTTCTCTGCTCTGTCAGAAAGGATTTTACCTTTTATGCTCTGAAGAGATTCCTCAGCTTTTTGACATTCCTCAGAGATTAAAAACCTGATGGAAACTGTTCACTTTGTCACATACAGAACATTCCTTAAAAAAACTACTTAGTCAGGTATTCTCCTTAATGAGCTCTAGAGTCAGAGCTCCCTCGCACAAAATGAAAAGCCCCATGGAAAGCATAAGATGTTTGTATCAACTTTAGATACAGGGAGAGAACATGTCTTTTTCTAGACCAGTTTAACAATCAAGAAGCTTGGTAACATAAACTCAGTGTCTGTCTATGAACAGCCATTTTGCAAAACTCTGCTCCTAGTCCTAGTCCAAAACTCCTGCTCTCACCTAGTCCAGCATTCTATCTTATGCAAACGCCAGTATCAGATGCTTGAGGAAGGTAATACCTTTCCCTGTGAGAAGTGCAATGTTCGTTTTTTAAAAAGTTTTTCAGAAGTTCTAGCTGACCATAATTCCTTGGATGATACTATAATCACAGTAATGGAATGGCCACTCTGAACAGCCCTATTCTTTCCATTTACACTGTACTATAAACCAGGGAGTTTCATGCACAGAACATGCATACAAAAAAGGTAACAAACCAGGGAAGTTAAGTGGTTCAACGCTGTAGTATTTCTTCCAGTCTTGCCCATAACTAATGTAATCTAAGTACCACGGTGCTGACAGGACAGCAGTGAACCCAGCTCCCGTGACCCTGCTCAGTTCAGGAGTGTAGTTATTTGCCATCCACACTTGAACTACAGTGTCTGGTTTCAGCTAAAGGAGGAAAAGACAAAAGACAAAATAAACAAACTAACCAACTTAACCCAAAATTACTAATGGCAATCCTAATTGCTGTTATCAAAGAAAAGAATAATAAATTTCCAAACTCTCTATTTTGTTTTGAAGAGGAACATTTTGGGAACTACCTTTTGTCATCCCTCCCCCTCTACCCACCCCGCCCCAGTCTAAAGCTGATTAGCTTTTTGCTGGTTTTAAACTCAGCTAGAGTGAAGCCTAGGTTATACTATAGACAGTTAATGCTTTAAGAGGATTCCTACATTGCACCATGTATCTGACTAGCTCTTAAATGCTGAGCATTTGATGTAACTAGACCAGACACATAGTTACATGAAACAAACAAACAAAAAAAAATGCATAGTAACTTCTCCACCCTTTACTCTGATGTTTTAAAGCTATTATTTTAACTGTGCTCACCTTTAAAAAGCACTTCAATGCTGGCGTTCCTGTTTCACCTATTACATAGTCAACAAATGATAATTTCAAGGGATTGAAATTACCCACAGTTGAAGAGACTTGCTAATGTCAGCAGACTTTGCTTTAACTCTTAAAGAGACAAAGCCAGATCTACATAATAGTCTGCTCTGAAAGCCTCACACAATATTGTGGTGTTATGCAAGAGTACTTTACTAATTTTCCCATCTTACTTGTGCTTTGTGATCAAACACTTCTTGCCAGACCATTTGTCCTTTGTTGTAGGAGGAAACAATGTCCAAAATGCTAGAATTTAGAAATAAGATCAGGTTTGTGAACTTCAATGAGATATGTACAAACATTTGAAGTAGCAACATTTTCTACCCCAAGGCATATCAGACCTTTCCCACCACTGCATAGGGGACCAAGAAAAAGCAGGTTGTTCTGGTTTCGGAACCATGCTTACAGAGCATGTTCTACCATGTAGAATAATGGACACATGCATTAACACAAACCAGCAATTCATACAGGGTGACTAAGTCTGTGTTATTTAAGGAGAGGAAGAAATGTCTGCAAAAACTTCTTCCCCACCCTTGTGCTGACACTACTGAAGATACTTAGTTTATGATACCCAATACATTCACAGTGTGTGTAAAATTAGCTTAATGTCCAACATTTTAAAGCCATGAACTTCAGACTTGGTATTTTAAAATAAAGTAGATAGTTCCAAATATGTGGCAATTTTTCAAAATAATGTAGATACTAAGTCAGCTTCTATATCTGTACATCAATGCCACCCTCAAATAATGGCTGTGAAAAACTGAGCAAGAATGAAAAAATCAACATACTTCTGAACATAGTAAGATTCCAGTTTAGCATAGTCAATGCCAAAACCTTGCTTCTTCATGAACTCTTTCACCTCAGGGTTAGATTTCCTTAAATAATAACAAGAAAACAAGTTTAAAAAAAGATTATTTTTGTTGTGCTTTAAACCAGATTTCCCAATCATTTCTACCTAGGCACAGCACACTAACTGATGCCTTAGCATGCCACAGCATGGAACACATTGCAGAGCAGAAGCAGCAGGTTAACATGACTTAGATATTTTGAAAGAGTTTCATCCTGATTTGAAATAAAGCCAACAGACCTAATACTCTGGTAAATCTGATGGAATCCCTGTTCTGAAGCAGTCTCTGGCAGGCTACCTCCTAAGAGCTTTGGGGTTCCTAGCATCTCAGCCACTTTGTGCCAAGGTTATCAGCAGTCTGAGAACTCAACAATTTTGTGTTTCTACCACAAAAAGCAAACCAACATTTCTGTGCTACAGCATCTGCCAGAAGTTTTCCTTCTCTATAAAAATTAAATCATATCCTGAGTGTTTGGATTTGATCTTTAAAGAGAATGTAGAACTACTAACTAGATAAATTTGAATACTCATCAAAATACTCCAAATCCTTTATTATTAGTTAGTCTCTCCAGAAGAGAGACTCCAAAATATTCAACATCCGCAACTGAATTAAGAAGACTATTAATACCTGCTGTACTTCTAATACAAACACACATGAATCTGGTAATTCTTACTGTTACCAGATTTTCTGGTAGGCAGAACTCAATGTAAAAATCTAATTTAACCCAAACCATTTAAATGTTAATTTTCTTATCTACTATTTTCTAACATACTAGTCCTCTGTCCCGCCAGAGCAATTTTTATAAAGAAATCCTTCAGAATACCCGAATACTTATGAAACTACAAGTCAAAGCAAAATTCTGCACATCAGTTGGTTTTTGACGATCACAAATGATCTGCCTGTAAATTGTTACAGAGGTAGGAGTGGACATCTTTTGGTTATGCAGTGAAAACTGTCTTATGCAACTGAGTTCCATAATTGATGCAGGTGGACAGGTTTAAGAGGTATTCCTTGAATTGTCACCATACCAACAAGTGAAGTCCACTTCATCTCCTCCCAAATGAATGAATTCATCTGGAAATACACCGCTGATCTCCTTAAAGAACTTAGTCATGAAGTCATAAGTTGTATTCCAAACAGGATTTACGGGTCCAAAGGACCCAGTTGGCTGTCCTCCATTGTAACAAGGAGTGAGAAGATCTTTTTGACCTAATAAAAACAATTAATAGATGATACTCAGTTTCATGTTGCTATGCTAACTTTGCTAGCAGGAAGAAGCAGTTAGCCATATTAAAAAGGTAAATATTCCTGACCTAAGTGCTCACCTATTTTAAATATAATCAAATGGAAACAGGATGAAATAAGACAACTTGTAAAAGGTTGAAGAATCCTCTAACTGGCAATCAGGACTCTGACTTTCAGATCTATTATTTAACACACGCTAATATATGTAACATGTCACGATACCTGGAAAACAGCATATAGATAACTACTTGAACGAAAGAAAAAGCTTTTAATGAATATCAGAAGGAAGCCAGTTAGAAGAAAGCCAAACATTATGAGTATGCTTCAGAGACTTCTTTTCTCTTTTTATTACTCTGGGGTTTTAACACCTAAGTCAGTGTGACGTACATAGCTCAAGGTAGAATGGTGTCTAAAGCAGAATGTATCTGTACCCTTGCACACTCATCTAGCATAGAACATGTCAAATGAACATGTTCATTCATTTTATTTCCTGTAACCTGTAAAGGTCATGACATCACTTAATGTCTCTTCCTTACCTCTTATCAAGGACCCTCCAAAGCACTTCATTGGCTACTTCTTAAAAAATTAATTTGTTTGCTACTACTTACCATGATTTCTTAACAATTAATACTTTCTTGGGCATACCTTTTCCCCAAGACTGCGTGTGTCCTGGCGTATCAAACTCCGGGATAACTCTGATGCCTCTTAACCGGGCATACTCAATCACCAGACGGACATCAGTAGGAGTATAGATGAGATTAGAGGAGTATGCCCCCTGTAAAATATTCACATTTAGAGACAACACACTATACCAGCAGATGACAAAATCTGGACAGAAGTATTTTAACTTAGACTGGAGAGCAGTTTTACAAGTTGGCTGTGGTTTATCAACTGCACAGACATAACTTTTGACTTAACTTGTGGAGAGGAAAAAAAACCCCCACCAAAACAATAAACTCACAACACTGAGACAGATCGCCTTAAGGAGACCTTCCTTTTCTCCTTAGCTTGCAGTTACTGAAAAACACAGAAAAGCTAGTTTATTTTCCTGCAGAATTTGGAATTATATGGTTTTCAATTCTTCTGTACAGAGGCAAGTTATTTTTGCCCATTAGCACTGAAACATAGGGCACTCACTACATAAAATACAAGACTAATGGAAAAATTCTGCCAAGTCAGAAAGAACTTCCATCATCTCTGCTTCTTGGTTTTGTGTGTGACTAATTTAGCAGCACTTAGTGACACTTAATTTGAGTGTAATTCCACTCCCACACAGCCAACAAATGTGACAATGACCCAGATTACTACAGTTTGGTGAAAAAGATGCTTGCCAAAGATGCTCATGATAAATAGCACCTTAAGCTTCTGCTTATCTGAAAACGGTTTCCACAGCTGAGTTATTCAAAAAAGGAAACAGTAGACAAGGAGCCTTTCAAAGAGAAGCTTGTTGAGACAAAGACCATCTCCCTCTGTCTAGCTGTCAGTGGGATATATGACAGAACTCTACTAGAGTTTACTTTTACTACAAAAAATAATCTGACAGCACTATACAACATCTACAGTTTTTGAACTATAAAATTCTTCATAGCATCTGCTCTAGCACTGCTGACATAATTTTCATGAGGGTCAGATTCTAGCAAGCATTTTAAAACAGAATCACAAATCTTGTACTTAGGCTTAGTCTACTTAACTACTCTTAACTACATTTGATTTGGCTCCTACTCTACCATGACTGAGCAAGAACCTCATCGTGACTCTCACTAATGTAACAAAGCCTACTATGCATCTAGAAATAAAGAGACACATTCCACTGTATTTGCTTCAGGAGACAACCTTGCACTTTTGGATCTCTTACAGACAGACATTTGGATCTCTTACAGATGTCTTACAGACATCTCTTACAGTGTGTTTTGTAAGGATAATATTACTATTGCAGTGGTGCTATGAGCTGGCAGAAAAATCTCTTACATTTGTTTGAGTGGCAGAAGTCAACCAGTTAAAGAAACCCATCAATAGAAATCCAAGCAGTGTTCACTACTTATTTGCATACCATTAGTGTTCAAAGGCCTGCAAACACTGAGGATAATTCAGAAAATCTGTATGGAAGAGTAAAGGTGGTCGTTTACCATGTATCCAATAGAAGACTTAAAAATGGTCCACACAGAAACTCAGGCAGGATCCTAAATATGGACTTGCTGGTTACTGGTCCCATGGTACTGTTTCACAATCAGCCAAAGCAGATGTACTCAAGCATTGGTTAACTCTGCATGTTATTTTCATTAAATATGTGCCAGAATTCTGCCCTTCTACCCTGCTCCAATGATGTCCACTCACCTTATCACTTAATTCAGGGAAATAAATGCTCTGGTAAGGGAAGGACTGATCATCTACTATATGCCAGTGGAGAACATTGAATTTATTAAAAGCCATGGCATCCTGTAACAAATAATGCAACAGAGTCCAGTTAAACATTTCATTCTCATAGAAAATCTATGCAAAAAACTGGCCTTGTCCCAGCATATCCCAGATGCCTAGAGCAACAACTAAAAAAGAAAAAAAACCTCAACCAAACCACTCCAAAAAATCAACCAAAATCCACCAATCCCCCCACCAACAAACCAAAAAAGCATTCTATGTTTCACTGAATCCTAGAAGCACACACCTCTACTGCTCCACCCCTCTGCGATCTATTTTCATCACTGCTGTCAACAAACTCTTCATTTGACCCCCATTCTACCAGCCTGTGTAGGATGAACTGCTATGAACACTTATGAATTTCTTCCACTTCAGAACATGTACCCTGAGATTAGTTCAGATGCTTACAGCATGGTGCTACCAATGCCAAAGTGACAGGTTTGACCCCCATGGGTCCCTTCCAACACATGGTGCATGGTTCTGTGGGTAATTCTCTATGCACCATCAACTATTTCAGCTTACAGAAAAGCATATACTTTTATAACTAATACCTTGGACTTGAAAACAGAGCAGCATGAGAGTTTCCTACTACATAATACATCCCTTCTCAATAGTGACTTCTGCAGAATCCATTTCAAATGCATACAAAATAAACTAAGCATTTTCCTGTGAAAGACAGTATTTCTTTTATGTTTTCATTCATAACAGTGTCAGCACTTCCCTTTTTTTGAAAGGTCATCTTGAAGATGATCAAGATCAATGTTAACACACTTATTTTAGAATTATGACTCCAGTTGGACAGTTACACATATACCTTGAGTTATGCTGGCTTGTAAGTCACTAGAAGGGTATGCTGTGAGCAGACCAATTAAGCATTTACATCATTCATAATTGACTGTAACACAGCTGCTCCCAATCCCTTGCCACAATACAATTGTTTTCCCCACCCATTCCTCCCATTATTTTTTCACCTAGGTGTATTTAAAGAGGTGATAAAATCTCTTCAGGAACTCCCACCAAATACAAAGGAAGGTTTGTATTTTGTCCATTCCCCAGATTTATTTCATCTGTTTCCTTACACTGCAGAAGTTTTAATTGCCATGTTTTCATGCATTTCTAACCAATACCATTCTTCTACATAGAAAATTACATCTCTGGACCTTCAATTCACCTACTCCTTCCTCAAGAACAATTCCGTTCCTGGAAATACATGGCAGTAGTTGAATACAAACAAGAAATGTACTTGAACTGCTGCCCTAAGTATCTAATCACCAAACATCGGAGAAGAGATTACTGATGCTTTTTATTAGTCTGGATTCAAGCAGGTACAGAAGTAAGAAGAAAAGCATACTTGTTCTTAAACCAGCAAACATCATGAAATGTAGCTCTGATAATGTATTAGAGACAGACATGCAATTTAAGAAAAGAAAGCAGAATAGCAGCAGCTACAGAAACACATAGTTAGAAATGCAAGTCTCTTTGGACATCTAGACAAGACAAAAAATATTGACACAAATATTTGAGACTTTGAAGCACCCTCTGTCGCAAACGTAACACTACACAAGCATTACTTGCTGAACAGGCATTGACCTTGAATGTGAAATCAAATGGTAAATACCTAAAGGACAAGTTCTGAGCATAGTTCAAGGATGATCTCAGAAATGAAAAACCATTTTTATCTGTACTCTTTCTGCCTATCCTATGCCTATTTTTCAAAGTTCTGCAACATGGAGGGGAAATTGAGTATCATTTCATCTTGGAGAAGCAAGACAGAGAAAAGATGGGAAACTGCCTGTTCCTCCACTTCAACCAACAAAATAATCCCTCCTACAAGCACTTAAAAAAAAACGGGGAGTGCAAAACATTAAAAAACCCCAGCTTTGGCTGCTAAGCTTATACAAATACATCACCTTTCCATCAGGGCTGGAGCACATTAATTCTTAATGTGCTTGCTTAAGCTTTTTGGAGGAAGTTTTGTTTGGTTTTATTGGTTAGTCTGGGCTTATCATTCAGTAGCTTCCCATGAACATTTTGAATTTTCTCCCTTGCTCTCTAATACTTAAATTACTGGTTTGCACTTAGCAGCCTAAGGAAGGACTACCTAAGCCTGCTGCCGGACTACCAAAGTCTGCTCCAAAAGATTGGAATTCTCCTCAAATCACTGGCACTGAAGCTATGAATTTGCAATGTATCCCTTGTATTGCTTGATGACAGTCAGATGTCTCAAAACATGCTTCCAAGAAGTAATGCATAAGCTGGTTTAGGCATCAGAAAATACAGAGAATCCGAGGTACCACAAACACCAGTTCCCATTAGAGATTCAATAATCATTGTGTCTGCCCACTTGATTCCTCTCCAGTCTACGTTCAGACCTTTGCTTAGCAAAGTTCACTCCGTTCTTTTAAAGTCAGACAGAGGAGATGGGTTCTTCTTTCATACCATCTCCAGTTGCTACCTACTTCAGGGGCCAAAACACAACAAAAAGCCTTCATTATTAATGATATAAAATTGCCTACTTACCAGGTTTGTAAGAATAGATTTCAAAGGTAAATAATGCCTTGAAGTATCTAATAAGACTCCTCTATGAGCAAATCTTGGGAAGTCATTGATTTCAGATTCATTGACAAGAAACTATGAGAACAAAATTTAAAAATTAGAATTTTATTTTAATTTTATATTCATCATTTCAAACAGGAAATACTTTTTCTTTTTCAGAAAATGATTCTTGGAAATTATGTAACAAACTGAAATATTGCTGAATGAAACTGGTAGATCTGCTCTGTCTAGAAAAACACCCATTACCAGGACAGTGGATTTAGTTAATAGCCATACTTACGCTTCCATAGTCATCTTCATGAACCAACTGGCTGAAGGTTTCCAAACCTGGAAAAATATCCAAGAAAGGGATCTCAATTACACCCTGATGCTTGACCTTAAAATTTTAGTTACAAACAGCACCACAACTATTTACAGGCATTCATGTAGCTAGAAAGAATGCTTTGTAGCTGAGTTTCTCTCTTTAGCACAGTTCCCTTAACTGCTCAAGCACCACCATTTAAAAAATTCTGGAGAGAGCCATTCAAATATTCTATTATGCAGATATTGAATACTTGTACTACCACTCAGCTGTAGTAGATTAATTCCCAAACAGTAAGAAAGTTACTGAGAGTAAGGTGGGAATCCCTGGTCTTGTACATCTATTCCTGTAATTTCTGGAACTGGTGAAGTCTCTAATTCAGCATAAACAGAAAAATCTGTTTATAGGTAACTAACATATAGACTTAACATTCCAGTAAGAACAGCAGACTGAAATGTCAGAATTATTATTCTTTGTGATGTGTTCAGTATGTCGACTTCATAGGTGCAGTCAGAAAAGAATCTGTTCACACTGTAGTTTAGAAAGCTTTTTGCTTGGACAGGCTTATTTCAGGCTCAGCAAGCATGTACTCACACTGTGCCACTGGATCTGAGATGCTGAGCACGTGGACCAAGGGTCTAACTGCTACACATGTGAGTATCCTTCTTGCCTAAGTTTGCTTCTGATAAAGTACTGGAAGAGGGCAAGTCTCAGTGGTCAGCTTGTTCTTGGTCTGCCATGAAGCCCTAAACAAATAGCTCAATGTGAAAAGCATCAGCTTACCTCTTAAAGCACCCCATACCTCAGAAGCTTTCAGTATAGCCACAGGCTCAGTTACAGTTAAATGGTCTAAAGAAAAGAAAAAAAAATGCTTACTCATCATAAAACCAATGAATTGCAAGGACAATGCCAAAAGGATTAAAAAGATTCTTCAAGTGCCACATCTCCCTTTGTGTATTAAATTCCAACCAATCCTGCTTTTAATGGTGACAGCGTGCAATTATTTTTCATCTGTGTTTTCCTATATAAAGCAAACTACTGTTCAGAGTCAACAGCTCATCAAAAAGAAGATAAAAGTAAGGTACTTAGTAAGGGCAATGCTAAAATATTGTACATGAGCCAAAATTCCAGCAAAGTTTAACGCAATTGTCTTAAAACATAACATGTTATATTTTTGCATTTAAGACATATATGATAAAGGTTGGGTGGCTAAGCCATACTTTTAATGATTAGGAAAAGTTTACTTTTCCTTTTATCTTCCTTTTATATAGTTTATGGTTACATATTTTTTTAGAGATATAAGTTGTCATATAATATTGTCAGGTGCTTACTATTAAGGTCTTATTACAAAAAAAAATTACTAATCAAAATACAGAATCACAGAATATGCTGAGCTGGAAGGGATGCATCAGGATCATCAAGTCCAACTTCTTGCTATGCACAAGACACCCCCAAGAATCACACCATGTGCCTAAAATCATTATTCAAATGCCTCTTGAACTCTGTCAGGCTTGGTGCTGTGATCACTTCCCTGGGGAGCCACAGCTTAGGTGAAGAACCTAAACCTCCCCTAACTCAGCTTAGTGCTGATACCTCAAGTCCTGTCACTGGTCATGAGAGTGAAGAGATCAGGACCTGCCCCTCATCTTCCCCTTGTGAGGATGCTGAAGACCACAGTAAGGGCTCCCCTCAGTCTCCTTCGAGCTGAATAGAACAAGTGACCTCAGCTGCTCCTCATAATTGGTCCTCTAAAAGCCCCTCACCATCCTCATGGTCCTCCTTTGGACACTCTCCAATAGTTTTATATCTCACTTTTACTGTGGCACCCAGAAGTGCCTCCAGCACTCAAGGTGAGGCTGCCCCAGGGCAGAGAAGAGCAGGAGAATCCCCTCCCTTGCCCAGCTGGTGATACTGTTCCTGATGCACCTACAGGATGCCAGATCACCCTCTTGACCTGAGCACCAGTATGGGGGCAGTAAGGTGAAGTATGGTAAGTAAAATGAAGAATGGTACCTAAAGGAATCCATAACAATCCTCCCCTAAGTTGAGTACTGGAGTACAGTACGAAGTTCTAGTGAAAAAAAAAAGCTAAAATAATTTTGGTTTTGAATTTAATGTGATTCAGTAATTTTTAGAGAAGAAACAAATATATTTTAAGTATTTTTTTAAATCACATACATATATATATGCATAAAAATATACTACATCTATAAATTTGTATTATTATTCAAACATCAAAGCAATAATGCACATCTGAAACAGCAGAGAAGAAAATCAAAAGGTTGAATTACTGTACAATGACTTACATGATCTGTGTCAGCATGAAAGAATGGTTGGCTACAATTTACACAGTCCAAACATTTATCTAAACTACCACAGAAAAGCCATTTAGTGACATGAAGAAAGTATCTCAAGCATTCATGTTAACCTAAGAACTGATTACACATACTGGGTGTTTGGAGTAAGAAAGAAAATTTAGAAGACTACTGCAATCTCCACAGGTAAACTGTAGGGAAAATGTGATAAATTGTCAAGGATTTATTTCCAGCACAGCAGGTTTGTTTGGGTTTTGTTTTATTTTTTTTTTTTTTCTGAACAGGTATCATACCTTAAATGAACTTGGAAAATTTTATAATAAGCTACTTGAAATATTTTACACAAACAGTTAAGAACTCAGCAAGCAGGAGGGCAGATAACCTGTACTTTGATTACATATCCAATACTCTTGCCACAGAATAGTCACTGACTGGTCCATACTATCTTTATTAACGAGCCAGACCATTCAAACCAGCAAGTCACCAGTAACAGCATTTTTCAAAATCTGTACCCTTAAAAACATAGCCCATTAAAAACCAGAAAAATTAAAACTTGCTGAAGCCTGGAATGCTCAGCTTATTACATGAAGAAAACATGTTATTTGTTAACAGAAAACTTATTTCTTAATGCAGAAGGAAAAGACTACCTGCTCTAAAGAATGCAACCTAAAAATCACATGGTCTGACAGATTCCTTGACATAAGATAAGAACCAGCTTTGATTAAAATCTTAAGTTCACAAACAAGCTCAAAGTTCAAATAATAATAAAGCAGCACAATAACCTGACTGGCAGAACAATGTCAAGAGCATTGGCATTTTTGCTGCTATATTTCATTTGCTTTGAAATGTATTATAAGCTTGTATATAAAAACCAAACTCTTTGGCTATATACCCCAAAAAGGATTAAGTAAATTTAATATCAGTACATTCTGTCACAAGTCAGGTGGAATTAATCCTGCTTCAGATGTATGACTTGAAATTAAAAGGATCTTTCTTCTAAGGATCTGTATCCTGGATACCAAATAACAGAAGATTATCCCAAAACAGGTTTAGATTAACTTAATATGTTGATTTTTGTATTAACCTGCCCAGACAAAAAGCAATATTATTTCTCAGTCTTATTTCTGTTAAGGAAATTCTCTGGCAATTAGTACTTTAATACTTAAGAGTACTTCTCCACTCTGGACTTTAGTCACAGAACTAAAGAAGCATAGAAAAATAAGTCCAATATAAACATCATGTTTTTAAATCCTTTCTTGTATCTACAGATAGAAAGGAAGTAGATTTATAGGACTGCAAGATGAATAACAAGTTCAACGAACGCTTTCTGGTTTTCCTGGAAAAGCAGGAAATGCCATGTACATATCTCAGTGTAAGTAGCTTCAGTTTAAATGCAGTCATTTCTTAGGAGATGGTAAGCAGCGACAGCCTTCACTCAATAAATACCCTGTAATGAAAAGGATCATCTCCTGACTATGCACAGATCTCATCAAACGTAACTGGCTACTGTACACTCTGATTCCTAATGCTAGCTGCTAGAAAAGATACTAGCAGGTAAGTGATCTGTATGATAGCTGAACCGCAAAAATCATAGGCGGCATGTGACGAGATTCATGATTCACTGCAGCTGAGATTTCCCAATGTGCCAAGAACAAGAATTATCTTCTGGTCGCCACTGCTTTGAAATGTTTTTGTGGGCCTCCGAGAGCCCTTGCTTTCCAGTTCCTTAAAAAAACCACGCAAAAATCTGCTGACTTCTACACCGGACACGTGATAGGAAAACAAGGGCGTAACGGTGCTGCCTAAGCCGGGGAAGGAGGAGCAGCCGAGCGGGTACTCACAGGCCTCGCTGGAGGTGAGGTGCGGGTGCCTGTCACAGCCAGGGTCCCCTGCCTCGATCACCACCTGCAGCTGGAACAGCTCGGGCTCCGCTCGGGCAGCCAGCGGCCGGCGGCTCCACATCCGCCGCCGGGAATGCCCGAACATGTACTCATAGTACCTGCCGGGGAAGCAGAGGCGCCGGCGGGGCCCTGAGGCGGCTGCTCCCGTCCCCGGGCCGCCGCTGCAGCACCCCGGTCCCGCCGCCGCTCACCTGCGGAAGGCGTCCTGCAGCAGCCCGCAGCCCGGCCCCGCCGAGGAGCCGGCGCCATGCACCAGCTGGAAGCGGCTGGGCGCTAGCTGCAGCTGGCGAGGGTACGTGCGGACCCACTGCGGCAGCGGCCACAGCGAGTCCTCGGGGACGGCGTCTGCCGCCAGCTCCCAGCCGGACGGCTCCGGCTCGGCCTCGGTCCGCGGGGCGCCGTGGCGGAGACTGGTGCTCACCAGCACGGCGGGGATCACGACGAGCCCCAGGAGCCCTCCAACCAGTCCCATGGCTCTGCCCATAGTGAGGCAGCTGCCTCAGCCCGCCCGTTCCACTCACGGGGCAGCCCGACTCCGCCTCCGGCGCCACGGGCTTGGTAGGGCGGGCTCGGGAGCCTCAGTGCCCGCCCGCGGTACCGCCCGCCCTGCGGCCCCTCGGCGGAGTGCGGCAGGGGAAGGGAGCCGAGCGGCTCTGCTGGAGTGAGTACGTCCTTCATGCTCCCCTAAGGGGTTCTCTCACGTAAAAAAAACATTAACTATTAGCGTCCAAAGGGGAGCCACGAGGATGGTGAAGAGTCTGGATGAGAAGATGTATGAAGAACGGCTGAGGTCGCTTGGTCGGTTCAGCCTGGAGGAGACTGACGGGAGACCTCATTGTGGTTTTCAACATCCTCGTGAGGGGAAACAGAGGAGCAGGTCCCTGTCTCTTCACTCGGGTAACTAGTGACAGGATTTGAGGTAACAGTATGCAGCAGAGTTATGAGAAGTTCACATTATTATCAGGAAAAGGTTCTTCACACAGAGGGTGGCTGAGCAGTGGAACAGGCTCCCCAGGGAAGTGGTCATAGCACCAGCCTGACAGATTTCAAGAGGCATTTGAACAATACTTTCAGGCACGTGGTGTGATTCATGGGACTATCCTGTTCAGAGCTATGAGTTGGACTTCAGTGATCCTGATGGGTCCCTTCCAGCTCAGCATATTCTGTGACTTTCCATCAGCTTCAGCCAGCACCATGAGGTCCTGCACATGGCATTGCTTTACAGAATAAGAGAGTGTGGTAGGGCCAGCTTAATTTCTGTATGGAAAGGGTGTGATGCAGGCCACACTTTTATGATGCAAAGATTCTGCATCTTTTGTACTGCTACAAAACAATTTCAGTCTCAGCAGAAACTACTTTTTCACAGGCTTTCTGCAGAATGTATTACAAGCTGTATGGTGAATAAGCAGGAGTCTGAGTTGCAGTGAAGTATTTTAGCCTTTAACCAAACAAACACAGTGTTTTGGCCAATCTCAGTGCAAACTTGGGGAAGTTGTTCTGTTGGTGAAGAAGGCAAATCAAGCATTTCAAGACTTGAAGTCACAGTGGGGAGGAATTCAGGCTTCATGCCACTTCTCACTGAATGCTTAATGCAAACACTGAAGTGTCATCGTTGTTGCTTTGGCTGATACAACAGTTAAACCCAAAGCAATTATGAGGGGAGCTGACACCTGCAGTCTGCTACTGCAGAGTAACTGAGGAGCTGGTCAGCCATCTTCAAGGGGATGGATCACAAAACATGCTAGTTTTGCCATTTGCTGTCCCCAACCATGCAAGTGGAGTGCAAAGGCTTAATGGAAAGTGTTTGATGCAGGCTATCCATAGCAGAATGTTATTTAATCTTGTAATGCTATAAGAAAAAGGAATTCTTTATTAGGTGATTTCGAGAGGCACAACAGGACATGACACCTGCAAGCCTCCTGCCCCTGTTTACCAGGAGACACATGGAAATGACAGTGCTGTCTTTTCTGGTGCTCTCAAAGGCAATTGTAACAAACACTCTACTCTTCAAGCTGTGGCATAGGTTTCCAGCTGCCTGTTAAATATGCCTTATATATATTCCCTTTGCCTGGTGTGATTGTCTCCTCAACTGTGTTGATTCAACTGTTCCTGCTGCCTAGCTCTGTTCGTCTTTTTAGACATACTTAGAAATTATGGGTTATTTCATAGTTTTCTTTGACATATCTTGATCAGTAAGCTCTCAGGGAAGGAGAGGGTAAGGATAATTAGCTGCAGTTGCAGGGGAGACTGTAAGATATTGAACTAAATCTTCTGATTACTGTAAAGTGTTAACCAGCCTGGCCACCACTGAGGTAATTCTCAGACACACTGAGAATTTTTTCCTTCAGTTGTTTTCAGTGATTGTATCTTCTGCAGAGCAAGTCTGTTTTATACCAATTAAGTGCACCTATTCAATAGTCATCTAATAAATATTCACCTAATAATTTATTATAATCACACTTTAAAATACTTATTCTGTGCACAAAATAATAATTAAATGAATTTTGCTTTTTTCTTTGGGTAGATTTTTCTGATGACAAATAAAGAGATCGGGTAGTCTTTCCTTGTGTAAGTCCATGAATATAGTTTCTTTCTTTTACTCACTGGTATACTGGACAAAATTGTAAAAACTTGGTATCTTGGCCTCTGGGATTTAACAATTGCTGGGTGGAGTACTCAGACATAAACATGCTATCCTCATTTTCTGAGCAAACCTTGCTGTAGTGTCTTTGGTTACCACAAACAATCTAAGTCTGCATCGGCATTTTCAGACACTTAGGTTTGAAGTGCTGTGATGTAACCCAGCTTTATGTTGCATCTTAGTACTGTTTCTAAGCTCACAGTAGAGGACAAACAGGACACATAGAATTAAAGAGTATTGGACTGCAGGCTGTAGGTGTTCTCTTCAAGTGCCAGGTGATTTCAGTGGGATTTCCACTGAGCACAGCAGAACTATGAAACTGCAGAGCTAGGACTGTAATTGTTTCCAGCATTGTGGGCAATCAGTGAAGACATCAGTATACTTTATGCCCTTAAAAGAAAAAAGAGCTCCAGTATCAACTCAAAATCTTGAATGTGAAAATCCACCATACTTTATTCCTGTTTATTCCTGTAAGTTTGATGTTGTGCTTCTGAGAGGAATGGATTTTGATCTTTTTTTATTGTTGACGTTTTGCCTATATTGTAAACTATGTTAGAATGGAAATGTACTCTTATCGGCTTGTAAAGACTTACATGGTTTTATAGGTTATACATGCCCATTGAATGAGTACTAAAGTACTATTTTGCATTTTTGTGGAAAAATTGGAAAGTGCAATCATGAGTTATTCTGATAATGAACTTTAATCCCCTGGTTCTACCAGAGATGTATTTTCCATTCTACAAGGTAAAAGTTATGTGTCATTTAGTTGCAGACTAATCCTTTCTGAAAAGGGGTAGAAAATTGCTACAGTAAAAAAATCATGGTAAATGTAGCTGAGCTTGACTCCTACAACAGAATTGTACAGATTCCTTCAAACATATTCCTGTGTTAAAATAGGAATAAAAAAAAATTAAAAAAAAAAAAAAAAGGCAAGCAGTATTGGACATTAGGAATCTTAAAAGTTCACCTTGCCAATCAAAATGGTGGAATTGGGCTGCACACCAGTAACTTTTATAAGATGAAAGTCTTCCATTTGTGTAGCTCAGTTCTTGCAGTTATTCTGTGGCTACAGCAGTCACTTCAAAGAGGTAGGAGATCTCTCAGCAGTGTTTCCTGGTGTTCCAAGAAGTGTCCCGTATAGTTTCTGCTGTTGACTCCACTGAAGAAATGTACCATATAGTCTTTGTTGTTGATTTCTTATTTGAGAAATAACAAGGCAGCATAGAGGAAACAGTGACTTACTACCACTGAGTAATATTTGGTGGCCACTGTAGTCCGGTCAACATATGGGAATGTTACTACCCATTAGTCTAGGGTGTGAATTGAGACCTGACTGGGAATTGCACATCAGTGTTCTCACAAAGACATTTTTGGACTATGTTAAAAGTTCATCCATTAAATTTTAAAAGACATTCACCACTGATAGTGAAAAGTATGACTTCCCCATTATTTGGAAACTAGGTGATATTTTATTAGCTGCATGGCCAAGCTAAGCTAAATTCTTAAGTTACCTGAAATTGACAGATCACAAGTAAGTGTTCTTTACCATGGTTGTAGTAAGTTCTGTTGTTCCACTATCTGAATAGTTGAACATATGACTAATACATATCTTTTGCAGATGGGACTGAATCTTTCCATGCAGCTAGGTACATAACATAGGGTACCTCAGATGAAGGTCTTGCCTACAAGGGGGTGTTGTGACTGAATAAAGTAGGATGATAATTTCATATTACATATAGCTGCTGACAATAATTTTGTATAGGGAAAGATTGTGAGGATTCTGCAGTTTGGAAATGAAATAAAATATTGGGGGCTGCAGTTTAGAAATGTAATAAACTTCTAGCAGGAAGTCACTTGCTGCACTGTAAGTTCCTAACCTAGCTTGCACACAGTTTTCTGTATAGTTATTGTATGTCCATATTTTTCCAAATATATGTTCTAATTACATCTAGAAGGCTGGAAACCCTGACAGCATGGAGATCCTGTGTGTGACCAGTGAGTGCTTCAATGATGGGTTTAGAACTGTCTGACTTTTAAGTATGTTTGTTGACTGAAGAGAATTTCCAGATGGAAGATGATACATGAGCTGCCTGTGACCTACACGCTGGGAATGTTGGTATTGATGTTGACATACATAATTAGGGATAAGAACTAATGAAAACAGGATGTTTAAATGATGCAACTTCAAGGAAATTCACAGGCTGAAAATATTTCAAACAATAGCAAGGACAGTTTGTGAATGGATGCACATGCCAGATGCATGATTAGTGCAAGTAGGTGAACCAGCTAGAAAGCAAACTGTGGACAGAGTATATATAAAACACACACTTTTTTTTTTTTTGTAAAGGGAGTTGTGGTTTAGGCTGCCAGCCTCATGGTGTGCTACTGTCTGATTACTTTTAGTATTTGTTATGTTGTTTGGATAAAAAGAAATCTGAATGATTCTAGTATTGGGTTTGATCTGTGGCTTCAATGCCTAAGCACCTAGAAAGTGTGAAAAACATGCTGGGAGAAAGTGCTAATGTATGCCAGATGCAGAAAGGTTCTAGGCTACTGGGTGGCTATAAAACTCCTCATGGTCTTTTGTTGATTTGTCTTTTTTGTTTCACAGCTGTCTGGGAATTCTGTGTAAGTGAGGTCTAGAGCAGTTTTGCCTCTGGGGTTGGGGATTTCAGACTTGTGAAGCCTCCTATTCTGATAGAGATATGCTGCTCGCAAATAGATTGCTCTGGGGTCTTTGGTTTCATCAGCACTGGTTCTTTGGTCTGCAGCAATTGCAATGAGATATCAGAGGGAGAAAAAGGCCGAGTAAAGCCTTTTGTACAGTCTGTTTTGAGTAATGATTTGTGCCTGTTCATTAGCTGCTGATATCTCAAAGTGCTTTCATCATCACTGCAGACACAGTTTGTCAAGTAGGACATAGTAGAGCTGTTCTGGATTAGAAGTGTGTGGAAAAAATCACAACACCAGAGACTTATGAAACAGAAAGGAAACAAAGGAGTGCAGTAACTTTATTCACTTCATAGAATTTTATATAAAGGGAGAGGCCATGGGGCATTCCCCTAGGATCTCTCAAATTGTTGGGGGACAGAGCCCCCTTTTTATCCCAAGTTCCTGGCCACATCACATTCTTCATTTCCCCATTGGCTGAGGTACTTGGAAGGTACAGACTACCTGAAATCTACTCTATGCCTCCCTCTAATTTACACTTAGGTTTTTTGGTTGTTTTTTTTTTTTTTTTTTTTTTTCTTTTATAACAGAACACTAGGAGTGTCCACACAATATCTGAGGTGCAGAGCCCTTGCAAGTTTTATATGTTGGAGATTTTTTTAATAATCAAAGAGGTCAAAGTCTATACAGAGAGGTTTTATTGATGGATTGATTGATTTATATCTAACTATTATAGGGAAAGATGACAATATCTTTTCCTCCCTTCTGAAGCCACGTGTTCACCAGCAGATGGTGCTATGCTCTCACTGCACCAGTGTCCTGGTGCATTCCTGAGGACTTCACCCTGAAAGTTTAACTACGGGCGTGATGGCAAGAACAATTAGTTTCGTCTGTACATCTTGTTAGCTGATTACAAACCACCCCAGGATTCCATGTGCAGAGTTTTTTTGCTGAGTTTCTCCATGCTGTGCTTATACAGCAAAATAAATATTACTGCATTTTGTCGCTGAAGAAATCCATGCAAATCAGATGCCTACTTAACGACTATTAGTATTCTGTGTATTTGACATTCAAATATAGTGATTATAGATTACAGGAAAATAGGAAACCCAGTGTAAAGGGGTACAAGTCTGTCCCGTCTTTAGGGACACTTGAAGAACTTTCCAGTGGCAAAAAAAAAAAAAAGTGAAATTAGCTATGTTTAGAGAGGCAAGAAATAAAATTGTTATTTCTCAGCATCTGAGCAGATCTTGTTTTCTTTCTGCCTCCTTCCTTGCTGTCACTGAAAATGTTAAACTTAGGATGAATTAAACTGTTGCAGCCTTGGAAAAGTTTTCATCCTTTTCTCCTAATTTTACTCTGAAAACTAAGTCCCCACTAAACAAACAGAGTTTTCAAGTGGAGACCCATTGGTCTGCTGTGATGAAATATCCAGCTTATGGACAGTACAGTTCAGTCAGAAAGGGTGACATGCTTGCAGGTACAACTTCAGAGAGCCTTCAAGAAACTTAAGGATTGGACAAACAGAAAGCTCATTAATTTCAGTGCCCTGTGCATCAGAACAGGCTGGTTGGTAACTTCTTCAGTGTAGCACTGAAACAAGCTCTCTGGAGAGGCTGTGGTGTTTCATCCATAGGGTGTTTGAGCTTGGCCAGGTAAGGCTGAAGCTGATATCATCTGGTGTTGCTGTTAATCCATTTTGTGCAGAAGTCCTTTCCTGCTAGTACCTCTTCAACTGTGCCACTTTGGCTTGGTGCCAGCTGCAGTAGATCTATGTTACACGATATACTTAAATTAAGAATATGCACTGATTAACGTAGGAAATTTGTATGACATAAAAGTTTCTAGGAACAGTAACCTAATGATATTGTCTTCTATTCACCTTGGATACTAAGTGAGGTTCATCTGCTCTGTGTCACCTGGCCATGCTGTGCCTCTCTCTGCTGCAGCTGAACAGAGGGACCCTACAGCTTCACTGTTTTGTGCTGGGGTAGGTAGGGTTTACTAAAGCTGATCTGGACATGGAACCAAGCTATGGCTGCAGTTATGTTGTCCTGGAAGAGAAGTAAGTTCTGTAGGAAAGCAAAAGAGAAGAACAAAAAAGAGTGCATGTGTCACTCAGTGTTCTAGTGTTTCTATTGAGATAAAGTCCCATACATCAAGTTCTGGCTCAAGGGCAGTAAGATCACCTAGCAAGAAAAAGGTTAGTAAAAGGTAAAAGGAAGAGGTGCTCCAAAATTAGGTCCTTGTGTAGCTTTCTGTTATAAAGGACTCTGTCCTACATGACCTTTGTCTCTAAACTGGAGAGACATGGATTAGATGGGTGAGTCACTTGGTCGATAAAGAATTGGCTGGATGGTCAGACTCAAAAGGTTGCAGCCTATGGTTCAATGTCCAAGTGCAGACCAGTGATGTGTGGAATTCCTCAGGGGTTAGTATTGTGACTCTGCCTATTTAAAATATTTGTCAGCGACATGGACAGTGGGATTGAGTGCAATCTCAGCAAGGCTGTCCAGAACAACAAGCTGTGTGGTGCAGTTGATGTATTGCAGGGCAGGGATGCCATCCAGAGATACCTTGTTAGTCTTGAGAGCTGGGTCCATGTAAATCTTACAAGTTCAACAAGGTCAAATACAAGGTTCTACATCTCATAATCCCAAGCACAAGTTACAGGGCAGGGGGTGGGGGCAGAATGGTGTAAAGAATGGATTGATAATAGATTTGAGTCAAAAGACTTGGGGGTGCTGGTGGTTGAGAGGCTGGACCTGACCCAGCCATGGGCATTCACAGCCCAGAAAGCCACACGTGTCCTGGGCTGCATCCAGAGCAGTGTGGGCAGCAGGGCCAGGGAGGGGATTCTGCCCCTCTGCTCTGCTCTGCTGAGACCCCACCTGAAGCACTGGGGCCTCTAACATAAAAAAGGCATGGCCTTGTTGGAGCTAGTCCAGATGAGGGCCATGGAGATGATGGACAAGGAAGGAACCTCTTCTTTGAAGACAAACTGAGAGAGTTGGAGTTGTTCAGCCTGGAAAAGAGAAGGCTCTTGGGAAACCTTAAACACCATCCAGTACATAAAGGGGGCTAACAAGAGATATAGAGAGGGACTTTTTGTAAGGGCATGTAGTGATAGGACAGGAGGGAATAGCTGTAAGATGACAGAGGCTAAGTTTAGATTAGACATTAGAAATAAATCCTTCACAGTAAGGATGCTGAGACACTAGAACAGGTTGCCTGGACAGTTGTGGATGCTGTATCCCTGGAAGTGTTCAAGGCCAGGTTGGATGAAGCTCTGGGCAACCTGGTCTAGTTGTAGGTGTCCCTGCCTGTGACAGAGAGGGTGGAACTAGATGATCTTTGAGGCTCCTTCCATCCCAAACTATTCTATCATCCTGTGATTTGGGATTTTTACATCCAAAAGGTCAGATAGTGTTGCTGACCAGTAGTGTGAACTAGTATATTGTCAAACTAGATCTGGTGTATTATTCACTACTGGCAACTTGTTACGGATTTTTTTATTATTATTTTTATACAGTATTATGATCCCCAAGAGCAGCAAGCTGCATGCAATCTGTTAAGAAGAAAATAATCCAACTCTTTTTTTTTTTTTTTTTTTTTTGCGGTGTCAAGTACGCTATTCTTGATGCAGATGGCATGGATGGGGGAATATGGAGGAAGGAGATATAAATTATCCTCCTTAGGCTCATTCAATTTTTTATATGAACTTTGATTACAGAAGAGTCATGCTTTATGGAACAGTAAAGAAGCCAGTACATACAAACTCTTCCACTGGTCCTTATAAAATGAAACAAGAACATGTGTTAGGATTACAGCATATATGCAAACAGGACCCAGAGTACATACAAGGCAGATGAATTTTCTAGACTAGAAAATCAAAGATATATGTATATCCCTTTTTCCTTGGACTTTATGAGAACTGTGAAAGGAATAGCCTATGTTTTAGACAGTAATATAGGTAACACTATATTAAAAAATCTCCAGAGAGGAACACTTTGAGGATACTGGTTTGTTCTTAACAACACTTGTTTTTCTTCTGGACAATAGTGTTGTAGTGAGAGCTTGCAGATGCTTTCAATAAAAACTGATAGTAGAACACAGGTGAATGCATTTTTCTAAAGGGTGAGGATGAGGCCAGTTCTACCTGCCATATAATTTGCATCTGTTCTAATTTAGCTTGTGATTGTTCTATCTCTGACTTGGTTAGTGTGGTCTTGGCTAGCATGTTACATTTAGAAAGCAGTGTCTCCTTTGCAAACTGTTTAGAGACCTCCTAACATAAACAGTACTAGTAGTATTTATTATCTTTGTGTTCTTACCTTTGGAGAAAAAAAATTTTGAGCATAAATGTGTAAGTCTTGTGATATGTGTAACAAGCTGCTTGTTTTGAATTTCTTTTTGCTATTTATTTATGCTGCTGTAATCAGTCAATTTTAATTTCATTCTGTTGGATACATTATAGACATATTCTAAGTGACAGATTTGATCCCTAGAGGTGTCAGGATATTTAGCAGTGGAGATAGTCTGAGTAGTTTTTATTTTCAATAGCAGGAGTCATGCAGAGTCTCAAGATTGATTTAACCAGGCCTTCTTTGTGGGATCCAAAAAGGAATAATTAATTTATGTTTCCAACTCAAAAACCTTACAGGGAATGTACAGGTTATTTACCTTCCAGCATTGCACAAGTGCATTGTTTCTCTGTTCTTGCTGGTGTTTCATACACAGAATATTTCTGTGTACTGTCTTCCTTGAGCAATCCATTGTACAAGAAGTATCAGGTATGCTCTTGGTCCAGATTGTTTCTGTTTACAATAAAAGAACAAAGAGTTATTAAAAGAAATGCAATGGCAATTAGGCTTATACATACAGTGAGAAATATTAATTACCTCCTTAGTCTTGTCACAGCCATCTGAATCATTATACACAAACCTTTTGACGTGGAATGTAAGGAGTCTGCTGGCTTTGGTCTGAAACCACACTGAAGACCCATTCAGCTGGCTATTCACAGCAGGGCAAGTGAATCGCCAGCTTTGTGTTTACCAAAGATAATCTGATGTGCTGTGGTACTCAGCAATTACTCTGTAATTCTAAATGTCCTTGTCTTGTAGTTGGCAGTACACTAAGCCCCAAGTTTTCTGACTGGTTTAGGAGACCTGCTGAAATGCTAACCAATCAGAAAGTCATTGGAGCTGTCTTTAGAGAAGAAAACTGATGGCTGCAGCAGGACAGGTCTTAACTTGAGAAGAAGGGTAAATTATTGAACATTATCTTAGCTCAGCTTCTGAGGAATTATCAGTGATAGTGGATCAACCATCATATTTTTCATGGGCAGAATGATGAATGTTTTCCCATCTTTTGAGTACTGTCTGAAACCTTGGGACATTTTTGTAGTCTTTGTTGGGTTTCAGGAAAATACAAGTTACAGGGTCAGGGTATTCATAGGACTGAAATTAATTATACCCTCTCAGCCATTATGTATTTCAAAAAACTTGGGTTGTTTATGTTTTTAGTGGTTATAGTATAACCCTCTTTTAAATATTGGTGTTTAGTAAATTTGAAGAGAGGTAAACAAATTAATCATTAATTATGAAGTCAACCCTAGACTGTAGCCTCCAGGTTTCTCTGAGACCCTATTAGGTCTGCCTCCCTTCACCTGAAATGTCTGGTTGTTTTTTTTTTTTAATGGCTGTGCTCCTGCTTAGCACTTACAAAAAAAAAAGAAGGCATGACATGAGAAGTATGTAATTTGAAACAGGACTCACAATGAATTGAGCAGAGGAACTTTCAGGTTTTCAGTGCCAGTATAGGAAATATTACAGGACAGAAAAGACCCTTGGGTTAATGTTACTTTTTTAGAAACAGAAGTTAGAAGATCATGTTATGATACCATTTTGAATAGGATTGTGAAGTATATTTGCTGTAGTGTATATTTGTGTAGTCATGCTAAGATTGTTGCTTTTTTGTTTGTTTGTTTTCAAGGATAAAATCAGATGTGTCACACTGATACATCAATTATTCTAAAAATGTGTGTTTTCACTTGGTAACCTTCACATCTCTATATATCTTGTATTTCATTAAACCAAACCCTGCATTTAATAAAATGTACTTTCATTACAAGGAAGCTAGTGGTTACTGCCCAACCCCTATGTTAGTAACTCCTTTTTAGTGGCATTCTTACAATTCTTCATTTCTACTTTGCTGTGCTTAAAGTCTTTTGTGTCCTATCTCTTCAGACATCTTGGTGAAGCAACATTTTTATGACATAGTATCTGCTGCTTTTTCTTTATGCGCTCACCTATGTGCCTTTTCATCCCCTTCTCTACCTCATACTTTAGCTATTGCACTAGAAATCTGGCTTTTGTGAGGGACTCAAACAAGCTTTTCAGATGCTATATGGTTATTTGAGAACTGTCACTCTAATATCAAATATATTTCATAATATATTTCTGTTCCTTAGAAATTAAAAAAAACCCCACGAACCAACAACTTCTCCCCAATCCAAGAAGAATCCCACAGCCCAATTCCAAATTAAAGGAATTAAAGGATATTAGTTTTCAATGTCTTCAGAATTTTTAGCTAACTGCTTGATATGTTGTTGGATATGGTTACAGTTACCAGCAATTTTTGTACTAATAGTTTCCATTTAATTTTCATTAGTTGCTTGCTCTGTTTTTTGTAAATATTACCTACAATTATGTGCCATTTACTGCTGGACGAATAAGTAAGTGCATATTTAAAATGCAGTCAAGTGAAATCTTAGTCTGAAATAGAAATTTTAAGTGCATTTCTTTAAACATGATAGCACTGATGATTCGGTCACATGATTTGCCATTAACTGTATCACAAACATTTCCTGTAGCTTAACTTGCTATCCCTGTCCCTTGCCCTCTTGAAATAAATGGACTTCCAACAACAGTTCTGACAATACTCTTGTCTACAAGTAATAAAACATATGGAAATTAGGCTAGATGGATAAAACAGTTCCATGTAATAATATGTATCTGGCATTCGTACAACCTTTGTATAATGCGTGTTTTTTATGGGCCAGATGTGGTATTTATGTGTTATGAGGAACAGAGGCATGTTCAGTCATGCTTTTTATTGCATTTAAATGCAAGGTATATTTTAATAACTCTCAAAGGGAATTGTATCCTATTGATTAGAAACTGTCAGTGTGTTAGACATAAACCTCAAAAAGCAAATGAATCTGTCAGAAAACTGCAGATGTAATTTAAGTTGACATTAAAGTGTATACTTATTGTGAGCTGGCTTCAAAAAAAAAGGAAAAAAAAAAGCAACTAATAAATTTCTACTTATTCCTCCAGTGAAGGTGATCTATGAAGCCTTTGATCTAAGAGTTGTTTGTTTCTTTTCTAGGACTGTGTTTTGTTAGATTTGCTGGTCTATGAAATTATTGTTCTTCAGCCTTTCACATTTTCTCATTAGGACAACAGCTTTGCATAAAAGCCACCTGGAAAGTCTCCATTTTTACAGTCTTGCATGACATTCGCAAATAATGTGAACTGAACTCCTATCAAGTGGAAAAGGGATTGCACTGAATCATGCACACTTTGCTTTTGCCATTGTTTCCAAACAACTCTGAAAAGCAGGTAACTGAGCTGTTCTCTCCTCTACACCTTTTCCTTCTCTAAGGTTTTACTATTTTCACCCTTAAATATCACTGCTTTTTCAAAATGATACTTCGAACTGTGTTTCATTTACCATTGCCATTTCTGTTGAGCACATGGAGCTTTGTTTACATGGCATTCTGCATTTCCTATAATACTTAGTTCCATGCCTTTTTAACATGTTTATTATCTGTACAAGAGCTGTCAATGTCAATCTCTTACAATTTCTTTAGTTTTGTTCTCATTTTTCTTTTTACTACGCAAAATCTCCTCAAACAAAGAAGTCCCCTACATGTGTATTTCCAAATATATTACAGGTTGTTTAAAAGCAAGTGCATTAAGGTCAGCATTGACAGGTACCAGAACCCCACTAGTGCATCCCTACTTCCATTAACTTTTATTGAAAGGGAGCAAAAGTCTATAGGGATGCTGGTTTGGCAGCTATGAAATATGTTTTGTTTTTTTAAACTTTGTGAGAGGACTGCAACTATTGCAATAATTTGCTTAATTATCTTCTGCAGTAGTGAAGACAAGAAATCTCGAAATCATCCTTGAGTCTGACATGATTTCTAAACCTTCTATCCTCCTTACAGTTTGCTTGTGTGTCACTGACCTTTCCCAATCCCTACAGCACTGCCAGGCTTCTTCCTTGACTCAGCCCTCGCTCTACCGAAATTCTAATTAATTCTTGAACCATTTCCTCTCTCAGCTTCTTCAGCTCTTCTTTTTAATAGTTCTTCTAAATCCCTATAATTTCAGGCTTCAGGAGACACAGAATTCTGAGCTTAGATTACTTTTTTCATGTATATTCTCCATCTATCCCTCCAGTCAGGCATCTTTGAATTCAGGTTCAACATTAAGCTTCTAATTTTTAGAATTGTTACTGGATTTGTAACTCATTTTCCACTTTTGAGTCTGTGATGAACAGAATGGCTATACATGCTTCATTCAGTAACAAGATTGATGAGGGCAAAAGAAAACTATGGTGTAGAGAAAAAGGCCTGACATTCAAGTTCAAGACCCAGTGTTCCTGTCATTACAGTAGCAAATAAACTGTCACATATGGGTTTATTCATAGTCTAAAGCCCTGACAGAGAGGGATAACATGTCTCAGCCTAATGTATAGTTCAGATATGAGGGACATGAAGTGGTTTCACCAGGAAAAAATAATTCTAAGCCAAAATATTAGAATGCTCCTCAGTCCAAATTGGAACTTTTTTTTGAAATTCGTCCATCCCTGCAGACACAACCTGCTTTGACTCAATCTTTATTGGCCACTGATATCACCCCAATATTTAAGACATACAGTGGGCACCGCAAGAAACTAGTGTGGCTGAGCTCAAACACAAGAAAGGAGTGTATGAAAAGCAGATGATGGGATATACTACCAAGAACAGAAACACCATATGGGTATGCAAGGATGAAATTAGCAATACCAAAGTTTGGCTGCCATTGAAACATACAAGGCATGTGAAGTGCAACAAGAACGGCTTCTGCAGTTATATTGCAGCAAAAAGAATACCAGGGAAATCACAGAGCTGGTGGTGAATCAGGTAGGTGATCTTCTAGTGAAGGGCATGAAAGACGCTGACGTACCTAATGCTTTACTTCTTTCAGTCTTTACTAGCAGGATCTCCTGCTAAGCCTTCCAGGTTCTGCCAGTTCTGTTTGATCTTCTCACTGATCTGAATGCAGGAGATGAATGCACCATTATTATGTTGATGATACTGAACTGGGAGGTGGTTTTGACTCTCTTGAGGAATGAGAATCCTTGCAGAGGGATCTAAATAGAGCATTAGGCAATCATCAAAGGCATGAAATTCAGAAACAAATGCTAGGTTCTGTATCTGGGACAGGATAAGACTGGACACAAGCACAAATTAGAAAAGGAGCAGCAGGAGAGCAGTCCTGAGAGGGATGTGGGGTGCTGATTGGCAGCAGCTCGGTGTGAGTCAGCAGTGAGCCCTGACAGCCTGGCAGGCAAACAGTATCCCAGGATGCATCAAAGACTGCACTGCCAGTCCAAGAGAGCTGATTATCACTATTCAGCATTAGTGCAGCTCTTCTTGAATGTTGAGTGCAGTTCTAGGCACTGTGATTTAAAAAACACAGAATCAGAGAAGAAGAATGTGGCCGTTCTTGAATGTGTCCCAAGGAGGGTAACAAAGCTGGTGAGAGTTCTGGGAGATGTCACTAAGGACTGTGGGCTTCTCTAGTTTGGAGAAAAGGAGGCTGAGGGGTGACCCCATTGCTCTGCACAGGTTCCTGAGCACAGGAAGTGAGAAGAGATGTCCATCTCTTCTTCCTGGAACCCAGTGATGGAATGTGTGGGAATGGTACAAAGCTGTGCCAGCAGAGGGTCAAACTGGACATTGGGAAGCCTTTCTTTACAGACAGGGCAATCAAACACTGGAACGAGCTTCCTGGAGAGATGGTCAATGCCCTGAGCCTGTCACAGTGGTTAAAATGCATTTGAACAATGCCCTTAATAACATACTTTCACTTCTGGTTGGCCTCAGTCAGGCAGTTGGACTGGATGATCCTTGTAGATCCCTTGCAACAAAACTAGGCTAATCTATAGTGTTCTGTTGTATACTATTGTAATAGCTCAGAGAAGGGTCAAGTTAGAATATATTTAAATGAGCTGGAGATACACAAACCAGTGGAATTTTGCAACCACGGAACAAGCAGAAACAAGTTCAACACGTGTAAAGGCCTGCACTTAAGGCAGAAAAACCCCATGCACTGGTACAAACTGGGCACTGGCTGTCACAAGACCAGCTTTTCAGAAAAAGACTGGTGAACAGCAGGTTGAACCATGACCTCACAGCAATGATGGTGAATGGCATCCTGGGTGGTATAAGCAACACCACCAGTGGGTGAAGGGAAGTTAATATTCTCCATTCTTGAATATTTTTCAAGATTTATCTGGAAATTTTCAAAGGGTTGTAGGCACCTGATTTAACTGCAAAAATAGCCCTCCTTTGAGCAAGAGGTTAGACTAGAGACCTTAAAGGCCTTTCCAGCCAATAATTTATGATTTTGCCATAATGGAGAAAATAATCTGATATACTTTAGTCATCATTGGAATCTCAGGTCTCAAAATTAACTTTAATTAAGCACTTAATGGGTAAGTGCAAAGGAAATTTGATGGAATTTATGGAGTTTATATTTTAAGTGCTTTGTTTATAAGAAAGACTTTAGATTTGAAATATTTTAAACTTTCTATCTATTCATTAAATGAATAATTGATCCTTTAATATATAATCAAGCCTGTTATTGTGACTATTTAATTTATCATGATAGCATTTTAAAAGTGCAGTGTAGAGCCTGAAAGTCTCAAAGAAAATATGTCTAAACACTGATTCACAATCCAAAGAGCTACCACAATATAACTAAAAGGCTTTTGTAAGCAATATTGCTCAGTATACTTAGACCTGTTGAAAAGGATTTCAAGATTTATTGGGAAATATTTTGGAGAAAAGCATTTTTAAAGCAATAAAGAAAACCTTACAAAGTATCAAGTTTCAAAAAAACCCCAAACAATACATTTAAATTGAACTGTGGATTTTAAGAGCTACAGAATGGTTCTGATTGCAGTTAAACAGTAATATTTTCTTTGTATAGACCCCAGTAACAGATGTTGCTCTTTTTTTTTTTTTTTTTTTTTTTTTTTTTTTTTTTTTTTTTTGGCAATCTGTAAGTAATCTCTTTTGTTCAATGAGCTCTAAGGCTTGTGTATTGTGTTTGCAGTTTAATTTGTCAGAAGTGGTCATATCATGTTATTTATCTCCTGCTTCTTTTGGTCCTTAGTATTTGTATGACCTGGATGCTTTGTGTAAATGTTCCTCATAAGACTGCTATGAATAAGTGGTATCAAAACTGTACTGTACTAATATAAAATGTCTTTTATTATTTCTTTCAGCTCTTTGTTTGCTCAGCTGAAGAGTGCTTAGAAAGCCAGCTTTGTTCAAGTCAACAGTGTAAATAGGGGGGAATGTGTAGTCAAATGGCACATGGTGTTTAGAGCTGCCGTGACTGATGGTGACAGTGCAAAACGGCTTTAAAGCAACCCCCTGGGTGGAGGAGTCCTGTGTTACTCCCATTTTGTGTTCTTTAAGTAGTGCATGTGTACTGCCATATTTCTGCTTTCCCTCCCCAAGGGCTCCACGCTTGGAGGTGGAGGTGGCATTCTGCCTTGGGTGTAGCTGGAACTGGACAAAAAGGAAACAAAGAGAGGAAGACAGTTTAAGCCATATCAGTCTGCTACTTTCTGCCAAGAACTGCTATGCTAACTTGCCAATATTTTAAGAAGATTGCCTAATGTTATTAGGCATATGTTTTATGTAGACTTATTGTTTTTAAGAATAATCACACAAAAAGATACTTCAGTCAAAAATAAACACCTCTAGACAAAGAATCTGAAGTCATAATTACACATTTTATAAAGTTCAAGTTGATTTTCTGATGAAAAATTATATTTAGATCTATATATTATGTTTTCTTGACTCTTTGTTCTAGTTCTGCAAAACTATATAACTTTGAATCTTCCAATGTATACTTTACAGGCTTTACGATTCAGAAAGAAATAGGAAAACACTTAAGTTCTGAAAGAGAGGAAAGATGTCAGGAAATAGGCTTGCAGATAGGAGTTTGATACTATATATACATGATAGTATAATATTTTGGAGTTTTTTTCCATTCATAAGACAAAATGGTTTGAAGTTTAGAGTTGTGTCTTCCAAGAAAAGAAACACTTAGAGAATGTGGTAGTTTGCTGAAGGCGCCCAATTCTGTAGCTGGCAAAGGCAAACAGTAACTTGTCTCTACTTCATGAAAGCATGATTGGATGCCTAATAAAATGACTATGTAATATGGTATGATTGGCAGTTCCTGCTTAGGAAGCCAAAGAATAAAATAGCAGAGGCATTGACATTCACTGGCAAATTCCCTCTGACTTCACAGGAGCGGGGTTTGAGTCTTAAATAAATAATGTTGAAAAGATGTGCTTCAGAAACTTTGGGTAAATCTGTTGGTTCAGATCAGGGTAGAGTGGATAACTATGCCTGCAGGAATTAACAGGTCAGACCTATCTTTTCATGGTTACGGGATTTACTGAAATAAGTGGTTCAGATAGGGTGTGTGGTACCAAAACCTATCAGGGTGGAATCTGTGCAATCCTTCCAGAATCTGTCCATTCCTGAGGTGTGACTGAATATATTTCGGCTGTGCAATTGGCAGGCTTCTTTGCAGCTCCTTTTACCCTTATGGACAAATACTGCTAAGCTAGGAGGGCAGCTAAATGTATGTTTTTAACAGTTAAGGCACGTGATTGCACTGTGCAAAGAAGAAGCACAACAGGAACTGTGCAAAGAGGAATATATGCAGAAAAGGAAAAATGCCATTGTAATGAGTTCCTTAGGAATGCGTTTATCTGTAAAGAATAAGTAATTCTACCATAAGTAATAAAAAGGGGGAAAGGAATGTATTTAAAGAGGGAAGGGTGGAGATAGTTTTATATTAGTGAGCCTAGGTAATATAAATGCATGTCTGTTTCACTAAGCATTATTGCCTAACTCTACAATAATTAGGGAGACATTATCATGTCTCCAGTTATCCATCTACTATCTTCAACAAAGCCAGGATGTACTTACTCCTTTTTCAGATGTCTAAGTTTGTTCATGATAATGGATAAACTAAATGTGAGTCTAACATCCTTTCTCATGAGCTTCGGGCAGTCTTTTGCCTTGCCTGGTGCCATATGGTTGTCTCCCAGTCAGGCAGGGAGGATGTTCCTGTCCTGCCCTGCCTGTTGAGGTGCTGACTTGGGCAGGCCACTTCACCACAGGGAGAGTGAGGAGAGATGGCTTCAGAACTTAGCCCAGATTTTATAACTATCACAGTTTAAAAAGTGGAGTCTAAATCATTATACCTAACAAATACACAGTTGAAGATTATGTTAATTCCACAGTAGTAGGTGCTGTAACTAACAGTGGAAGAAGAATGAAGGTTTAAAGAGATTTCCTCTTCTTATAAGCCATATTGAAGTAATAAATGATTAAAGTATCTTTTTCTTTTGGCTCCTTGAACAATGGACTGTTTTTTTTTTTTTTTTTTTTTTTAGCTAATTTCTCAGACAGGAATATATTGGAATAGGTTGAAATATAAAAATGTTTAGACTATTGTAAAAGGAAAAGTTTGACATGATATCTAAAGATTGCTCCTTGTTTAAATTTATTCTAAACATCATGGACAAAATTTTATGCTTTGTATTTGGATGGGCTGGGAGTCCTGTCTTTTAAATGTATTTTCATTTCTAAAGTCTGTTTATTGAGGTGCATTAGCATGAAAAAGCTAAACCACATCACATTCCTTACTGCATGTTTGAGAAGTTCACATGTTAATGGTGTTTGGTGGGAAATGAGATGAAGGAAGTCTATAAAATTTAAAACTGTTTTGCTCTCAGGCAACGCAACTCTTTTGCAGAAACACATCTTCACTACACTGCTCAGAGAAGCAACATAAAATAATTATATTTATTAATTTTGTAGAAAATAAATGAAATCTACTGTGTCAATCATAAAGGAGAATTCTAGGTTGTTGGAGGTGGGGGGTTTTTGTTTGTTTTTTAATCTATTTTTTTCTTTTGTTCTGCCTATGATATAGGGTGAACAATGGCATCTAATGAAACCATTTAAGATTTTTGTCAGACATTTTGTACCTCTAAGATTTTTCCCCATTTAATGGAATGGAATCTCAAAGACCCCCAGCAAATAGAAAGCTTCTTCAAAAGTACTTGAGCAGAAGAGAAATAGAGGCTTTTTCTGAACTATCATAGGAGCTCAGGTGATACTCTAGATAAATCTTAGAATTCTGTTTGCATATGAATGTAGCTTTCATTTGCATTAAACTCTGGTAGTTCTATTAATGCTTATTGAGTTTTTCAGTTATTTCCAATCTTCATTTGAGCAATGATCATGTAAAATTTGTTCAAGATAATTTTGATGTTAGATTTACAAATCTGGTGAATTTTCATTATCTATAAATTCCTTTTTTTTTTTTTTTTTTTTTGTTTCTAAATAAGAAAATGTGACTACATATGTAAAAACACAAGTTCTGGCTGGGCTTGTGCATACAATAGGCTCTATGTGTGTGTGCACGTGTACCATAAATGTACTGGCATGTGACACAAGCTACTGAGATAGCTACTGAGCACTAGAGATATCTGCCTGGATATTTTAGTTAACTATTACTTTTGAACTACTAAATCAGTTTACACTTATTTGGCCACTGCTGTGTGTGTACCATTGTTTCAAGGCTGTCAGCCTGTATTCCATCTCTTCACTGTGATATGACAAAGCTTCCACATATGTTTCTATCCAGAATATTTATGATATGTGCAGTTTATCACAATAAGCAATTAATTTCAGAGATGTCTAGAGAATGTATGAGTGGAAATCTATTCTTTTAGCCATCAGAGAATAAGATTGCTTCCACAGCTTAATCTACATTAGGCCTTTGAGGAAAAAGCGAGATTCTTCCAATCAATTATTTTGATGTGGTGAGTCACTAGGCTTTGTTATTCTATTTGAGCAAAATTCTAAGTTCACATATAGATTAAAGCAGATTCTGAAAAGGAAATTGCTTGTTAACTGAAACCTTAAACAGTTTTCTTTAAGAAAGCACAAGTGATCAGTCAGCTATCTTCCAACTATGCACTTCAAGTTCTTTCTAATTTAATGTATTACCTCTTTTACATCTTAACACACAAGACTTGTTACAGAAGACAGAAGCTCTCTTTTGTATTTCCAAACTCCTGTCTTTTCTTTAAGCCAAAATACACATATGTTGACGTGCCTAGTGGCTCTTCAGGTAGGAAAGTAAAAACATGTTCAGACATGTCCTGGAGATTGGGAAAAATGCCAGAAAATGTTTAGCTCAAATAAAGCATCAACAGCTTCAGTTTTACTACTTTCAGCAGCCATCAGATGTCTAATTAAATTCCATTAGCCTAAAATAAGGCAGAGCTTTGAAGACACAAATCAATAACCAGAGTAAATGCCACACTGTGTTAAGAGACTTTTGAAGCTTTGCCCACACTGAGTTATGCCCTCTGACTTAACTTGGCCATACCTGAATGATCCAAATTAACATTTAGAGAAGAGAAGTAATAGGCCTTTTTGGAATACAGTTCACCTAAGAAATCTGGTTTCCTCATCCCGTTGAACATGTAACTTGCAAGGCTTTGCCTGTTATAATGTGACATTTCTTCACGCAAAAGCTCACTTTTATTTTTTAGGAAAAGGTTTTGCTGCAGACCTAAATTCATCACATTGCACCAACAGTGAATTAATCTTCTACAAAGGCTTGGTCATTAAAAAGATAAAATAATTCAAATCACAACTGTGAAGGATTTTAAACCTTTTTATAACATATGGGCTCTGTGGCAGAATCAATTTCACTGGTTTCCTCTGTACAGAAGAACAGTGAAGTGTCAAAGTGCATAAACAAGTCTTTTAAAACTAATAAATGTATCCTTTTAAGTCCTTCTCATTAAACAGGCACAGCCTGATGAGGATACTGAGGCTATTTGTGCATTTAGTGCCTGAGAAACAACCCTTGCTGTAGGCAACATGTTCAAAAGTTTGATCTAAACCACAGAAATACCAACTCCATAGGACACATTTCATTTTGTTAAATGAGTTTGGAATCAGATTACTTAGTCCTCACAACCATCAGACTTCCCAGATTAAAACTAGGTGAGTGAGACTGTTTTAACCTTCTCATGTTCTGCCAAGAGCCTTCTACAGATACTTGTGAAGTATCTGTAAAAACGCTATTTAAGAACATCCAGAATTAATGTGGCCTCAAAACTACTAATAATGCTGTTCCAGATGTTTGTGGTGAATTGCTGAGCAGGAAAATTAATAAAGTCATACTTACACAAACAAGCTTACTTTAAAATACTTGTCTGGATCTGTCCTAAACCCACTAAAATCAAAGAATTCTGTAGTCTCCTTCTCCTTAAAGCAGTGGTATCCAAAAATCATGTTAATCTTCCTAATTTCTTATGTGTTCTTATGATCAAACTTTTAAATTTGGAAACAATATACACTTTACAGTTTTCCTTGGTTCTGTGGACCACTTCCCATAACCTCATGGCATGAGAACTTAGATCTAGGTATATGGTAATGGAAAGCATGACTACAGGAGGTTTGTTTGCTCTCATTTTAGTTTGGTACAGTGGATGATAATAGCATTGAGGCATAGACTATTGACAGGTGACCAAAAATCTTCACTTATAGATAAGATCCTGATCTACCTATACATATATCCAGAAGGACAAATTAACTCAGAGTCCTGGGTGCTGAAAAATAGAAGTTTTTCTGTTATGTTTACTCTTATTCACCTGAATAAATCTGATAAGCTTTCTCAATATGAGACAGAGTGAGGGCATTTCAGTCCCTATGCATTGCCTTCTTTTTCTCTGGCATCTATCTGTATATGGCTTGTCTTCTTCAGCAGGGCTGAAGAAGTGAAAAGTTCGTTCCATTCTAACTTAAGGGCAAAATATCATCTAATGAGTGGAACAATGAAACAAGTCCCCTAGGTAAAATGTTTTGGGGGTTTTGTGTTTTGAGACATACATGTCTGTGTGTGCAGACTTCAGTGAGTTGAAGTTGCATCTCCAAAAGAGTATATGTATTTCCATCTAAAATCTTTGTCAGAAATCCTCATCTTAAATACATTAAATGAAGTCCTTAAATAGTCCTTTAGTATTAAAAGTCCTTAAATATCTTGTGTTTCAATGTGTAATGCTAGTCAGCAATGTAAAAATAGCTGTTTAGGGGTGCATTACTGTCCTTAAAATGCCAAAGCAATTGTTTGAATGAATACATTTTTGTCTTCCTTCTTTTAATACTAACATAAAAGACGAATACAAGAAAAATGCCTCCATCATTTAGGGGTCTCTCTAGATTAAGTGATCCATTTAAGTGATACAGTACTTTCTTAAAGACTAAACATCTTAGAGAATAATACAATACATACCCCTATTCTCAAAGCCTCATCAGTGTTGGTCAGTTCGAGGGGGGGAAAGGGGTGGTCAGAAGAAACTGGCCCCTGGTCTCTGCAGAAGTGAAAGATGTGGGAAACTCCTAAATTCTTATGCCAAGGTTGTTATAGCATGGAGGCTTTTCAGTGCAGCGTGGTAAAACCTGAAATAAGGAGCCAGCTTAGCTGTCACCACTGGGGGCCACTGCTACTTAGCAAGAGAGAAGGAAAAGGAAGCTGCTGCACGACCTGGAGTCTGCACTACTGGAGATAGCTCCTGTAGAAAGGCAAGAAAATGACCCAGTATGGAGTCGCTTAAGAGATGGGAATAGCCAGCAAAGATATGCACAGGGAATTGAAATCTCCTGACAATGAACATATGACTTTTCCCAAATGTCATCACGGGTGATGGCAGAAGTGGCAGCAACCATTCATCCTTTGCAGTGGTATTCCCAGTCCTGTGCTGATCCACATATCTTTGGGAAGGGCTTGCATATCAGTAATAATTGGAACTCCTCACTAACCAAACCTGCTCAAAAATGGGTCATCATCATCATTGTCTTCTATAAACAGGAATCACTTTTCTTGTTAAGAAGGAGAACAGACAATACGGAATAGATAAAAGTAGTCTTATGGCAGAGACTTTGAGGAGTAATTTGAGAGCAAGACAAAATGGAAAAGGGTAAGATGGGTAGAGGAGTTACATACGAAAGAGGAGTAGCCTCTCCTTAGAGTCTTGCGACATTTTTTTTTCTCTCCATACTACTTATCTTTGTAAGTACATACTGCTGGAAGTAATGGATTCTGGACTAGATGCAATAGTCAGGCTTTACAAGGGTTTCTCCTAAGAATTAAGAAATTTCATTAGGAAAGCTTTCTCACTCTAGACATTATTCATATTTATTACGTTATTTATACCCAAATTGATCCTTCTGAAAATCTTTTGTACAAAACACATTCATGGAATGGAAACCAAGGCCTGACTTTTCCTGTCTCTTTCCAATAATATGATGGCATAACTCAAATGGGCTAGTGTTCATATACTTTAAAAGTGACAAGAGACTCACATCTCATAACAATTTATCACACTGATACTTTGGAGAGGAGCAGTTATGTGTCACATACAACAATATTTGCCCCATCATGGTGCTGGTTTAGATAGCAGCAGGTATTTTCTCTTATTTTTGGTCTGAGCTGTCATGACATGAAGGAATGACATCTAAGGGCCAGCCTGACTTAATGTAATCCTTTTGAAAAACAAACGTACACACAGATGAGAAAGGCAGAACTGGACAAAGAGGGATTTCTCACCCCTGGAACTGGTGGACAAACTGCTGCTAAGAAATACTGAATGTTGACCTCCCCAAACACTTTTAGTATGTCTCTAGGACTAAACAAGCACTATAATGCATTGTGCTGTATCCACACAAATCTCTGTTTGCAGGCCAGCCTGGAGAAGCACATCAAAGGCAAATGATAAGAAAAGCAGGTGTGGGTCACTGAGGGGTGTTCCAGACTCCATCCCCCTGGGAGAGCTCTGGTACTGGTACTGCTATTGTATATTGTTAATTAAATCATTCTAATTAATTCATTCAAAGTGTAAATTAGGAAAGAAAGAAGATAAATGACACTAATACATTTAACCCCATGCTGTTTATTTAGCAGTTGAACAAAATAATGTGGTTAAAAAGAATCTAACAAGGCAAAAGCCCAAGACACAGCTGTTTAATAACATTAAAAAGGAGATCTCAGACTGTGCTGCAGGCACATATTGCCTGCTTGCATTTAAAAGGCTTGCCAAGATAGCTGTACTGGCAAACCCTGCTAGTTTAGATGCAGTTGATACTAACAAAACAAAACAAGATACATATTTCCATGTCCTAAGTGAAATAATCTGCTCTGGTAAATGGATTACCAGTACGGCTCTGCCAGTGTTAGAACTCTTTCTGGTGCTACTAGGGTAATCTGTGAGTTTTTTTAGCTACATAGTTAGGCCTGCAAAACATTTAAGTGTCAATAAAGCCATATAATAAAGTTTGCTATACATTCAAGGTTCCAAGAACTTGTCTCAACACAGAAGCCAAACCAATTTAAATAAAGAGCAAGGTGAAATAATTTAGTTGAAACTGCAATGTTCTTTGCATAGCAAGCAAGCTGGATTTATGAAGATTTTCCTGCCCCAGTGTTTTCAGAGTCAAATGTGGCACTTAATTCTAGAGATTAAAATGAAAATATTTAGGGGTTTATATTGACATACTCATTCTTTCAGACTTCTTATTAAAATGAAAGAAACAAACAAACAACAAAACCAACCCTAAGAGATTATCAATTTCACATGACTCTAGAAGCTGAGGCTTTGAGAAAAGGGCCAATTATCTTTTGATTTGTGATAAAATCATGATATTTAGCAACACTGCAAAGATACTATCCATCCTGGCATACTTATACTAGGAGAAACATGTTTCAACTAGTTCAGCGGGCATGTTAAACTATGTCCTGGAATAGGCTAGGCCAGCTTTGTTTTCAGCAATGTCAAAATACAGATTGGCCCATCTACAAAACTGGCTGAACCAGAATACTGCTTAACTGTGATCTGACTTAGTTCTCAGACCGACATAAACCAGGCCAAAGATTTGCTTGGACGCAGTTTATTTTTTGAGTGTTTTTTCCATGCTAGCAAAATAAGCATTCTTATTCTAACTATGCTATAAGCTGTATTCAGACAAACCTATCGACTTCTAACTCCTGTGCAGAAAGGAGAAGAAACACTTCAGGTGTTAAGCATAAATAAGAGCTCATCTGAGCACATCCAAAAGAATTACTGCTGTGGTTTGTAAGCATGGACTGTGGAGTTCCTTTTTCTCCTCATTCTCTCCCTGCTCTCACCAATACCACTGCTTTACACACACAGAAGGATCTGTCTGGCTGTGTACTTGTTTCCCCAACAGATGACTTAAAGCTTCATCCAATCATTCTGCCCTGATTAACTTCAAGAGGTTGCTCATTTCATGAAAAAAAAGGAAGATCAGTACTTCATCTGGTCATTTGCTTACAGGATTATTGCCCCATTTTTTTTAATAAAGAGTACTGCCCAAATCTGCATGCTCTGGGCATCCACATAAATCCCCGTATGTTGTCCCCCCATGTGGAATCTCGTTTTTTACTGACCATTGCTTACAGCTGTAGTTCAGATGTTGCTAAGCAATAGATAGGTAACATTATCCTATCGTTTTAGTTTATCACCCATAGTGATAACTATGCCTGTTCAAAGTTTGTCCTAAGACTGTATGAAGTAATGTGTCCCTGTGTTTTTAATTGCATAGAATGAGTGTCCTGGTTTAGGGCAAATTTTGGAGGAAACCTCTGAATTGAGGTCCCTCTAGAAAGCAAATCCAAGTGGCCCCTCTTCCAACCGGTTTGGGAAAAGATTTCATTGGAGAAAAGTGGAAAAAATCTGTTTATTTTACAGGCAAAGCATTCACCTGCACAAAAAGTGGACAATATTAGAAATAAAACCTCTGGCCAATCTGAAGACTTCTGACTGACAAACTCAGAAAGTCCCCTTAGTAGGCTGTAGCTCAGCTCACTCAGTCTCTGATCAGTCCCTCCAGCGCTGGAAATGCCGCGGCCCAGGCCCAGCCCGCTGGGCCACAGGTGTGGGCTGCTGCTGCTCTTCTGGGTGTTCAGTCCAGAGCAGGTTTAAACAGTTCCAAGAAAAAGAGAAACCACGGTCTAGGGAACTTCTCTGCCTCAGCTAGCTAAAAACTAACTAAAAAGCAGAGGAGAGCTCTGTCCCACTGCCTGTCTGCAGACAACACAGTCCAGGAGAAGGATGCAGAGGAGCAAGTGCAGATTGTGATATCAAACTCCGTGCTTCTTCTCTCCCCGCTTCAATCTTGGAACCTGTCTTAAAGGTGCAAAACTTATTTCTGGGCTAAAGAGAAGAATGGGGATACGGGCATCATAAAGTCACCCCAGGACATTGAGATAATCTGACTTTCTGACACCAGATTGTGGAAGATTCACCATAATGGACAGGATTTGGGTGGAATCTCTTCAGGTTTACTTGGGGGGAAATGTGGGAAAATAGGATCAAGGCATTTTATGGTTATGTTACGATAAAAGGAAAACCTGGACTCATAACATGGACAATACCATGTGCAAGAAAGATTGAACATTTACAATCTAATCCAAAATCCTCTACAGGTACATGACTCAAGTGAACATTGGTGTCTGTGAATACCCCTTGTGCAAGGTTGCTTACAATTTACAACAGCTTCTCACACCTAAGCAACTCTGAAACATTCTTTATTACATACGATGTGCAACATTTTTAGACTATGCAACCTGCAGCCTTCATGTTGTAATAAAACAATATTGTAAAAAGAAATAATCTATTAAACAAATTACTCTTTAATCTGCTCCCTGTTCAGCTATGCTCTCCAGGCTTGCATATGCCCACAGGATGTCTAGAATTACATATGTGTCCTGCTGTACATTAAGTGTGTGCTAATCTGCAGATTCTGGAGTCCAGCAACACAAATATAAATAATGCTCTGCAAGTTAGCAAATTGCTTGCAGGGCATTCTTTTTTTTCAACAGGAGGAGTTTGGGTGACATTTCATTATGAAGAATGAGCAAATTCTCCAAACTATTATATTCAAAAAAAGAAGCTTCCTGCTGGTATAATTGTTCTTATCTTCCTTAAAGCCTCTTTAGACTAATACCATTGCTTTAAGTGATATTAGCAAATAGTAAACTAGCAATATGTGCAATGTTTAGCATGGTACCTTATGTTTTTCTTGTACAGAGCCACACAATACCATTATGTAAACACTGTTGTCATGTCTAGAAGATGTTAAGTGTTGAAATCGGCCTTTTGCACAAATGCGTTTTTCACATACTTTGTTAATTGGGAAATAATTAAAGCCAGGCTCCCCTTTGTACTGCGGGAGCACTCCACTGGGCAGTTATGAAAAGCCAGCTCTGCGAAGGCCGCCCGAGAGCGCAGTGGCCGCACGGCCCGCGGTAGCTCCGCGGCACCGCCCCATCGCGGCAGCAGCAGCGCCCGGCGGCGGCCTCGGAGCCTGCCCTGCCCGGGCTCCTTCGCGCCTCCCGGCCGGTCCCAGGGCGAGGAGGAGGAGTTTCCCACCGCATGCCTTGCTCGGTCTTCGCCACCCAACGGGACACGCCACGGGGACCGGCACCCGTCCCGTCCGCGCGGTTCTCCTCATCCCGCACAGCTATTTCGGTGTCTGCGCGGCGGGGCGCTCCGCTCGTTCACTCGGAGCGCGGGGCAGGAGCTCGTACAGCGCGAGGCTGCTCCGCCTGGCCCCGCGGGGCCCTCGCGCCGTCCCAGTCGGGTGTGGGGCAGGGTAGGCAACGCAGGAAGAAGAGGCTATCCTGAAGCCCCCGTTCAGGGCGACACGAGAAACCCACTACACCTTCCCTGCCGTTAGCCGGGACAGCAACTGCAAGCGTGGCGCCCTCGTCCTGCCGTCCCTCCCCTGCCTGTCACTCACAGGCTTTGCATAAAGCCTCCCCCCGCCCCCCCCCCCCCCCCCAGCCCATATACCCCTTCTCCGCTCCGCCGCTGGGGCAGAGCTTGTGGTCGGCGTGCCAGCAGTAGCAGCTGCCGCTCTTTCCCTTTCTTCCGTCCCTCTTCCCTAGCTCCCGCCCTCCTTCCGTGACCCGCCTCCCGCCAGCGGCACCACCTCCGCCCGGTGCTGCGCGGCTCCCGACACTGCTGCTCGCCCGCCGCATCTCCGCGGCACCGCCGAACCGGCACAGCCCAGCTCCTCTCCCATGCGCGGCGCTGCGTCGCCCAGGGACCTCCGCGCTTGCCCGGGAGCCGCTGCTGTAAGTTGGTGTCGCTGGCCCGGTGCAGCGCCCGGCACAGAGGGGAGGCGGGAGGGTAGCGGCGGGGCAGAGCTGCCGCCGCGCTGCCGGCGGTGCTTCTCCGGCTGGAGCCGGGCTGCCTTGTTGGTCCCCGGCACAGGCGGAAGCCGGCTTTCCTCCGCCCTGTCCGGAACGCCGGGTACCAACGGAGCACCGGGGGGGTCGGCATTCGCGGTGGTTTGCTATCTCCTGTACTCGGCTGCACTTGAAAAGCGTGGGCTCTTGTTACGGAGGCTGCTAGCCTCCCTGTTGGGCTTCGGCTTTCCTGCTTGGTGCCCTGGGCGGTCCGGAGCATCCCTCAGCGGGCGTGAGGCAGGGCAGGGAATGAGCGAGCGCCTCGCTGCTCCCCGAGCTGGCTGCGGCGCTGCTCTCCCTGCGCCGGTAGAGAAACTTTTGCACGTGGTTATTGCTCTATAAAGCAAACTAAATGCATTTTAGCTTCTCGCACTGGTTTTTATAACAGTCTGGGAAGAAGCTCTTTTAGTTTCTTCTTAGAGACGGAGTTATTTAGGCGTTTTGATGGGGCAAACCGAGGGGAATTTAGAGTTGCGTTTCTTTGTTTGCATGTGGTGAGCTGGAGTGCATTCCTAGCAGCGTGTTCTGCTTTCTGTCTCGCTGCAGGTCCTAGGCAGCCAGTGAGTCTGAAGACTTTAGGCAGTGAAACGGTTTGCCTCTGCCACACTGAGGCACACAATGCCTCACACATCGGTGCAGGTTTAGCAATTGAAAGCGATGGGATGATTAGTAGATTTCCTCTTTCAGCTGTTTCACTGATTCTAAAGAAAAACACAACCACCACTTTCGTATTAAAATAAGCGTGCATCAGGGATATATCAGTAATTTGAAAATACTTAATTTTTCATTTGATTTAAGCTGAGACCTGCATGCTATAGAGCTGTTAAGTAGGACAAGGAGCCTGTTGTTTAGTCTTAAAGTAGTGTTTACTACTGGGCTGCTGTTGCAAGTAGCCTGTTGAAGTGTAATTATAAATCAAAGTCTTGGTTCGACCTCTGTTTCTAGATAAAATCTATATCTGTAATTTACCGACCACTTCTTGTCTTTTACATACAAATACTATTTCTAAGGAAATAAAAGTCTAAAGGGAATTGACTAATATTATTCAAGATGAGCACTTGATCACTGACAGTAGATTACCTCTCCTGAAGTATTTGAGGCTTGCATAATTTCCAACACCAAGCGGAGAAATTGGAAATGTCATTTTTGCATTTTAGTATTCTTCCAAGATTCTGAATGGACCTAATTTACAGAGACTCAGGTAATCTACAGAAACACTGCCTGTTAGTGAGTGATGGATGCTTGCTTCTAAGGGTGTTTGTTCAGCTAGTCCATGTGCAAACTCATCTCTGCACGGCACCGGAGGAAAAAGATGTGTATAGATATGTATCTTTGTTCTATTTGAGGAAATATGTTAGCTTATCTTAAATGTGAATTGACATATTTTGAATTCCTCTCAATAGATGACATTGTGATGATAAAGGCAATCTTACAGGCACAGTTCAAGACCAGCATATGTGGAATCTACTTCTCACCAAGAGACTTAAGTCTTCTGTTTTAGTAGGGTGAAATGCTGAGTGCCTTATTCAGTAGCTGTTTTGGAGGGGTTTTTATACAAATTTTTGGCTTTTTTTATTTTACAGTAGTATTTGTTACCCTGGCTGTGGGTGGGCTTTGGGTAACAGACAGTGAGTGATCTGTTCCTCCCTTCTGCATGTGGTCTGTAGTTCACTAGCTTCCACTGTATGCATGACTGCAGGGTGGTTTTTTATGTTTGCCTCTATTTTGTTGTGGTTATGGACTCATTCTGAATGGTGCTGAACAAGCGTTCATGGGAGTACAGAGCCTGGTGAAAGATCTAAATCCCTATATCTGCAGCCTCTGATGTGAACTTTACCTGCCCTATTCCTGAATCCTGTGTGCATGATGAAAGAAAGTTTTCAGTAAACTCTGAATTCGCGCAATATGCGGGGGCAAAGAAGAGAACCTGTGTTTTCATAGAGATCCTGACATGCCTAGACTGTGATGTATACACTCACATTCAGTTAACTGGAATGGAGTGTGGGGGGCAGTGAGCATATTCAGATACTGGTTATTCTGTTGTCTCTGATGGGTGTTTAGCTCCCATCCTGCTCCCTGGTGAGGAACCTTGAAAGAGTAAGTCCTCTGTGTGAGGAAAACCTGCCTGTAGAGATCCAGTGAATACTGTGCCTTGCATCATAACAGTATTTAAGACAATAAAGTGCCTGGAAAAGTTTGAAAAATTTAACAGTAAAGTGTTCAGCTGCTTGTTTGTGTCATCAAACTGCTTGTATACTAGTATTTCAGGCCATGACCTTTCTGTAATCCTTCAGTTCCAGGAGATTTCAACTTGTAAATGGTCAGTATCTTATTTTTGGCTATAGGTTAAGTGGATTATTTTAGCCTGAGATTAGTGCTCAAGATCCTCAAATGCCATCTGGGTTGTTTTTTTTTTTTTTTTTTTTGCCAGACAATACAACTTCATTAAAGGTCATTAATTTTTTTTGTAAGAGTTTGTATTTTGAAGACATACCAGCTGCCTTAAGTTGTTCTGTGCTTAGTGCATTGGTCTAGGGAGCACTGGTATGATCCCTTTCTAAGCTTTTGCTTAGAAAATGGTAGGGTGAGACAGATACTCTGCCTTGTAGCACTGATGTGTAGGACTCTTCTCTGTTTTGGAGGACTTTGGATTGTGCACCATATATTGGGCAGTGTTGCTTGCTATTTTCAATCCCAGTTAAGTTTCATAGGGCAAATTGTGTTTCATATTAAAGAAAGTGGGCTATAGTAGTTTTACGGTAAGATGTCTCTCTATTCTTCACTTTAAGTTGGGTTTAAGGGCTTTTTTTTGCTGTAACTGAAGGGAAAGGTGTAACAGAGACTTGCTGTTGTACAATATGGTGAATCAATTACATTAGCACAGATAGTGAGCAGGGTGGTACTGGCTGTGCTGCAGCTAGACTGCAGGTGTTGCATATTCCATATAGACAGATTGTGTGTTCTGAAACGGAGTCTGCTATCCGAATTAAATGTGAGGTTTTGATTTTCTCAATGTTTTTGGTCATATGAATCTAGAAAAATACATATATTAAAAATGCTGTTTTTGAGGCTTGTAAAGCTCTTGTATTATCTTGAAGCATGAAATGTGGGAATGAAATTCTGCAATTCAATACTGCTTAAAGATGCTCAAGTATACAGAAATGTTTGTGTGAGAGCAAAGTATATCCACATTAAAAACTTTTACAAGTACCCCCTGGTGCTCTGACTTAGGACATTTCATGCTTTCCAGGTAGACCTTTTGCCAGTTCTTTATTTGAAAGTGCAGTAAAAGGTACTCTGGACATGCAAATAGCATAATAATTAGTCAAGTTTGGTTCTTGGCTTTCACGAAGTGTTCTCTGCAGTTTGAAGAGAGAGAAGTGAGATTATTACAGTACCAGTCACAGCCACAGCTTGCACTGAGTTCTTTGTTTCATCTCCTACTATTTGCACTGTGGCTTTTTGGCCATTAGCTTTGTATCACTGCCAATATTCCTCCCTTACCCTATACTCCATACTATTCTGATTTGACTCTTAGTTAAATCTGGAAATTTGCTGTAATTATACGTAGACCTGCATATCATGGCAGGTAACAGTAACATTCACCTCTAAACAGGATCTGGGTAGGGTTTTGTTTGTTAGTAATAGGGCAGGATAGGATAGTTTTATGCCTCCTCAAATGTTCAGAATGAACAATGGCTTAAGCTCTGAGGACCTGACTCTCTAGGTGACTTCAGAGGCAGTGTCTCAGTGACTTCAGCTGGTGGTCAAAACATGTTTTTCTGCTGACCCTGCCTAGGTATATGCTATACCACTATAACAAGCAGACACTGAATTCTGTGGAATAAGGATGGCATCTGTAGACTTTACTAATCATATTTTTTTTTTACAGTTACACAAGTGTGAATGTATGATACCAGGGTTTTATTTTAAAGTTAGGGTTTTTTTTTTTTTTTTTTTTTTTCATTTTGTGTTGTTGCATATGGAATCACTATACCAAAGGGAAGCTTCCTAATGGGATTAGTAGGTTTTTGTTCTCTATGCAGCTTTTGACATTCCTTAGGTATTCTGTCTAGTAGCTCTTCCTGCTATGATTCAGTACAGGAGAATGTTTCAAGCATGTGCATGTGTATGTATGTAATGAATCAGCTGGTCTAGGTTGGGGAAGGGTGAGAAAATCAGTCCTGGTTAATTTTCTTTCTCCAACTTACTTGCTCACTGTATTGCTATGAAAGTTGGAGATCAGGTTTCCCAAGATAAACCTGCTCTTGGGCAACAAATTTAGACTATGTCATTTATGAATCTCAGCTTACAAAAAAATAAATGCATGCCAAAGAGAGATGTAATCCTCTGTCCACTCAGCTGTAAATTAAGGCTTTTTCTCCCCCATCCTATAGTGAATAATAGACACACTATTCGATATGTAAAACTAATAATGATTTTGACTTCTATTTATTTTAATTTTTTTCTTTGCTTATAGGTGTGAAAGAAAATGTCGGTCAGCATGCATGAAAATCGCAAGTCTAGGGCCAGTACTGGCTCCATAAACATATACTTGTTCCACAAGTCATCCTATGCTGATAGTGTCCTTACTCATCTAAACCTCCTGCGTCAGCAGTGTCTCTTTACAGATGTACTTCTCCATGCTGGAAACAGGTCATTCCCCTGCCACAGAGCAGTTCTAGCTGCTTGTAGCCGCTATTTTGAAGCAATGTTCAGTGGAGGACTGAAAGAGAGCCAGGACAGTGAAGTCAACTTTCACAATTCTATTCACCCAGAAGTTCTGGAGCTTCTTCTGGACTATGCATATTCCTCCAGAGTTATCATCAATGAGGAAAATGCAGAGTCACTGCTGGAGGCTGGTGACATGTTGGAGTTTCAGGACATTAGAGATGCTTGTGCAGAGTTTCTAGAGAAAAACCTTCATCCCACCAACTGTCTTGGTATGCTGCTGCTGTCAGATGCTCATCAGTGTACCAAGCTGTATGAGCTCTCTTGGAGGATGTGCCTTAGCAACTTCCAGAGTATCAGTAAAAGTGAAGACTTCCTCCAGCTGCCAAAAGACATGGTAGTGCAACTCCTTTCCAGTGAAGAATTAGAAACTGAAGATGAAAGGCTAGTATATGAATCAGCTATCAACTGGGTCAACTATGACCTGAGTAAGCGTCACTGTTACCTGCCAGAGCTACTGCAGACAGTGAGACTGGCCCTCCTGCCAGCCATATACCTTATGGAGAATGTGGCCATGGAAGAACTTATCACCAAGCAAAGGAAAAGCAAGGAAATTGTAGAAGAATCAATAAGATGCAAGTTGAAGATCTTACAGAATGATGGAGTGGTCACCAGCCTGTGTGCCAGACCCCGAAAAACTGGCCATTCACTTTTTCTTTTGGGTGGCCAAACCTTTATGTGTGACAAGCTGTATTTGGTAGATCAAAAGGCAAAGGAGATCATTCCAAAAGCTGACATTCCAAGCCCACGGAAAGAATTCAGTGCTTGTGCCATAGGCTGCAAAGTGTATATCACTGGGGGACGAGGATCAGAAAATGGAGTCTCCAAAGACGTTTGGGTGTATGACACCCTTCATGAGGAATGGTCGAAGGCTGCTCCCATGCTGGTAGCTAGGTTTGGCCACGGCTCTGCTGAACTTAAGCACTGTTTGTATGTAGTAGGCGGGCACACTGCAGCAACTGGTTGCCTTCCAGCTTCCCCTTCAGTATCCCTAAAGCAAGTAGAACAGTATGACCCCGTGACCAACAAATGGACCATGGTTGCCCCACTACGAGAGGGAGTAAGCAATGCAGCTGTAGTCAGTGCGAAGCTGAAGCTGTTTGCTTTTGGTGGTACCAGCGTTAGCCATGACAAGCTGCCCAAAGTCCAGTGCTATGATCAGTGTGAAAACAGATGGACTGTACCAGCCACCTGCCCCCAGCCCTGGCGCTACACGGCTGCAGCTGTTCTGGGAAATCAGATTTTTATTATGGGTGGAGATACTGAATTCTCTGCATGCTCTGCTTATAAATTCAACAGTGAGGCATACCAGTGGACTAAGGTGGGAGATGTGACAGCAAAGCGAATGAGCTGCCATGCAGTAGCATCTGGAAACAAATTGTATGTGGTTGGAGGCTACTTTGGCATTCAGAGGTGCAAAACATTGGACTGCTATGATCCCACATTAGATGTATGGAACAGCATAACAACTGTGCCCTATTCATTAATACCCACGGCATTTGTCAGCACATGGAAGCACCTCCCCTCCTAATTGTGTATATGTTGGCAATTACAAGTTATCAGGTAAGAAATAACACCTTTAAATTTCAGTGTAATAATGCTTTTCAAAAACCTTTTCAGCAGCAGCTCTGAGGAGGCGTTAGTCTATTTGATGCAATTTTACATCTGGATCACCTGAGACACATATGTTCACAGGCTGTTGTCAGCCAGGCAGCGCGTCTGTGACAACACCAGATCTTGGAAGGAGTTTACCACGTATCTTGCACTGGCCTTTACAAGGCTTTTTCCTATATGATTTAGATGTAAAGGACTGAGAAAAATAACATTTTCAACTTGTGTGGAAATGCAGGTAATCTTTTGAAAATTGACTCTGGCTCTTAAGTATTAAATGCATGCTAAACAAAGGTTCCACTGCCATTTGTCTGATGACTGAGACTAGGTCACTCTGCATCCTGTAGCAATACCTGAAAAAGATACAGTAAATTCTGATCTGAAGCCTGATAGTGAATTCACTTCGATTTTCATGCAGACAGTGCAGACAGCCTTTAGAGAAAGCTGCTGTCTTATGATAGGTGTTTTACAAGGAGTTCAGGCCTAATTTTCAATCTCAGCTAGAAAGCGTGGTTGCATCTTCATGGACTAGGGTTGCATTTTCTCCATACTTATGCTTATATATGATGAACTAGGTATAGTGTCAGGAAGATATGTAATTAATATTGCAGCCTGAAATAATTACTAGTCTATAGCACACAATGTTCCAAAACAATTTAATTATACATAATGGGCCAGGTTCTTACCAGATGCAACTTCAGCATTGTATCTTCTCACAAGCAAGTCTGAATTTGGTCTTGCTTGATGGGTTGTTGTGCATTTCTTACTTTTGGGAGGAGGGGAGAAGATTTTTGCTCTTAATCTGTGTATTTTGCAACAAACCTGGCAGACTTCCATTTGTGTTGTGTTGCTTTTATTCCCCATTTCCTCCTTGTGGCTTTAGTACAAAATCAGTTACTGCCAGCCAAATAAATAGAGTGATCTCCTTGATCCTAAATAATCAATGCCCTGTGAATGGTGGCTTCTTTTTGGATTTGAGCAGTGTATATTGTACCCATGAAGACAGGCAGCTTATAAGAAAAAGGCAAATAAATAGAGTTGCAGTAATTAAACAAGCTACTCATGTGGCTCTGGGTTACCTAAAAGTTCAGATTGAAGAGGTTCTCCAGAATATGGGAAGAACTTGTGTGTAAAGACTTCTCTAGTTTCTTCTGTTTGGGACAGATCACTGGGGAGGTTTTTTGGTGTTTTTTTGCAGCAGTCTGTCTAACTCTTGCAGTAAATGCAAACCCCAAAGGTTTTTGAAGCAGTCAGTGTAGATAGGGCAGACAGTTACTCCTGTAGTTGTCTTTTGGTTGACTGGGAGTTTTGATTGAGTAAAGAATACAAGGTTGGGCCCATGCAAAGCCAGAGCTCAGCTTTGAAATCTCCTGTGAAACTGGGCAGTGTTGTGCCATGATGCTCTGCTCTCAGGTAGTTGTTTGCCTTGAAAACACTCTGCCCTCTGGCCACTTTGTTTTTCCAGACTTTTCTTTGGAAAGCAGAGCAAACTAGAGACTTACCAGGTCCTGGTTACTGGCCATAATTGCTCCCCAACAGCAAATGGAAGCCCTCATTTCTGTGTGTCAGCTTCCTCCTTAGCTGGGAACTGTATCTCAATATCTTCAGTTAATTTGTATTATTACTGACTTTATGCAGTTCTCAATGTTATCAGAACAGCAGTATTGAATGCCTGAACTCAGGTCTGTGCCAAGAAAAATATTGACTTACTCTTCTGAGTCTCACTTAAATGTTCTGGAGTTTACAGTGCATGAGGGAGTGTTTTCTTTTGAAAAAGAGTTCTCCGAATATAACGGTGCAAAAAGCTTTCCTTTACTCTGCAGTATCTTGTTAAAAGCCATTATTTTATCTTCACTAACACACCAGATATCTGGCTTAACTAGCACACAAGATAACTGAATGTAGCTGTAGTCTGAAATCTCTCCGGTGCTGTGTGCTCATCCAGCAAGTAGGTTGTTTTTTTTTCCTACTGACTCCTGCTGCTTTATCACTGGGTGGGAGGGCCAAAAAGGAAATTACTTGTGATTACTCTGTTTTCATGGTGCTGTGTGGCCTCAATCTGACAACTTTTAGGAAGACTTAAGTCTGCTTTGTCTTGTTCCTCAAACTTGGGAGTTCTGGGTCGGGTTTTTTCCCCTCTGTTTTGAAATTATTTATAGCTTTTTTTTTTAAGTTCATCCCATGACAAGAAACACTGTTTCAACATGAATGTTGATAGTCTGTTTTGATGGGAAGAATGTCATGCTATACTGAAGAATGCCTAGAAAAGACTAATCAACACTGGCTGGACCATTTTTTTAGACATAAAAGAAATTGCCCACTCTTGCAAAAACACTATGGACTGTTATGTAGGCTGAGTTGTTTCCTGTGAATGTTCTCTGTTGTTCTTAGACATCACAGCCTGAGAGAGATGTGGTGTGTTCAAAAGATCTGTGAGTGCACTATGGCTCAATTGCATTGTAATGAAGTAGTATTTGCCTTCTAAAATTCTAGCAGTGCTGTCAGGAATTATTGTCATGAACTGATTATGGTTTGGAAGCTGGAATTTTGATACAGCTTCACAGTGAAAAAGCAAACACAATCTCAGCATCCAGAGGCTGAGTTTCTCATCGAATAATTGATTTTATAAAGGACTCTAGGATGAATTTATTGATGGATGGTATATTGCTGTTTAAAAAGAAATTAAGCAGAATTCTGCTTAAATGAAGAGTAGATGCATTTTAAGTAAGGGAATTTTATGGCCCTCTCTGTTAGTAAATTCAATTCAGAATTTGTTAAGGTGAATAGAGGTACTGGGGCAAGACACCTTCAGCTTCCCTTCTGCTTTGCTCCAACCAGGTTTGTTTTGGCTGAGGTATAGAAAATACTCTGCACTGAGTGTTCATGTGGATTTTTGTGAAAGAGAAGTTACAAAATGTTGTTTGCTTAAAACAAGTCCACAAATTTGTAAGCTTTTCGGGGAACATAAAAATGTGGAAGTATGCAGGATACATAGTCTATCACTTTGAAGTGTATCAGGCCACTTTGATTTAGGTTTCAAGTGACTGAATTTATAACCAAAATATTAGTCAGTCTTTTTGTAGTCAATATGATGGTTTGCAGAATAATGTTACTAGAATAATAAGTCAGAATCTCACCCTAAATAATTATGTTCTTGACTCATTTATGTATTAATAGTTGGGTATTGCACAAGAACCTTGAGGTTCAGGGTGGGCAGGGAAGCCCATCCAGCTGGGTTGTATCCTAAGCCTAGCTTTTAGATTTTCTTTGACATCTAACAAAAACCTTATGGTATATTGTTGCAGCAAAACCTTTTAAGTCATTTCTCTATCCTTTCCTTCCACCTCTTCCCATGCTTTTAGTTTACTCCTTTATTTGGAGAAGAGAATTGGAACCTCAGATCTGGAGAAGTTTTTATGAAGAAAAATCATTCAACATTTCTTGGATTTGAAGAAAATCATCTGCACCTTGTAAATTATCCAACCTAGACATGAAGGAATGGGAGAAGAAACTCCTGTCTTCAGTGCTTCAACACGTGGTTTAAATATGAATGGACAAACCTCTGATCTGGTCCTTTTGCTAGTAATTGTGGATTAATGCCCATGTTAATCAGTCCTTCAAAGAAGAAAAAAGCAGAGACAGAACTCCTCTTAGCTGTGCACCACACATCACTTGATTTCCATGGACCCCACTGTTTTTATGTGAAATTTGAAATGGTTGTCACCTCTCTTTGTGGTGGTTTGAAGTGCCAGCACCAGCTGTAGAGGCAGCATGCCAGGTCTGAAGCAGCAAGATGCTGCTGTGAATGAAGATACAGCAGCATTGCTGCTGAACTCTGCTGACTGGAGTGTGCTTGCCTGTGGGCAGTGCCTACAGCATCTGTTACACCCTATGTTGCATTGTCCTGTGTGCAGTAAGTGATCTGCTTCATAAGGACCAGTCCAGTGGTGAAATGTTTTTGCAACAGTGGGGAACAAACATAACATCCCCAAAATGCTCATTGTTCCTGTTCTTCCCTGTATTTATAATTCAGTCTGTCCCTTTCCTATTATGTTGTTGTAGATATAGTTATTTATTGTTCAGTGTTTGCATGGTGAAACAATGCCTGCAATTGTCTTCATGTTGCAAGGGCTTGTATGAATTGTATGTTTTGCACATAGTGTGATTGCTGACTTGCTCTGCTGCACAAAGAAAGAAAACTATTGGGTAACAGTTGGAGATGGAAGGGAGGAGTGGCTTCCCAGTCGGAAATGGAAGGATTACAAGACAGGATTTTAAATCACACACGTACTAAAGGAAGAAGCCATGGAGGTCACTTTCTCAGGCCACCAGCTCCTCAGCTCCTCAAGGTTGCATGTGGTGTGTCTTGTAGATGGTGTCCTTGCAACATTTCATTTGTTGGTCATGCCTTTCAATTTCTAACCTGGAAATAGCCAAAGTCTCTTGCAACACTCGCTTTGTGCAGCTTCCTGATTGCAACGCAAATACTGTGGAAGAGCTTCTGGATACCAAGCCCAGATGAAGTCATTGTCCAAACTTATTTATTTATTTATTAGGTTGGAGGAGGGTTACCTACAATATAGCCACATTGTCCTGAAGGAGTGGAGAATGGTGATTCAAGAATAAAAACAAAACAAAAACCTCAACATAGGTTAATGATGAAGTCTTAAAAAAAAAAAAAAAAGAAGAAGAAAGAGCATCAATTTTGCACTGACTGGATTGCCTCATCCATCTGGATTTCAGATAATCTGAGTGGCCAGATGTCAAAGACCCAAGTGCTCTAGAAAAATTCTTATGGGGATAGAAAATTAATTTCAAACCTCTTATCTAAAAAAAAAAAAAAAAAAAAGCCCTCAAACTCTGCTGCTTTTTATTTTTGTTATCCAGGTGTGTCTTTAATCACTTGGTTGCTCAGAAGCCTCAGAGAATCCTGAGAAACCAAACTTTGATTTTTAAATAAAATTGTTTCTTATTATTCCGGTCTTTGGACAGAGATGAAGCTACTCTTTTTCTTAGGAATTTCAGAAGCTTGTGTTTCACAGGTACTTTCTTTACCAGATCCTGTAATGAAGCTTGTATTGTACTGTGTTTTTTCTTAAATATTTCTGGAGCCCTCTTAAACTGACATATTCACGGTGTAACATGGTTGGTGTGTGCTGTGGTATAAGTAAACAGCTGCATGTGTGCATGCAAAACAAAAATACTCAAGTTTGTGATGCTTGCCTTTCTCTGTGTGAAAGTGATGTAGCTGTATTTGTGAAAGTTTTGTCATCTGAAAGTGTTTACATTGGTCACTGGAAGTTTGTATGCGCTGCCTTACATTTGATTTGCTGTTTGGAGTAGACTCTTTACATTTCAGAAATAAAGTATTTGGAGTTCCATGAATACTGAGGGAACATTGATTAATAAGCAGTCATTTGCAGTTTTTAAAAGGGTGAGTTCAAGCTAGATGTGATAAAATTATAGTTCCACTGATGAAACTGATTCATTGAAGTGGTAGATTAAAAAAGTATTTAAACCCACAGCCTCTCTACCCTTGCCCCCCCTTAGACAACCTTTAGCAATAAGAAAACAAGATTAGGATAGGTCTCCTTTCTATATCCCTGTACCTGCACAGGTTGCCATGCTGAAGCAAACAGCCTTGAAGTTTTATTGGCCTTTCATCTTGTGGATCACTCTCAGGAGTGAAGGGAGCCATAAAATCAGACTTCCTGTGTTTTGCATGTCCTCTACCCAGGCACTAGCAATTACATAAGGTACCAGGAAATAAAGAACTGGGTCCCCAGGGGCCCCTGTGTTTGAATAAGGGCATGTAGCTTTGAGATATGTGTTCTCTGTCTAGCTGATCAGAGTCCAGAGGTGAAGCTGCCTTTCATCATTGTTTAGCTTATGAAATCTGTTTTGTAGGACAGCTACAAAAAGTGGGATGTTCAGCTTCCCAAAGTGGGATGAATTTTCTGCAGCTGTTTGCAAACTTGTGGTGTGCTTTCAAGTCCTCAATTAATTCCTGTGTGTAGGCCGAAGGAAACTGAAGTCAGGGTGGGCCTCTGGCTCTGCAGGGACTACATGAGGCTCTTGCCCTATGAATTGTGGGAATCCTGGCTGACTACTTGACAATTTTAGCCCTGCGAAACACCCCAGACTTAGAAGCAGTTCACAGCAGAGTGCACACAAAAACCCTGGCATAAGATAGGAAGGTTCCTCTCTTTTTGCAGGCTGGTTACTGTAGAAACACATAACAAAGGACAGCCTTCCTCTTCTGGTGAAATTGTGCAGCCCCTTTTCTGTATGTCTGACACCTGTCTGAATAAGAGTGATTAGAACAGAATAGTTTCCATTCCTGGCCATTGAAGATGTGGTTCATGTGCTAAAAGAAAACTGCAAGTGAAGAAGTAAAATTGTCTATGTTGTTTGCTACTATGTCTTAAGATTTTGTAAAATTCACTTTTTTCACAATGTGAAACTGAAGGTCAATAAATTATTAGATGTTTCCTTTTCATGGAATTTTTATTTGAAGTGTTGTCTCATCCTTCTCTCTTTCCTCACCACTAAATGCTTTGAATCCTTTATAATGCCCTTTTTTATGTCCTCTTAAAAGAAGCACATCAGCAACATGCAATTAAGTGCTTTGGTTTAAGCTTCTGCTTCAGCTGCGCTTTCCTTCCCTTTGTTCTCTTCTGCTACTCTTACTGTGATCTCTATCTCTAAGTTCAGCAGTTAAAACTTGGAGAGCCTCAAAACGTTTAAGAACAGGAAATGCAAGTTTGTTTGTGCTTGCAGTACAGTTTAGTTAGTGCCTGATACCACCTGGAAGTGGAATTAGGCATTTTGAATCCTTTCTAATTATTCCCAAGTCAGAAAATCCTGGTTGCATGTAAAACATTCCAATTATTCTATATACGTGTATAGTCAAACTCTTTGAACTTTTCATCTTACTTACATTTTTGTCTGTACATTGTGGTCGTGTTTTTCTAAGTTTTGGGGTTTTTTTGTTTGTTTGTTTGTTTGTTTAAATACCATTTTAATACTATTGATTTTCTACATTGGCTTAGCACCTGTTTGGCCTGAAAGTGTTGCTGAACACTGTCCAGATATAAAATAGCAAGTCTTCTGACATCTTCTAAATGACCTCTATTACCTCTATTATTACCTCTATTACTTTTTTTATTTTTTTTATTATTACTCTATTACTTTTTATTTTTATTCTTCTTATTAATAAAATATTAACAATATTAATACAGTATTAATAATAATAAAATTAATTTTATTTTTAAAATTACTATTACTCTATTACTCCTGCAGCTGCCCTGTGAAAAGCCACAGGTTTCTTTGTGGTCTTTCTTTACTCCAAAGAGTTGGGGCCATAGTATTAAGTGACTACCTGGCCTTGGCATGGCTTGGTTAAACTGTGTTTGAGATATTTGCCATTAGTATTTGCTGGGGGAGTGGGACGCTTAGAGAATCTTTAAATATGAAGAATACCAGAAGAAATCAGCCTTTCCACAGAACGAGGTAATGTTAAATTAGTTTCTGTGCTTATTGCAAGCTCTTTGCTGGACAGTAACCTGGGTTGGTTTCCTTTATTAGGATTTCACCAGGGCATGGGATGCTTACAGCAGCACTGGGCATGAACAAACTGCTGTAGAGTGATTCAGCTGATGTCATTTTAGGGCATTGGGTTATTTGCTCTATCTGGTCATAGATTCAAACTTCTTTGCTTGGAAGTTTTCTCATACTGGAGGTTCTGATATTTATGGTGAGAGTGTAAAAAAATAATTCCATTTAGGTTTTAAACAACTGATAATCTGTACAAGACATCTGCAAGGCATTTACTTTATTCATAGTAAGTATGGGAACTAAATGCCTTGAATGATTAGAAAAAAATCAGCTCAATAGCATTGACTAAGGCTTCATCAAGCATCCTGGGGTGATCAGCTCTGACCTGTGAAAGTCTCAAAGGCCCTGTTTATGCTAGTAAATTGAATATGCCTGGGGATGGTCTGGCATGGAGGCCAGCTGGCAGGAAACAGCCTTGAGCACTTTGAGCAGCCTCTTGTCCTGGCAAGACAGGGTGGCTGCATGCAAACTGCTTAGAGTGGCTGCTGGAGTGCTCTGGCTCCTGAACCCTATCCAGGAACACTCCAGAGGAGTGCAAGTTTGCATGGGCCAAAACCACATTGGGGTTTCTCAAATGACTGAGCAGAACTGACAGTCTGTTCTATGCCTGGGAACACGCCCAAATACAGTTCGGTATATTGCCATTGTCCCAGCCAGAGCAATGAGTAACATCACCTTTAGGTCCTTGGTAGCTGGGCAGACTCATAACTGGTTACATGACCTGGCATCAGTGATCTAAATGCTGATGAAAGTGGAGGGATGAAGGAATGCTGTCTCTGAGTGACACAGACCTTGGTAAGTGGGAAAGATGGGTCCTGAAGAGGTGAGTGATGCAGCTTCAGATGCAACGACATGCATGCAGCTTTGGAAGTGCACAGAGAAGAGGGTAGGAGTGTCCACACTGTAGGTGGAAAGTGTTTGGTGTGCCCAAAGCTTTCCTGGTGACAGTGCCCTATGGGTTTTGCAGGAGGTGCATGGTGACTCCTGGTCTCAAAAAAAAAACCAAAAAAAACAAAAAAAACAACCCCAAAAAACAAAAAAAAACAAATAAAAAAAAAAACCAACAAAACAAAAACCAAACCAAAACAAACAAACAAATAAACAAAAACACACACACAAAAAAACTGAGCAGAATTCTATCAGAGCCACAGCACAAGTGTGCACATGGAAACACATATGTGTGCCCATAACCCTGGCTGGCAAACACCAGACAAATCACTTCTGTTATAAAGGATCATTAGTCCCCAGTTTTACCCAGGATGGCCTCATTTTTGGACCTTACACGCAAAATTTACTCCCCTCTACAGTGTGAAAGGCTGTCAAATGGTCTGGGGGTGTGCATGCATGTAAACCCTACAGAAACATAAATACCATAGAAAAGTCATATGTTTATTCAATTTTTTATGTTTGTGTGTGACACAAAGCCAAATACAAACTCACTCAGTAGTAACATATGCACATACACAATGCACACAAAGACCATCTGTCTTCTCTGTGTCTTTAATAATGGTCTGAATTTTAGTTTCACTATTTCTTAGAAACTCTACATTTAAATATGATAATTACCCTTAAAACATGATACATAAGGCATGTCTGTGAATTAAAATAAGTGAGTAGATAAATTACAAATATCTTTCATAATTATGTTAGGCAATTCTTCTGGCCTGACAATGCTCTGACATTCTCAGGAAACCAAACTAGACAATGTGTTTTTTTTTTGTGTGTGTCTGTCTAGTTACCCTAGAAACGATAATCTGTATCTCTGAAGCAAGAGGGAGCTATGAAGGAGGCAAAGCCGCAGGAGTTTCTTCCAATACCCCTCCTAATCCTTCTCTTTATGTTATCAGACATTCAGTAAATTACTTAACTCTTGGTAGTAGATGAAGTTCATTAGATATTTTGCAATCACTCTGGAATTTGTGGGTCTTAGTCCATGCTCTGATTCAAAGGTAAACTTTATGGCTGTGTTACTTAATTGTAGTTACATATTTATACTAGCCAAAGCCACAAATACAAACTAAGACTTTACAAATTACAGCTTTTTCTAGGAGATTTTAACATACTTCATCACATTTCATCCCAACAACAGGTTCATTAAGGAGCAAAAACACTTAGTCCCAGGCTGAGACTGAGAAGCTGGGGCATGGGGGATTCGTTGAAGAGTACAACTGAAGTAGTAGCAGAGCCTCCTCGGTTCTCCCAGCACCTTCTCCTGGAGGCACTGGGTGCACTGCACCAATCAACAAGATGTCAGGCTGCTTTGTGAGACTGGCTATGAAAACTTGTAATCTCATTCATGTTGTTAATTGGCTTGAGCAGGGTTAAACTATTTAGAGAGATATTGTCTCCCAAAAATGAACAAAACTGGGTCTAAAAGAAATAGGAAGGACTTGCCATCAGATAAACACAAGCAACCTAGCTTTTTACAAAGTAGTGAGGAACAATAATTCTTTCAGGCAGATGGTTACTCTTTACCTAAAGAGCACTGATACGAAGCAGAAAAGTTTAGGGAACTGCTGGTAGCAGAGTATTTACACAAACTTAAAATGTTATCCTGCTCCTTGGCATCCCTCCCAGTATGGAGAGATACTGAGCAAAAAAAAGATGCAGATTGGACCTTTTATCTTAGAGGCAATAGGCTTTTTTTTCCATTCCAGGAACAGAAACATCTTGTCTTAAAACACTTGGAAAGAGTGTTTTAAAACCTGGGGGTCCTATAAAGGGACTCAGTCAATGTGGCCTTCCTCCAAGGGTAATTGACTGGCTGGAGTGGCTTGGTTCAAGGTTTGGTAAGTGAGAGGAGACTAGTGGCTGGTGGAAGTGTCCTTGAACATACAGGATAGTGGTCCAGCTTTCATTTTCATGTGAATGTGCCCTCAGCCTATCTTTGCTCTTCTTGTCCATACCTGTGTAAATTCCTCATGGAGCTGTTGCCCCAGCCCTTACAATTAGACAGGGAGCAGTGAATACTGCAGAATTAGGAGGAAGGGAGGTAAAAAACTTTTGAAGCATTTGCTTACATATTGCCATTGAATATAGTCCAGGAGCTATATACCATGGCCTGATAATCCTGTGGAGTATCTGCCTTTGTCCTGCTCTACCTGTATGTCTCAGCCACACAGATTGTAGCTATGAGATGTTTGCAGCCCTGTGTGGCACAGACCTGTGCTTAGCTGTTTCTGGTTAACTTAAAAACCCTGGAAGTAGTCGTGTCATAAGGTAACATCTGACATAATATGTTAGACAGGGCTTTGTTTGCTATAAAAGGGTTAGTCATCAGTGCTGATGTATATCTTCTGTATGTCCTCTTTTGGCTGAAGCATGCCTTTCTTGTTTGATCCTGCAAATGAGTTTCTGGAACAGCTGGGTGGATGCAGATGCTCTCACAAGGGACAGTCTCACCTTGCTTGTAAGTCTCCAAACACTTTCCCAGTTACTGGGGGTATTTTATGTCTTGATTTATTGGCTACTTTACATTTTCAACAAAACAATTTGAGTTGATACAAGCAATTCCCTTTCCCCCACCTCCCACACTAGTGAAAACCCCCCCTTTTGGTTACACAGCAGTGAAGTCTGTCTTTCAACACCCAGTGGTTTTTTTTTTCAGATTTATTTGCCAGTCTTCTTGTGATGGATGCTCAGTTTACTTGATTTTCTATACAAAGGTGGAACTTTTTTGATGTGTTACTTAGCAGTGGCTGGGAAACCCACCTGTCTGTGTCTTCCTGGCCACAGCATTGCAGGGTACTGGGCGATGAAAGGACATCTACTTGGCTTAAAAGCAGCTTCTTGTGGGAGATGCTTTGGTTCTGCCCAGGGATGGAGGTGTTGATAATAGAAGTGTTGAGAGTGGCACCTTGAGAAACGTAGGAACTTTCTTCCAGTTGGAGCAGATCTAATAGCCTCCAAGACACTAGAGGAAGTTTCCTAGGAACCTAGAAAAGATTTTGTGAGGTTTCTTCAGTGTTCACAGTTGCTGGACTTGGGCAAGACTGGATGGGAAAAAAAAGAAGAATTTTTCTGTCACACACTTCTCCACGAAAACGTGACATTTGTGGTCAAGCAACTCTACTTTGTTAACCTCACATACAGCATTTGGGTTTCTATTTAAAATATATTTTATCTGACAAATAAATATCTACAGCAGAATAAATGGATATCTGCAGTTTAACTTCTTGATCAAAAGCCCATAGATATCTATGGTCCACCTTGCTGTCAAGAAAGGGCAGAGCACACTCACCTCAAGCTTCATGCAGGGTCATGTTGAGCTGCTGCTTGGTGTTTCTTAACTGAGACCACAGGCAGTAAATGGGGAAAATGACCGGAGCTGTTTGCAACCCCAGAAACTGGGGACATGGACCTGGATCCTGACTCTACACTGAGGCTCAACTGCAGATAATTACAGGTGAAGCTGCCAATAGGCTAAGGTACATTTTCTCACTATTTTCAGTTATTTTGGGCCTTAGAAGTACAAGTAACGTTTTTTCTCCTGCTTTAGTTAACTTCAAAGTTACAAGCATGAAAATAGTATTTGTGGTAAAAAACCCTCCAAACCGTTAAAAATTGTGGTATGAATTATATAAATTCAAAGAAAAACTAGCTGGCTGTTTAGACAATTGTACAATCAAGCCCCCATAATAAGAATCTTTAAATAAAAACACATAACAGTAATTTTAAACTGTGTTGGAAAGGCAAATAATGGATTAATTTTGATCTCTAAAATAGACAAAACCTTTTTTCCCCCGTGATCTTTGTTAAGCTAATCTGGTTAAAAGCTGGCCTATAAAATGCCTTAGCTTTCTCCCTGTCGTCTCAAATACAGTCTTTGCCCTGAAAGCATGCCTGTGTGTGCTTAACTTCACACAGCCTGAGTATTCCTTTTGAGTTCAGTGGATTAATTCCGAGACCACAATCTCAGCATGCATCACTTGCAGGATTGAGGCACATGCTAACAGGAAACAATTTTGTGATGGAGTACTGCAGACTACTAAAATGAATTGTTGAGAAAGAGCCAAACTGTGTAATGTTTTACTGAGGCCATCAAAAAGATTGGTCCATGGACAAACAGATTTTATTTTCACTTAAAGGTGCTTGAACAACACAATATGCAGAAATCAACTACAATGACTTGGAAAATCCTATCTAAACAGTACAATTTTAATACTTTTCGATTGTCACTGTCAGAATTTATCTAACATTATTTTTTCATTACACTGTATTATTCTCTTTAATATGCTTTATTAGTTTCATAAAATGCAAAAACATAAGTGTTCAATGAATATGACCCTGTCTAGACAGTGATGTGTGCATTTAAAAAATTATGAAATAGTTTCCAGCAGTTTGCCAAGAAGAGAGGGAGATGATGTTTCTTTTTTCTTCTCTGAATAAATAGGAAGAGACTAACTACTTAGTGATCTTGACAGCCAAGTCTGAGAATTCACAATATTTGTGAAGAATCAGATACAAAAATTCTAAATTTATTTCCTTCTGTTCTTACGATGATGAGAACTAGTGATCCACTAATTTTCTGCTGCTGTTGGACACCAGCAACACCTCTGATGGAGATGTGCTTAGTGAATGTGCTGTTAGCACTGAGCATATCCTGGAATTAAATGCTTGGACTAGGACTACAGTCAGGCTGGGGCAGACAGTTGTTAGTCTGGCTCAGCATCCTACATGGATTAATCACCGAGAAATGCATCAGAGCAGTTGTGAGAAACCCTACAGCAGAAACCTGTGACACAGCTAACCTTCCTGAGGAGTTTTTCTTTGCTTTCCTGGGTATGAGAAAGTTTCCTTGAAGTCATTGAGACTGTGTACTGCCTCTCCCAGAGCACTCTGTAACCAGTGTCGGGGTTATTATGTCTGCCAGCAGCCATGGCTCAGGGCAGACATAATAGCTCTTTCACCATTTAATTTTTCACCTGAGCCTGCAGTAAGGGACAGAAGATCTTGAACTGCAAAATTGTGCACATAATAATTTTGTAGTTTTATTGGTATGAAGATTGAAAATGAGTGCCTATCCAGCAAGTTCAAGCATCACACAATCACCATATCCCAGGAGGGCTGAAAGGGCCTCTGAAAATGGTGCAATCCAACCTCCACCCCAGCTTTCAGCAGGGTCAGTCATAGCAGGTTGCTCAGGGCCATGTCCTGTCAGGTTTGTGTATCTCCAAGAATGGATATGCTACAACCTTTCTGGGCAACATGTACCAGTGTATTACCACTCTCACAGTAAAATATTTTTGCTTATGTAAAAGTGGAATTTGTTATATTTCAGTCATATATCTGTTCAGTTTAACTATGTTTTAAATGTATACAAATATTTGTCTTTTTAAAATTATCTGCTGAAATGGCACAATAGTAGAAAGGCTGTTTTAGTGCAGTTTGCAATGAATATGTGTGGCTTATGTAACCTAGTAGAGGCTATCTCTGACCCATATAACCAATATTTGGTACTAAATTAAGAATAATGTGTTATCATATACCTGCTGAATTTAGAGTCTCTTGTGGAGTGGGTAGTATCTATCAAATCACAAACTGCATCTTCTTAATGGTTGGACTTGGTGATCTGAGAGGTCTTTTCCAACCTTAATAATTCTAAGATTCTTTCACAAGGACTTTTACTCTATGAACCCTGAATATATTGCTCATAGATACAGTGCTGCTCCACCACATGCATGTATGTATTTTCATAGTACTAAAGAAAGGATCAATGTTTTTCTGATAAGGCACCTAAAAATCACTGTTATTTTATAAACAGGATGTATCTTTCCAAAGGACAGGTAGATAATCTCTGGGATGGGGGGTGGTTGATTAGCAAATATATTACAACTTGTAAGGTTTGGAAGGAAAATATTTCCTGTTGTTATCCAGTAAGTTGTCGTGGGGACAGGACATTTTCATGCACAAAGTGACACTTTGTGCCTGTAGCTGAGTCTTGATTCTGAATCTTTTTGGTAACGCAGTGCTCACAAAGAAATTAGTAGGAAATGGGTGTGTGAAACAAAGCACAACTTACGCAGACCTACAGTCAATAAAGTACAAATCTTGCTAACTGTGCATTCTTTTGGCACTGATATATTGTAGGCAGAGAAGGTGGGTTGAAAATTCTCAAATTGCAGTATGAGAGGCTTTTTAGGAGGCAAAAAAGTGGAGGGTGACTTGACTGTGGCCATTGCCCACAAACCTTCTCTCTAACAGTTGTATGTGGATAAAAATATCTTCAAAACAGGGAGAATTTTGTAAGGAAGAGCCCTTGCACATTCAACACTTAGATTTATATTGTTTCCCTTTTCCATGAATTTCAGCCACAGTCTTTCACCTATTGTTTTTGGACCACAACAGTTTAAAAAATATATTTTCAACCAAAAATTTAAATGTTATTTCTTCAAGATATTTGCTATTAAGAAAAATGCTTAAAATAGTTAAACTTTTCACTTCTTTCTCTTTGCATTAAAGAAGTGTGATCATAGTCCCACAGACCTGAGCTACAAAGGGTTTCATGAGTTGTAGGACTATCAAATCAGTGCTGAATATCTGTATATGAATTTCAGATTCAAGCCTCCATCAGGTATTATTTAGTGTGATTCAGATATTCATATCTAATCCTGCGTTCATCTGATCATATATAATCTCTCTGCAGCCTTCTTAACAGGGTGCCTTTTGTTAATAAGGCCTGCTAGAAGTGTTCAGGAACTGGAACCTCTCTGCCTCCAATGGAAAAACTTCAGACTTCCTGGCAACACTGAATTTGGCATTTACATTAAGCACATTGGTATTTATTGGCTTGAGAAATTTAAAAAAATCTTTGATGCTGTTATGCCTACCAAAAATACATATGTTTTTAAATCTACAGGAGTGTCTGTACATTGTGAAAATGTACCATTATATAAACCCATGTTCTGCAAAGCCAATGAGATTCAAGTCTGTTATTGCTAAGAATCTTTTCTGCTTGAATAATCAAGTGAAAACTTCAATTTTGGTTATTTATGTAGAATAAATGAGTGGAAGCAACAGGTTGTTCTACCACATAATGAATAAAGAATAAGAAATCTGGAGGCAATCTTCCTAAATGCTGGCTATGACCTGCTTTGAATAGTCTTGCATTTTGGATCCAATTAATGACAAAGTATTGAAGAGTTTGGTTTAGAGTTGTGTACTGCATGATTGTCCCTGCTGTCAGCAAGGAGGAGATTGGGCTGCATGTGACTGCTGCTGAGGACATTGTACAGAGGGCATGCTCTCTGACCTCTCTATGCTCTTCCCTGTGAATATTGGAAGGATGAGGTTTCATAACTCTTTCATTGCCAGAAGGTGATGGGCAACTGTGATGTGCTCCAAGGGAATTTCATTAGGCACTGCTAGGAAGCATACTCTTTTGGAGAATTTGGGAGCAAAGCAAAAAAGCTTCTTTTTTCCTAGGGAAGAAACAAAGGGCTGAGAAAATGGTGGGATGTGGAAATGTTCATGAAAGGTGGCCTTTGTCAGCAATTTTCACCTCTTGATTGATGCTGGGCGTTGGAGTTACACAAACAGAGCAAGCTGCATGGCATTGCACTTTGCTGACTTTAACCACAGTAGGTTTTGCCTTTTGCATGTTGTGATCAGTTTTTGATCAGTGAATTGAGACATATCACTCTCGTTGAAAAGTATGCAATGAAGAGCTAAAAACATCCCGTTACATGGACAAAATCTACTACTCAATCAGTAATATCTGTAAGTTAGTAAATTTAGGGGAATGTAAATTTGCCCTGGCAGAAAGTATGCCTAGACCTGTTGTAACAGTTAAGCACAACAGATTAGTGGTTTAATTTACTGGCAATCGTGTAGCCCATGGGTTCTAGTTTGCTCAGCCATGGGAAAAGCCTTGGTTGTCAGTTCTTCTTGCCAGGGGAGAAGTGATGACAGCTGAGGATTTATTTGTCTGTCACACTTCCCTCCTATGAATGAGGAAGGAGTCCAAATGGATGATTAAATAAGCCAAATTAATTAGAAGAGATTTGTGAAAGGACAGAAGAAACTGAGGTAGAGCTTTGCAAAAGCTGACCTAACTGGTGGAGAAAGAGCCTTCCCAACAGTGACAACTATACAGAGACCAGGGAGCAGAGACAGAAGATTACTCCTGCTGGAAAAGCAAATCACTATGAGAGAGCAAGAACTGGGAACAAGGCAGACAGACCTCAGAAGACCAGGAGTGTAATTTTCAGCTGAATTAAGGACTGTGAACACAACCAGTATAGGGACCACCACCACACAACTTGTCTCTTGAGGTCTTTTATGCAGCCTCTATTCCAAAATACTCAGTCAGATTTTACTATATGAGAAAAAAAAGGCATCTGATTAGGTACAAAATGCAGGCAGTTAAGAAGATTTTGTATGAGATTTTATCCTGTTTTCACATCTATGTGCTAAGGTTTTACAGCTATTACAGTAGCTGTAAGTAGTTGAGGGCTTTCTTTGTTGAGTTGCATCATGGTGTGTGACTCTTGTGTGGTGTTCTGTCAGCTCACTGAGCATTGCAGGTACCTGACTGGAGTCTGCTTCCCAAGCTCTTCCACAGGAAGGTTAGTACTACACAGGCCAGAAATGGGACTTTTCTGGGAATGGAGAGTGGGTATGCAAAAGGAAATAAGTAAGAACAGGCTCTTTAGAAAACCCTGAAATTTACTTCCTTTGAATCAAAGACCCAATAAATTGCACTTTTGCACACATTCAGTTGACTTAACTGAATCAAAGCTTACCAGCATATGTGTGTATATACACACATACAAATACAGGTGTAAACATAAAAAGCACCCTTGCCCTCATGATCAGCTGTCTTTTACTGCACCCATATGTGCTCAGCACACTGCTTGAATTCACTCATTTGTATGCCAATAAGGACTGAGTAAGAAGTTACACAGGGCAGAAGAGACATCTGTATTTGACTTGAATAAATCTTTTAAATCCAGGCTGTGAGCTAGAGAAGTATGATCAAATTATATATTTTATTATGCAGCAAATTACTGCAAATGTTCAGAGTATTACATTTAAGAGGAAGAGTGCAGAACAGTTTTTTTAACAACAAACTGGACAAAATTTACAGTTAGTGCTATATTCTATGGCTAGACCATCATTTTTTCTGTTCATGACCTGGGCTGACAGAAAGTTGTGTGGGGATAGATAACACTATTCCAAATCTGAGGAATTAAGCCTTGTAGAGGATCAGACTATATTAGCTGAAGCACTAGCAACTTGTTGAGACTACCGACCTAAGCCCAGTGCTACTTGTTGGCTTGGGCAGGAAGACAACTCAATTCTGCCTGACTGAATGACACCCAGCACACAGTTTAGCACTGAATCTGAAAGAACTTTCCACAACTGATTAGATGCCTTACCAAAACGCATTTAAAATCTTGCCTTTAGGAAGTCTGATTTTGCAGTTTAACATTACGATCTAAGAACAGCCTAAATGTGCTCCCCTAGCTGATATATTTATTTTGTGCCCACTGACACAGATGGTTTCTGATATGTTTGCTCTTACAACAAATCCACAGTGGAAAGCTTCAAGCTACACGTTGGCAAAGAGGGACAGACTCTTGTGTTAGTGACTTTACTGAGCAATCACTTGAGTAGAAGAAGTCACAGAGATATAACTGTGCAAACTGTAATTTTTACTGTGATATGCTGTTTATGTTTTATATTGATATGCTGCTTATGTTTTATGGTTTATGCTCTGATAACAAGGGGTTAAAAAAGAAGATTGTGGTTTGGGAGACAACAAGTTCTGAATTTCTGGAGCCTTTAATAGCATGCAGACTTCTGGACCATCTTACTCTGAAGAATAATGAGCTAGATGGCTAGAACAAAACACAAGAAAATTTGTTCTAAGTGAAATGTCTTGACATGTAAAGATATCACAACATACTTTTTCCCTGATCAGTTTGACAGTCATAAAGTTGTGCTAATATTGTACCTATGCTAATCAGTCCCTTACTGCCCTTGCACCTCTCTCAGACAGTACCTGCCTAGAAGTACCTGCAAGGTCCCCTGCAGCATTGACGACAAAGTGACCTGCCATGCAGCCAGCACATACGAGAGAGAGCCCAGGTGTGCCACCATTGCTGGGCCACGGGGCTCTGGTAAGCTCACTTGTGTCCATGAAGCTGTTAGGACACATGAACCTTCCTTTTCAGTCTCAGCTCTATCAAAGCAAACAAGACGTTTCAAAACAGAGGCGACATGAGCAAGTGGATAAATGTAAAATCTCTTCTTTTGGTTAGAGCCTAGCCAGTATTTTCAGCCCTGCATTCTCTTTCTTTTCTATTTTTTTTTTTAATGTCTCTTCTGAAATTGCTTAAGAAACAGTCTTTCATTAACCAGCAAATAGAGTCTCTTGCGACTAAGGAGTAGATTTAGAAGATCCCTCTAATTACTGGAACCAGATTGATTGCAAATACCAGTTTGCTCCCCATTCAAGTGAAGCGAGGTTCCCATAAACTGCTACAAAAAGCTTTCATTTACATTATCCCTCCACTCCAACCAATGTTGCTATTACATAAAGGGAGAACTTGTTTACATCCATATGTTCATGTAGTTAAATTGTTTGAACTGGAAAGGCAGGAGAAATTGGATTCACATGACAGCTCATGAAATTTAAAATGATATTCTCATGGCTGATTTCTTGTCATGTGACTAATGTCTCACAGTGTGTTTTGACAGTCCAACTGAACAAATCAGAAGTTGACCAAGAACCCTGTTATATTCAATGAATTCTCTAAGTCAAGGCTTATAAGTACTTCGGAGAACTTTCTTACTGACATTTTTCTAGAGCTCCTACCTTGAGCTCTTTTTCCTGTCTAACAGAATTATAGAATCATTTATGTTAGTAAAGACCTCCGAGATTGAGTCCAACCTTGTCAACTAAACTATGACAGTAAGTGCCACATCCAGTCATTTCTTGAACATGAGTCTTCCAAGTAAGCGCTGAGGGCTCTCAATGTATTGCTGTTTTCCTCCCATGTTTTGTCCCCACTATTTAGGTATATAAAATGATGTTAATTTAACTTCTCTTAATGCCTGTCCTTTTTGGAATCATCTGGTTTAAATTTTGCTTACCTGCTTAGTATGAAGTGAGTGTTCTCTGCCTGACTGCATGAGGAAGTCAGAAGTCATTAACAGTTTGTGTTAAACTACACAGTGGGAATACACAATCTGCCTACAATGATATGTTTTGCTAAGGTGGGAAAAAATGTACTGAATGCTAAACTAAGAACGATGATTGATCTAGGGACATAGCTGAAGGACTTTGCCCTGTCCCAAAAATCACTTACAGTTGCCTGGAGAAAGTCCAAAGTAATGTAAAATACTTCCATTTGAAACATCAGCTCTCCTCCAGCAGCAGCTTCACTGGAGCTGCTCTCAATGCCAGAAGGTGTTGTTAGAACAGGTTTAACCAGTTACTGCAATTCAGAGAACTCTTTAAATAGTTTTATACTAGTTTTGCTGGATTCATTTCTGTGAAAATACCCCTATTGCTTCAGTCACCACCAGAGTGTTCTAAGATGAAGCTTTACCTCTGATCCAAGAATTATTGAGCAGCATTGATGCCTGGGTTTAGCCCAAACACTGTGTCAGCAGCAGCAGTGCCCAAATTCCCAACTTTACAAGCATGGGATTGAGAAGAACTAAGGAAGTGGGAAGGAAATGTTTAACTGAAACAGCTGTGGAAAAATACAATGAGGTCCTGTGGCTCTCTCTGCAGGAGAACCCTCTCCTGCTCTTTCTCTCTCTGTTGCTTCAGGGTGTGTGTCAGTCAGCTCTGCTTTTGGATGCAATTTCAGAACAACTAGTAAATATTGAGCTATGGAGGAGAAGGCTTTCAGCTCTTAGTAATGATCAAATTATAGAAGGAAAGGAGAGAGAGGATCAATGGCTATTGATTGGGAACAATTCACAGACAGGGAAGGGAACAGAGTGGAGGCATTCAGTACTAGGTGGAGAAAAACATGAACAGAAAAGACCCAGGTCTGCTGAGGTTGACAGCTGCAGTACCTCTATCTATTATTAAATAAAACAAAAGCAAAATGTAATCTATTATTGTTGTAATAACATATGTCAATATATCTCACCTCACAGCATGCAGATGTTTCAACCTATGCCCAGAGGAAGATGTCCAGCATAAGAAACAAGAAAACAACAAGTGTTTTCAGATGTCAGAGCATAAGGAAACAGTGGAAAGAACAAGTGGAGATATATTTGGGAGGCTCTGCTGTTATAGTGCTCTGGAGGAATTACAGACATCAGGCTATCACTATTGATTCTTAAGTGCTTATTGTGATGCCAACTGATGAATTTCCGGTTCTTTTATTCCTCCTTATGGGAGAATATGATGGGAATGTTCTATTTTCCTTCTTTCTCCAAAATCTGCTCAGAATCAAATAGTCTGAAAGCAGATCAGTGGACGCATCAGACTCTTATTTGGCTTACCAGCTGGGTATTGACAATGATGTCTGTCACTGATTTTTTCTCAAAGATCTCTTCAACAAGAACCTGAGGTCCTAATATATTATTCCAGACTTCATATTGCAAATACTGATGTGTACTTTATTCTCAAAGGAATCATGATCAAGTTTTCACTAGAGGAAGAAAAAGGCTAACAGCTGAAACTGATTTTCTTAGATAAAATAATAGCAGGAAGGTTAGTGGCTTAGTCTCTGGGCTCATAAATCTCTAGTTAGAATTGACTGAATTCTTGTTTCTCATATATAAACTGAAAATGGATTTCCCAGCAGTGTAGCGTTACTACAGCAGAACTACATGACAGCTCTCGAACAGTGGATGCGTGAAGAAGTCACTGAAGATAACAGGTTACTGTACACCATCTGAGCTGCAGGTTCCCATGCCTGCTCCTCCTCCATGGTCCAGGTGAGCTAGTTTGAAGTTGTGCGCCCTTTGATGAAAAATGGATGAACCAGTTTTCATTTGACCCGTGATATTGTGAGATGAAAACATCCATAAAGGGGAGGTTACTGTGGGAAAAAAATGACTACTTAGCTTACCATCCAATGGCTACATGTTATGTGTTCTTCTCCACAGAATCATCCCCTGGAGTACAAAGCAGAGTTCAGAAAATATTAATGCCTATGGCAGCTGTGCTGTGTTGCATTTCTGCCTCATGTGCAGTGGTGCCCTAGCAATGGTTAGTGCTTCATATACATTCTCTCCTGACTAGTAGAAAGATGTATACTTCTGGGGCTTATTAACCCAGCTGCCTTTGAGAAGATTACAAGAACAACAGCCACCACAATGCTTGCTCTGTCTAATTTAATATATTGGCTACCAGTGGTCTTTAAGCATATACACCATACAAAGGAAAGCACAAATAATTCCTCAGCTCTTTGAATCTTTTAAAATACTGCAAGTATTTCCACCTTATAAATTTGCTCTTGCTTAGTCCTATCCTAATTGTGATCAGGCTGGCTAGATAAGCTATTGGCCTTTCATCTATATAATATGCTTTTGGCCTGAGGCAAAACTAGAGTTGCTCAGTAATGTCAGAGGAACTAAACTAAAATAAACATCCACTTCTGATGTAATTTCTCCAAGGCTTTCCTTTGTGTGCAAAATATTCAATCTAGCTGAAAGCTGTGGTAACTTCTTCAGGCAGTGGCTTTTGCTTTCCTTTAGAAGAAGACTATTACAAGGATTATCAGTTGAAGTGACAAGGTGCTTATTCTACTCTCATTTCCACCAGCCTGGATCAGGACTAATTCTATTGACTTCAAGGATTTAGTCGCTGTGAGGGAAGAATGTGGGTGAAAAGGTGCTCATAAAGCTGCAGCAGCATTTTGATGCTGATTAGCACTGTTAAGCACTAGCAATCTGCTGTTGCCAGCCAGCGGCTTTCTAGAATTAGCGAGAGTGCTCTGAGCACACCAACGATCAAGAGTTCACTTGCATGAGGGTAGAGCTTTTAAAGGGGTATTTGATAAAATGTATACCAGAGTCATTCCTGCAATTTGTTTTGCCTTTTGAAAATCCACTTCTGTTCTGTTTTGTTTATATGTTTCTCAAGCATTGATCTTTACAGTGGAGTTTAACATTTCACTTCCTATCTTACTTCCATCCTGTCAAATAAAGTTTCAAATAACTGGAACCACTTGTCTTTCATGATCAAAGTGATAGAGAGACTTGTATTCTCAAGCATTCTTGGCAATATGTCAAGAACAAACCCTTATTGTGCGTAATATATAATAATATGGTTTGTTGCATGGATATATTTATTTGAAGTAGTAGCTGCATAGATTTTAGAAGGACAATGAGAAATATAATTTAAGAAATACAAGAAAAACTAAAATCAGACATAGAGGGACTTATTTTGCTATAGGGAAACAGCTGCAATTCATGGACTGTAAGGTCAGATAGGACCTTATGATCTCTAATTTGACTTGCTGTACAATTTAGGCTAAAGAATGTTTTTTAGTATTTCTTGCAGTGGGATTAGTTGTGCCCTTCGTAAGCTTTTCCAGTTAGTGATATTGATTAGTAATTTATTTAAACTCAATTGCAATAATATAAAATGCAGAGTAAACTTACCGGTTATTTTCCTGATTTCATATGCTGTGGGGTCAGTGACCTGGAAAACCTTTATGATCCCTATGTTGTGAGAAAAACTCAAGGGCTGAAGTCATGGTACCCTCTGAGTCTTAAGAAAATCTACAGGTCAAATAACCTTTTATTTCTGACCTTTTAACTGGCTCTAGTGGGCCATGAACACCAAAATGCCAGCTCTTTCAGACTCCTGGAAAGCTTCAAGCCTCTTGAATCTAATTCTCTCTGAGAGTTTTGCTCTCATATATTCAGGTCACTGATATTGCAAAAGCAACTTGCAGCAAGGGGGAAAATTTGGAGCATCCATGGTTGGGTAACTAGTGTTACACAGTGAATTCAAGGAGTCATGTAGCTCGGGAGCCACTCTTCTGACTGAGGGTAACTCATAGGTTGGTCTCACCTAACCATGCCTTTCTAGGGAGAAGAGGGATGCAGATCCGTCATGTGTTTTATTTGGATGAGGCCAGTCAATTCACTGGTCTCAGAGTAGCTTTTCTCCCACTCTGCTGTGTTCTCCACTATAAACTCCATTACTTCCATTTTAGTCATCCTATCTTTTCCTTTCTTTCTAAGAATGGCTTGTCTAACTATGCTAAAATAACTGTCTATTCTCCTAACTTTTCTATTAATGTCTATTTTGCAGGCTTCCAAAGTTATAAATTGTCTCTGAACTGTTTTGAAGACAACTTCAAGATATGTTGACTTTGAGAGATTGAGGGGTGAAACTCTAACTTTGTTCAACACCACCAACATGCAGCCACTCTACTGGTGAAGAGAAAGGCCATTTCCCCCAGTTTTTTTCTTCCTCCCCACCTGAAAATCATCTTGAAATCAAATAGGATCCATGTTTTAGGATCACTTCCACTCAATCTAGGAGAATGAAAATCAGGGGTTGTTGTAAAGGCTGAAACCAGGAGCTGACCTCTTTAAGACTTGTCTCTTGTTCACTTTTTCAATATGTGCATGCAGGTGCGTGTACACATACATCCATGCTGCATGGGGAAATACTGTCATATTCTTTTAATCTGCTTTTCCTTCATTATCATTTGCAGAAACCATTGCAATTTGCAGGGTGATGGTGTCCCTCCTGTCTCAGAGGGAAGGAAAGACCCTACAGAAATGGCAACACCAGTCTACATTGATTGCTCCCAAGCAAAAGTATGGAGTATGAAAGTCTCATTAGAGACCTCTCTCAAAACCCAAACCTATCAGGCACTGAGGCTGAAACCTTGCTGGTGTTGCAGCTGAAGAATATTCTGCAGAGCACAGAGGGCCAATTCACTTATGTGCACTCAGGTGGATCACAGGTATTTTTGTAAGTGCCTGCAGCAGCATTAGTGTAGAGGGAATAGCATTCCAGAGTTATGGCTGTAATTTCAGAACAGATCAACTACTGACCTACATTCCTTTGTTGTCTGTTCTGTAAGGCCTCCTTCTTTTTCAGTATAAATATGTGAAAAAGACTGTGCTGTCATACCTGTATCTATGAATCTTTCCTTAAAACTGAGAAGTTGAATCCTACTTGCAATTTAAAAATTTACTTCCCTTCCATCTTTGTGCTTTGAGATAATTGGAACATGTATTGAGCTCAGTTGTGGAAGACTACGAAAGGTTGTTTTTGCCATTTAAAGAAATTATGGGATTCCCTGAGTACTGGCCAGCCGTATGGTGCACTGTGGGACACTGTGGGTTTCTGTGCTCAATGCTGCTCTGGCAACAGGTACATTCAGCATAGTTACTGCCTTCAGCAGAGTCATTCCTGATGGCTTGCAAGGAAAAAGGCAGCCGGCTTCAGTAGAGCTGTCAGGAGCCTGGAGTCAGAACAACTATTCCACATCCTGCAAAACTGCCTGCTGTGGCTGTTTGGGGACTTGACTGTCGCAAAGCTCAAGTAGACCAAGTTTCTACAGGTGCAGTTCTGGATTGTGGGTCACTGGAGAATATCGTAAGAGTAATTAATTGATCTGTTCAAGTTTGGCTATCTGGTTCACTGAAAACCAGTTCATTCCTAGGGAGTGTTTCAGTGCTAAGGGATCGTAAAACATCTATAGCCCTTTTCTGATGCATTAAATGCCTGGAGGAGTCTCATCTATGACAGCTCAGCGCTATGTCGCCTTCCTGTTCTGATCTGTGGGCATGCTGGAACAGGCTGGTGAGGGCAGCAGTCTGTCCACACTTATGGTTGCCGTTCTTGGGCCAACTCCAGGTTTGAAGTGTGACAGGACACTTTCCATCTCTATACACCACCTCCTTATGGGTACACAGAGTATGACACGTAGTTTCATTGAGGAACAAATCTATTTTGTTTTCAATGTTGTATCAAGGACTGGGTCTTCTTTGGAATGCTCTTGAAATAATCTGGATCTCTTCAAGAGAGCCACACAACTGTCAAAGTAGGATAATCTCAAGTTATGACTTGGTTTTGAGTTCTAATATGCTGGGATTTTTTAAATGGAGATAGGTATACCTTCTATTGGCCCAGCCTTCTCTTTATGCAGATAGAGTCTACACCAGAGCCTCCTGAGACATATCACAACTTTTCCATGGACTTTGGTGGGATGCCAGGAACATTGCTGCCTGAGACAAACAGCTACTACATAAGAAAAAGCCAAGGCTTAAACTTCAAGGACTTGCGCACAGTCAGGTAGACTTTATTTGCATGACAAGCTCAATGGTATCAGCAAAATGTAAGGATAAACTTCTGCTTATCTCCTTTGTAAGAGAAAATTCTTAAAAAGGTTGTGTTGGAAAATTTTTCTGTAATGAGAAACATTATCACAAAATTCTGATTTTTTGAAAAGGAATTTTCTTGAGAAACATAGCAACTTTGTTGAAGACATAGCTAGCAAAGGCTTCTCACAAAGGACTGGAACTTTATGTGTGAGTGTCAGAGAAAAGGGAGAGGAAGAAATGGAGAAACATATACTATCTGACTCTACTGAATCAGATTAAAGATCCTATTTTTTGTCAGGTTGAATCTAGATGCCTATGGAAAGAGGTTAAGAACATAGAATACATATGGTGAGCCTTCTTTGCATATTCTCTGCTGAAAGGCAATGCGAAGAGAGGGAAGATGAGCACATTCAAGTAAGACAGCAGCCCTGGGGTAGGGGCTCTCACCATCAGGTCCTGAGCCTGGCCTCAGGTCAGGTATAACAAAAACTTCAGTCTGGGCTTCATAGCAAGTGAGAGCCATGAAGAGTGTCACTGAGAGTGTGTGTGTGCGTCTTTAGCCTTTCATTAAACATTCATTCAGATTTAAAAAGAAAATATTTTCCAAAACTGCTCAGTTCCCCAGGAAGTAGAATTTGCATCATGTGGCCAGTTCTGGGCTTGTTCCACCACAACTCTCACATGCAATCATTCTAGAGTAAGAAACACCTTTCCCACTCTGGTAGCAGGGAGCTTTGTGTAGGAGCACTGTCTGGATCATCTCCTTTGCTCTTCCCATCAGATCATCAGATCATCAGATAAGTTTCTTCCTCATGCTCTTGGGTGTGGTGGTACTATATCAAATAAGACCATTAGCACCTTTGATACAAAGGCAGTGCAGAAGTGTGATCTACCTGACTAAGAGAACAGTACCTATTAAAAATGATTAAATATTAAGTGCAACACCTATCACAGTCTGGGCAAATGATTTGCACAGCTCTTTTACAAATGGGACCATACAAGGACTGGGAAATCTGGATTTCTCTTGCAAGCTGTGAGGCACATCCACTTGTGTTGCTATCTATTTTCACTGCTGGACCACCACACTGTTTCTCACCTCAGAGTTTGATCCCTTCCCCGGTGATTCAGGTAAGACATTTCATTGGCCTGATGACATATGCTGAGTGTAACAGCAAGAAATCAAAGATTTTGGAACAAGGAATTGATGTGAAATCATACCAATACCATTTTACAGTGGTGGGCTACTTTTTTGACATCTTCAAGTATATATTTCTCTCTGTGATACTTTTGTGCTACATTTTATATAAGTCGAGGACACAATAAAAAATATGTATCCCTTTTTCCATCCTTATTTAGCACAGGTTTTTTTTTTTTTTTTTTATGCTAACTTGCACTGAATTCTGATGTGTATTCAGCAGTAGAAAAATAGTTTGGAGTGAAAAACTGAAAAGTGATATGTTGCTAATCATGCAACAGCATGGGTCTAAATGTCTTTAATTTCTAGCTGACTTTAGAGTGACTTTGTGAACCACAATATTGTTGGGCCTGCACTTAATATATATGGTTTAAGGTTAATATAGATTGACTATAAACAGTCCCCAAATGCAATGATTTTCCTGATTTCAAATAATATGATAAAGTACTGTAAGAGGAAAGGTTGCAGTCAAAGGTATCCTTGATGTGTTTGTGCACATTTCTCTTGATAAAATACTTTTGCTGCTGAGGAGACTTCTTCCTTGCTGCTGAAACATAATACTCAGGTTTAACAGAAAGTAACAAGCAGAGTGTCATGACAAAAACACATCATCAGTACAAGAAAAGCCATGAGAAATGCACATTCTTGTGTTAGAAGCCTCACGTGTGATATACATGTTCACATTGCGCGGATGACTTGCCAAAGCAATGCAGGCCTAGAGCAGGCAGAGGGGCAGAGGAGAGGTTAAAACAAGTTGGAGAGAGATGCTGCTTGGGTATGGTGCTTCGGTGGTTTATCATGACAAGGTGAGGAATTTAATATCAACAAGCTGCAATGGCTAAGGAGATTACTGTTCTTGCCTTTCCAGCCAACCTCTTGCCAAAGGGTACCACATTGCACAGCCCTGCCCACTAATTTAAACTACTGTTGAACCACTTGGGTTCAACTTGTTGGACAATCTTTTTTGTGATTTATCTTTAAAAGTGATAAAATTTGAATGAAGTCTCATGGAGGATTGAAGTTTTAGTCCATCCCAACCATTGCCATTGAAACCAACAGGAAATGCAAATAAAAGCCTAACACCCTGAAGCTATCAAAAAAATAAAGCTTCCTCTTTTCTAATAAAAAGAAAGACCAGAATAGCATAATTTTCCTCATAACACTGAGTAATCAACATTGGCACCCAGGAGGTCAACACATTTCTGAACTGTTTTATTCTGCATGGGTGAACTTGAGAAATTCAAGCCAAATTACTTACTGACAGCCTCTCCTGCAAGACTTACAATGTAGAGTCAGCAGAAGTGACTTTGAATGACCAATTATTTCTGTTATTCTTGTGAAAAGCCAGTATTTTACACAGCCTGCCCTTCTTTCAAATTGCCTAGTATCATTTTATGTCACTCTGAAAATTCACTTTTTGTGGCAAAGGTAGTACATTGTTATTATTGGTAGATTGCAGGAGTGCAATGACTAGTCCTTTAGTCAGTTATCCCCCTGCACATTCTTTAAATCTGTAACAATTTCACGTAATGTAATTCTTACTGGGACAAATGTGGCTGAGAGATAAGCCTTGGGGAAGAAGGTAAAGCTGCTGAACAATCTTGAATGAACAGACTAACCCATACACATTGCCTCTTACAGTTTTTCTGATTTGTATATTGCAATTTATGAATTAGATCCCATTTTCTTAAGACACGAGAAATTAAAGAAATGAAAAAGTCACTTGTTCCATATGCTTGTGAGTTACATACTTTTAAGCAGATACTGCTGCTCAGTGAAACCAGTTTTCTCTGACAGATTGCTCTGCTACTGTATTTGATTTAATTTCCTACAGAATAGGACCAAGTGAAATCTGTTATGGTTAACTTGTAACATGACTTTTTCCAACACTGTCCTCATATCAATCATCTTGAGTCTTTTTTTTCCTTAGCTAAATGTTTAAAAATAAAATGCACACAGGACCAATATTTACACAGGTCAAACCCAGGCAAGTGCTGTTCTGCTCTCCATAAGCAAGAAGAGGAAATGGAAACTAAGCATTAAAACAATTCCAGCATAGGGACCCAACTTTTTTTTTGTGTGTACCCTGCTTGCTCCCAGTGAAAACTTAGTCAATCCTCTGATGGTAATTACCGCATTGTAACTGATGTCCTAAATCATCCTACATTTAAAGGAGGAACTCATGTCTGGAGGAACATGTAGAATGCTGGGCTTTTTGCTCATTCTCTTCCAACTTGTTTGTGCATAATTTGGGAGAAAGTTCAGATAACTTTTTACTTGTAGGAAGCAGCAGGAAACTATCTCCGTTTCTGAGAACCCAACCTACTAGTAAGGCTCATTTTCTCTCAGATCCAGGGATGCAGGAGTGATCACATGAGGTTTGTCTTGGCTGATGCCTGGCTTTGTTCCCACTGATAAATGGATAGGAGAGAGCTGTGAGGTGAGTGTAGTGGAGCCACCCTTGCAGATTTCCTTAGTGCAGGATGAGAACAAAACTAGGATACATATAAATATGTAGTCACCAGATGACACAATGAGAAAATGTCAATCAAAATTCCAGGGTTAGGAGTATGACATTTTTCCAAGTTCAGATGAACTCTTGATTATCACCAAGATAATCCTGGGAAGAAACATCCCACAACCCACATGATGTCTCTCTGCTTGTCATCTGTTTTCTGGTGAATCAAAATATGCCCAGACTGGGCTTTCTTCTCTCCTGGGCTATGTAAGAAGTGCTTATGAATGTTCTCATGTTCATATTAGTAGAGAAGGAAAGATCTCTTTAAATGGTTATACAAATGCAGAGGGCTCTAGAGGTTGGGTTTTCTCATATGCTGGGTCAATATTGTTGCAGTTGGGCTAGCCATTTGACATTTCATTGAACAGTATTTATGCTTCCAAAATTTGCCCCAAAGTAAGTTTCCAAGCTTACTGAAGCAAATTATTAAATATCTCTTGTTATTTGGTGGCAATCACACTGACAATCTGTTTTTTTTTTCTTGTGATAGAACACATTATGATTTCAAAGTCTCTTAAAAAGATAGGGCAGAACAAAAGAGCTTTAGTGTTTGGGTTGTTGGTTTGTTTTGGGTTTTTAAATGCATTTTACTCCCCATTTTTCTTCAATCTTTTCCTATGATGGACTTTGAAATTATTTGTCTATGGAACATGGTAAAGCTACTACTGGAATCTTCTAAAATGTTTCCTACAAGTGACTTTTCTCTTCAGCAGTCATTACCTTCAGCCATGTTTTTTTTTTCTTTAATCTTTCCATTGTCATTTTTTTTTTTTTTTACTATATCTTGCCCATTCATTGTTGGTATAACGATTGCTTACTTTGGAAGGGACTGCTGGGTATCTTGTAGTTAGAATGAGTTAATATAAAACTTATGTTCACTGTTCACTGTGCCTCTTCTGGCTGTGTCTCTTGATTGTCATGTTTGTTTCCTGAATATTTGTTTTATCCACATAGTTGCTTTCCCTGAAACTTTGTTGAAAGGACCTGTTTAGTCTATTCTGTCTCCTGCAGTTTTATCATTTAAATGTGAGTACCTTCCTTTCTTGTATTAATCTAGTAAATGTCTTGTATCTTGAGATACTTTTCTTCTCACTTGTGCAGTATGTGTACAAGCAGGCAGACTCATTCCTTAATCCATAATAATCTTGATTCTACAAAGAGCTAATTGAGAACCAAAAGCTTATAACAATTGTGCCCTCACATTTATATCACTGTGCTTCCTCAGCTCCTTTTGATGTCTAACAGATCTGTTGAAATGTCCCCATCAATTCTTGCCACAATAGAAGAGTCTTACTGGGCATTTTTTACATTGCGAAAGGTGTTTTTTTGTTGTTGTGGCGTATTTTTTTTTTTGGTTTTGATTTTCAATGCAGCCTTTCTGTACTCCACCAGTAAACATGTAATTTGGCAGGGTTATGGGTTATGCAAGTAAAAGAAGGGTAAGTTTAACCTAATAAAATAATAATTTTGTTCTGTTTTTCTGATATACAAGTCTTTTATGTATATAAACTCTGTAATCCATGGTTTGTGTGCACAGAAAAATACTAAATCTTTGAGAGTTATTCAACTTACAATGCTGTTCTGTTTAATTCTGTTCTATCCTTAGATTGTTCGTCCCACCATATTTTTATCACATAACATTTGGTCACAACAGAGTCTAAAGAAGACCAAACTGGTTTTGATTACTGGATTGCATCTGGGCTCCATTAGAATCAACAGAGTTTTGCCACTGATTCCCTGGAATTAACTGAGCTATCTACTCAATGGTAATGTAGCTGATAAAATATAACCGTTCTCTTGTATCATTTCTGCTTGAAGGATGACAAAATCAATTTTATTCTCTTCCTACATGTTTTGCTTTCTCCAGTAATCAGGTCAAGAGATCACAATACTTAGAAAACAATACTAATTCATGTTGACTCTGCAGTCCCCACAGTCTCTTTCTGGCCCATGTTCATAATTTGTGTTGTTCGCTCTTCTAGAAAACATGAAGCTATCTGCAAACAACCAGAATATCCTGCCCATGACTAGAAGATTTAATAGATGTGGTCAAACAGAGGCAGCACATTGCGTAGTTGCACTGAAGTTGAACAGTTTGTGCCTTTTGACTAGCTTTTCTTTAGCAGTGGATGGGGCTAGGAGAAAGCTGGGGCAGAGGCATTTCCATGTGACCCATATTTCCATGTAATAGCCCCAGGTAGGGACACTAGGATACCTGAATCTGCTATTGGTATCGCACACACTCTGCACAGTTGGTTAATGCTAGCACAATAAATTTAATTTGTTTAGGTGGTGGGAATTATGCACGTACCCAAATGTGCTGCACAACGCATCTGCTAGAGTCCCGATGGCTTCTGGTACTGGAGAGTCTTATGTATATAAACTGCATTTTCAAATGGACTTTGATGTGGGGCTTCAGGGCATGGGCTGAGGAATGCGTAGTGATTCTGGTTAGAGGCACTGTACCTGTTTTTCAACCTGGTTTAGGTGGCCACTAGCTGAATATGAATTAATCTGGTGATAACACCTAAGTGGGTTTTGTTGTGTTGGTACCATTTCTTTGTGCAGAACACCACTGATGTATCATCTGGGTGTGACTTTAGAGTACAGTTTGAAAGTAGGTGTAAAAGCACTTTGTCTCAAAAAGTCAGTGTTCAAATTACATGCTTGACAATGTTACTCTGGAGAAGCTGTATAATCTTCCCTCTTACCAAACAGATTTCCTAAGAACCTATCTGATCTAAGGCCTCTCACAGCAGCTAAACTGATTATTCTGTGATATCTTGCATGTTTGTGTAGCTGTGCTGGCTCATGTTATAGATATGGGAGGGATGATAATTGGCAGGAAGGCAGATAAGAAAAATCTTTTCCATCTGAGGATGTCATTCCATATTTTCTTCAACAACGAAGTCAGCTTGGGAAATCTCTCTTTGTCCTCAGCTCTTCATTCAGTCATTCTTTCCTACCCTCCTTTGCAGCCACCACCCTTCCAGTGGTGGTGATAGAAGTGCTCATGGAACATGCTGCAAACCAGGTTGCAGACAGGAGTGCATAGCATTGCCAAGGGCATGCAAAGCTGTGGCATAGCAAAGAAATATGCAGCTCTTGGGATGAAGGAAGTGGAGCTTCTAAATCAACTTTGCCAAGCAGAAAATATGTTGTGAACTGCATCCTTCAACATTGCAAATACAGCCTTTCTTGCATGTACATGACTGCATGAGCGATGAAAACAGTTTCCTGAGAATTGCACAGTATACAAGAGAAATATTTTGAATGTACAACAGAAACAAAGCAAGATGCATATGGTCTTGGAAAATGTGGCAAGGCAGAACATTGGTTAGTTCTGTTTGTTTGGCATGGCTGTGGCTTGGGATTTATGTGGGGAAAAATGAAGACTTGTGAATAACTTGATTAATTAGGAAGCCATTATTGGTGTCTTGCCTATACATAGGCACAAGGATTGAAAGGACTCACTGAATTGGCATGATAGGAGGGATAAGAGAGCTGTTGTGGTCAATCAGGCAGCATTAATGAGTACACATGTGACTTGCTGTGAAACTGTACTGTTCTGAAAACCATCATGATTCTAAAATATTTGCACGATAAGATGCAAGATCCAATGCTGATGTGGTGGGTTACAGACAGCCTCAAAGATGACAAGTTTAAAGAGAACTGTGCACTGATGACTGTCCCAGTGACAAAGTATTTACCCTAATGAATTAATTTTAAATATCTTCTCTTCAGAGTTCATGTGCAAACCTCTGAGGTGTGTGTTGCTTGCCTCTCAGCTGTTAGAGGTATATTGGGCAATAGGCTCTCCAGTTTACAGTTTGGCAGGTAATCTTTTCTCATGGGTACCTGAGCTATTTTTAGGTAATGCAGCTGGCACTTTTCTAAAGGTCTGATAATGGCTTAGGATGCTGATCTCAAGCATGTGTATTCATTCATTCTTCAAGGCAAGCAAAACTGTCAGGGATCAACAAGGAGATTTATGAGCCTCAATGGAAGCAGTGGGTTTTCCTGGCATTGTATTCAGCAGGAACAGTGGGCGTAGAAAGGGACATGCTCTCTGCTTACATGAGCCCTGTGGGGGAAACTTTTGCAGATAGTGACTATGGGAACCAGTTCTTTAGTACTTGCTTGGCAACAAAATATTAAATATCCCCTCTGAAATGTACCTGCAGACTGTTCCTGGGGATTTAGAAGTGTATAAAATGATTACAGGAAATAAAAGAAGCCACCTCATTTTGGCAAGAACAGCCTGAATTCGCCTTTGTGAAGATGAAAGGATTTCTCCACACATGCTGTATTGGAAGCTTTGAACCAAGACTATTTGTCAACGGCTGGAAAAAGGGCTCACTCCAATGTCACCAAATGACCTTTCTTCATTGTAAGCAATTCTCCCACAGGAAGAGCAAATTTTCAGTTGATCTTATGATGGCAAAGCCACTCCTTTCTAATTTCAGGCATTTTGTTTGTAAACAAAATGTCTGGTAAGACTTTGCTGGATTACTAATGACCCTCTTCTGGTGACTGTAATCCTGGCCAGGAGAGTAGGATGTGTTTGATGCTGTATAGGAAAAGGATGAAAAGATAGTTGCTGTCCCCATAAAGCTTGTGCACTCTGGATGTTGGAGAGATAGCAGAGGCATGTAGATGAGCAAATGAGCACAGCTGTCTTGTGGAAATACATTCAGAATGACAGGGAACTCGGCCCCTCGGCATCCCAACCCCCAGGCTCAGACTGTTGTTTGCATCCTGACAAGGAAGACTTCTCTAAAGATATTGAAGAAGGAGGTCTGTGGCTGTGCTTGGTGTACCTTCCAAGGATAAGGGCACCAAAGTAGAGCTGGCAGGTGTCAGCCGTATGGATGCAGTCAGATTATAATCATGCTATGCAAAGCTAACATCACAGGAAAGGGAGGCTGGCACCCATTCTATTCTTCCGGATCCAATCCCACTTTCCGTGCAAATAGCTGGCGCACTGAATGGGACCTGTCAGAAGAAGCAGAGGCCTGGGATGCCATCCTTGATGCCATCTGTTGCATCTGTCAGGCATCTGGTAGGCAGCGTGTCACACTGGCTTCCTGAGAAGAGTCAGCTGCCAGGCTTGCTGGTGCACACCTTGTTCTCTGAATTCCTGGAATCCTGGGTGGTCAGGCCTATTGCCACATGCATACCAGCTAGTGCCTGAGTGGCTCCACACCAGCTGTGGTGTAGGCAGACTGCTCCATGGCAAATATCAGTGTGCAGCTGAGGGTTGTAAGACAGTGTGGAGGGATGATGAAGAAGGAACAGAGAAGAGAGAGAGACAGCTGAGACTATCACTGCAGGAGACTGGGGACATGGGGAAGAACTGAGGGGGTTTGCTATGGTCTAGCTAAGGAAATTGGGGGAGCCTGGAATCCTTAAGTGGCAATGTAGGTGAGGTAGATTAACTGCAGCCTGAGAGTGACCTATATTTGAGATCTGTGGCATAGGAAAACTCAATAAAGCAAGGACATTGCAGCAAAGTGGGAAGGGACATAAGCAAAATGTGTATAAAAAGGTGGGGAGGTGGTGATGAAGGATATGAGAACACTGTGGTGTGTAGGAAGGAAGGAGGGAAAAGCATGTTTTATGGAAAGAATTACATGTTGAGAAATAATGCCCTTTTTGGCCAAATGTTTACCCTGAATTGTGAAATTCTTCAAACACTGTCTGTACAGACTATATCCAGCCTTGTACTGGATACTGCCTTTAAAATAAAATAGGGTTTCTTTCCTTACCTGAAATAGCAATATGCAGACTAATAGACATGGCATAAGCCACAGGCTTTCAGAGATCGCATGAAGTATGCCAGTCAAAACCAATCCAATTATAATTTAATTTTTAAAGATTTGTTTTTATTTACCATATGGTATAAATTACAGTGAGTTTACATCTTTATCATTTTCACTTGTCTTTTACCAGAAATGCTGAATTACCATGATGGCAGCTGGAAGTACCAGGACACTTGAAAGGAGACAGCCTGCCCTTACAGATTTTCAGTTGTAGATTTCTGGGCATAACTCTCTGAAAAGATAATTATTTTTTAATGTTTTGTAATTTTAATTATGTTAGTACTTTAGAGGAAGAGTGGCTTGAGAGGCAGTTGCTTCTTCAGTTGAGGAATGGAACAGTGACTAGAAGATCACAGAACGATAGTTTCCTAAGATATCTGCCATGCCTGTGACTGTGGTGTCTAAGTGACACATACTGCAGCAGCACTGCAAGAAATCTGAATGCATTATCAGTGGCTTTGCAACTGGTTATGCCTTTGTTTACTGCTGACTTTGATCAGAATTTTGCTCCAGATTAATTTAGGCAATATCAGCAATTAAAACTAAGGATTTTTTTTTTTTTTAAAGCATCAGGGCTGGTTAAGACTGAAGGTCATGTAAAGAAGGGTAAGAATAGGGTTTGCCTTAAGTGTGTGTTTGATTCTGAACAGAGCACAAACAAGGATTGATTTCTCTGAAACTGTGAGTGATACTAAACTACTGTTTACTCTCTTTGAGCCTTTTTTTTTTCCTGCCTCAACCTTAAATTCCTACCTTTGTGTGTGTCCTGGCAGGATGAACCTACTGAGGACTGTCAGCAGCCATAAAACATATGGTTCCCTTGGATTGTTTTTATCAATTAGGGTAAATCAATCAAGGAAGCTGAAGATGAAGCCTTACTACCAGAAGCCATTTTCCTCAGCAAAAAAAACTATCTGATTCCAAGCCCCAGGCATGACTAAAATTCTTTGCTAACTTTGACTTTGGCACAGTTAAAACAGCAAAAAAACTTGTTTCAGTAATTTTCATTCTTCTCCAGATAATCATATAGTTTTAATTCCCTCCATTGCATCTTCATGCCTTAATGTGAGCTATGGGCTTCCAATACATACCATGAAGTACCTAGATGAGAAAAAAGTGCTGTGATTGACTTTTTGCAGACACATAACTTGCAAGGGGATGTTTATGTAAGGTACAGTAGAGACCCATTTTCCCAGCTAAGAATTGCACTTTGAAAACAAAGGTATTGTCATGGTTTAACACTGGCGCAATGCCAGCACCCTCATGAAAATACACTTTCCTAAATAAATTCTGTGAGATGTTATCAGGAACAGAGCAGAGCAGACCTAAGCTTAATAACAAAGGAAAAAAAACTTTATTAAACTACTACTACTATAAAAGACACACACACTAAATCCAGGATAAAGACTCTCTAAAACACTCCTCCTCCTCTCAATTTCTAAAACAACTACTATGAAATATCACCTGGGATTCTTGATCAAATTACTACCCTTCTGATAATCAATACTCAGTTTATCAAGGGAGAGAGGAGTCTCTCTTGTGCCATAGACACACCCCCCCCCCCCCCAGGAAACACAATTGCCACCTCCTGTGTTTCCGTGTCACACATGGCAACCGCCCGGAGAAAATCTGCCAGTGTGACACTCTCCTTTCCATGTCACAGTGCTCTCACCACCGTGCATGGACAGACTGTTCATAGGGCTCCTTTAAGGGTGCTTTGCTAAGGACTAAAGAAAACAGTTCAGTTTCTCATTTTGGGACCACAGCCCCCCCCATTTCCCCTTGGGGCTGAGGGTCTAACAGCTTCTCTTGGTTGGGACAACAATCCCCCCCCCTATTTTCTTCTTCCTCTGGGGCTATGGGTCCAAGAACAGAGATCTTCTTCTCTTCTTCTTCCCTGAAGGCAGAGGGCATCACTACACCCTCTTCAACTTTTCTCTGTTCTTGCTATTTTTGTGCTGGTGGTTGCTGAAGCAGGTCTTTTTGGGTCACTACTGCATCTCTCTAAAATGCAGTCTCTATTGCAGGAGAATTTGGTTTAGTCTATGGCTAATAAGAAAAGTCCAGCTAAAAGCTACTCTATTATCTCCTCCCACCTAAACATTTTTTCTTCTAACATCTCAGGTCCCGGACTGTCTCTCTTCCACTATAAATCGAGGAGGAGTAATATTTTACAAAGCCCTCATTTCTTAGGAAAGGGTTAAAAGTTCAGACTCCCTGGACAGCTGAAATCTCTGCCCAGAACTCTCAACTCCCACACTGGGCATCATCCCCCCTGTCCGTCTCCTTCTCCTCTGCCGGCAAATTTCCAGGTGCCGTCAGGCTCTCTGTCTCTTTCCCTCTGGGAAAGGTATCTCCGCTTCTCTCCACCCTTCAGTCCACAGGAGCTGGCTCGGTTCCAGTCCTTCAGCCCCTGGCCTACCTCTCCCAGGCTGCACGGCTTCCCCTCCCCCATCCAGCCTGAGGCTGGGCAGGGAACAGTCTGCACTCTCCGACGACCAGAACCAAAGAGACAGTTCCCCTGGGAGTTCTTGCTTTTAACCCCCTGTGTTCTCAGAGGCATGTCCATGCCTTCAGTGGTCACTCCAGGTGCCAATATCCAACCCTGACCACTGATTGGTTTGACCCAAATTCCTGAAAAAAATTCACTTCTATGTCAAACTACGACAGGTATTAAACTTCAGCTGGTCACCTGCCATAGCAAGAATTTTACTCTTTTTTACTGCCCAGACTCATTGCTAAACCTTCATAATCCTGAAATGTTACTTTTAAGTGTGATTTATGGTTATGATTAGATTTGTAGTATCAAGTTGCTCTTGTAAACCCCCTTGTTTTCCTAGGAAGATGGGGCTATAAATATCCTGGGGGCAAGACCACTGGGATGATATTGCCCAGTTTATTCTAAAAGCTTTGTTGTTGGGTTTTTTTTCCCCTTTTAAAACACAAAAAAAAACCACCTCAAAACAAACTTTGAAACAAAAATAAATCCCAATCCAACAACTATCACATAATAAAATTATATGTAATGTTTAATTATCTAATAGGATTAGATTAAAAACCCCAAACAAAAAAAAAAACAAACAAGAACGTGAAAAAGTAGTCGAGAACAAATCAGCCTGTAGGAGCTAGAAAACTAAGGCATAGATTCAAACTCTAACTGCGAGGACAAAAACATGTTCAGAGTGACTGTCAGCATCCCCAAGGGTAAAATGCAAAGGCTCTAAATTGTAACATCGCTGGGAAATCAGATAGATTTTTTACCCTCCCCTCATTCACATGGGGCATTGTGACAAAATGAGAATACTGCAGATATTTCGGAAAATAAATTTATCAGTGCCTCAGACTATAGCTTGCATCTGCCACAGGTCTGGATTGTATTCAGGAGATTACAGAAAGTCATTCAAAACAAACATGAAAAAGAAAAACAAAGGTTTTTCTGATATAAACCCTTGTTGTGGTGTTTTCATTTCAGGGCTGCAATTTCACTATACCCTGGGTTAGCTGTTTGCAACTGAGTGTGCATGCATATGTTTAACAGCTCACAAAGGCCTTTACTGAGGATATACGAGATCATTGCTTGCAGCATAGCAAAAAGAAATATTTCCTTTCCTTCAGCCTGGATCCTGTACATAGATCATCCTCTTCCCACCAAGCTTGCTGGACACTGCTTCCTATCTCAAAACCAATACTCCCTTTCTGAATTCTCATGTTTATGAGACAGTTTGAAGTATGTTGTGGTGATATAATTTTTCTGCTCATCCACAGGCTTAGTGGGATTTTCCATGCAGCAGAGCACTGTGGAGGCATTACACAGCATGGGACATCTACCAAGATAATTTAAGGAATTCAGGTGTATCTTGCTTCTATAGGGGAGAGAGAGGAAGGGCAGCCTTTTTTGGCTGGGGAGGAACGGCTGTTCTTGGGGACAGAACCCTCTCCACATGGGCTGGGCATGGTGGACAGGCTCTCAGCAGGAAGGCTGTGCAGATCTTCAAGAGTGCTCTTGCAGGGATGTACCTTGACAGCAATCACGCTGCAGTAAATCTGCATCCCTATACACAAGGAGGAATTGGGAGTTCAGTCAGGGTTCAAGAGTTGTCCTCAGTGAGCCAGGGTTGGCTCTCCTGGTGTTTTGAAGTGTTTGACTATGAAGTGCTGTAATCACATGAAGAGGATGAAAGCAAAACTCACCTCAGGAGAGCTGGTCAGTGGGAAGAGCTGGCCAAGCAGAAATGAATAAAAATTTTTTAATTGTCTGTGAGAATACCAAATGAAAAAGTGGGAGGAAGAAGTGGAGTTTCCTCCTCATTGAGACTGTGGAAATGTCCATCAGAACAGCAAGACTGGATGCTGGTGTCCTATATAATTTCATGTTCATCTTACAGGTAACCTCTTGATGAACAGCAGGCTCATGTGCACTCCATAAATATGCAGTCTAAGCACTGAAGTTGTTGCTCTGTCTAGTTCTTTTGTCATTACACTGAGAACACTGAAGAAACAGCCTGAAGGCTTGAAAAGATCCACTTTCAGTGTCTTCACTGAAATGTGTCACTTCTTTTTTTGAGAGAGACAGGTGTGATGTACCTGAATATGGCCAAAATTCAGTGGTTACATTAAAAGTAAGTGTCAAAGTGCCTTGTTTGTGTAAGACAAAAAGCAAAAAAGTTTTGAAAATCCATTAATGCAGCCCAGAATGATGAGCCACTTTCACTAATTTGAGTTTTTAAAACATTTCCTTCATGCTGATCAGGTTAAGATAGATTCCAAAATGAAGAAGAATAATGCTCTTCACTGGTTCTATGATTTCTCTATCAGAGTCAAAGGTTCAAATGTATTTATATGAAGAAACAGCTTTCATCTCATACAGAGGCCTTATTGTGCTTCAGAAGGAGTTTTGGAGTTGTTCAAATTTTTACTTCTTCTTCTTGATTAGGCAGTCTCCAATGGCTGACAGCTACCAGTCTGTAGTGTCATCAGATTGGGCCAGAATTGTCCCTCCAACCCTATACTTTACTTGGGTTTTGCCCTAAATCATAAGCTGAGAGACCATAAGCTTGCCTAAAATTTTATCAGATCTAGTGCACTTTTACTGGGATGACGAGGAAATACAGTGGTGGTAAACAAATATAAGAACCTATTGTGATTTAGCTTAGCATCACCAGGAGACCAATTAACACTTTTTTGTTAGGATTAACTATTACGATGTTTTCAGCAAGAGCCTTAAATTGGTACTTTCTTGTAGTTCAAAGTGTGACTACACTGCAGTTACAAGGGAAGTGGAGATCAAAGCTCACAGAACAAATAATTACATGAAGGTAAATTCCATCTGATGTAGGAAACAGAAGAAGCCTCCAAAGAACAGCAAACAGCCTGGCCGGGAGCAGCCCATCGGGGTGTGAGACACAAAAGGCAGCTTTCAAAGAGAGAAAAGCCTCTCGGGCTGGGTTGGGATGGGAATGGGGATGGGAATGGGGATAGGGGTGAACCTGCCCCTCTGAAACCACACCGTTGTGTAGGGATGCTCTCTGCTGTGTCAGCAGCTCCATCATGAAGCGTTTTATTTTCTGAGATTCATCACTCAGCTGAACCGGTGCTAATACATAGCATAGAAATCCTGTGTGAGGTCTGTGTGCTCGGCTGGGAATTTTAAAGGTAATTAAGGAGGAAAAAGCCCATTGTGCTATATTTGGTAACTAGTTTATTTTCTTGGTGTTAGTCCTGTACGTGGGAGAAGAGGTTGTGGGGTGGGAATAATGGAATTCCCCTTGTTGCCTCCATGTTCCTCTTGAGGTCTTTCAGTGGCAGCTTGCCAATGAAAAACTTGCATTTAAATAAACAATTCTGGAATTAATTGAAGTCTCATCTTTGATGTAGTGTGCACTTAGAACAATTTGTCTCCAATATAGTCTTAGAGTCTAAAGTAAAGGCTCTTTTTTTTTTTCATACCTAAAATATCAAAAAAGGCTCCAGGCCATGAGTAAATTGTTAGAATGTTTTAGTGGAATTCTGAAGGAATCATTGGTTTATTTATTTCTTTCTTTTTGCTGCAAAGCACCAATGAAATAAGTAAATGACAGCTGAAGAAGCGAGTTTGCACTACTTCAAAGAATAACAGGTTATGTTAGGAGGAAGAAAACCCAACCAAAGAAAGTATGGAAAATTCTGAAACTTCTTAAATTTTCCATTTTGTCACTTTCAAAGTTCAGTATTCCTTTGTTATGTGTTTGTGGTCTCAGGTGGTTTCAATAGAGGGTTAAAGTGAAGGAAAACATGTAGCACAAGGACTGAAAAAAGTGTCCTCTTTTGGTTGGCATATGAATGAAAATTATACAGCACAAATATACTTGTCTTGAAAATTAAATAAATTACTAAGATCCCTACAAATGACACTGCAATTATTCTCCTTCTAATTAGAAGCTGGGAACTTTTAATTCCATAAGCAGTCTCCTCATTATTCTCCTGGGTTATAAAATAAGTATTCATTCAAAGACTGGGCATCATAGAATAATGAGCTAACACTTCTGCATGAGGTTGACTCACCTGCTTTCTCTCAGCTTGCACTCAGCTGACCACCTGTATTTCTGTCAGCCTCCTGAGTCAGATAAAATACAAGTCATACAATTAAATATTTATTGTGACCTCAGGGTATGCTGTATGAGATCTGCACTCAGGAGATGGTGTGTCCTTGCCAATCTGGTCCAAAAAGCTGCACCAACAGCCCAAGCACAGCTCAATTCAACCTCTTTTCAATTTAACTTGAACTGACAGGAATTAGTATCAATACAACTATGTACAGCGTGTTTTTAATTATATGAGGTATGAAGCCATTTAATTAACCTAGTTTAAATCAAATACTAGTTATGATACTGAAACTTTTTTTTCCCCAAATGTGTTGCTTAAAAGAAAAGGATTTAGGCCAAGATATTTTTCCTCCACCCTCTTGGGCAATGCAGAGATCAGCTGCCACCTTCTTGATCTAGAAAAAATACCAGAGCCCACTGATTTTACACATATAACTTCCATATGGGAACAAGAAAACTTGTTTCTATAAAACCAGAACTATTTCTAGGTGAGTTCCCATCCCCCTCAGTTAGTCTTTTTGCCTACTGGGGAAATCTGCTACAATAATGACTGTCAAGTCAATATTCATCAAAGTAATTTAACTTTTTGGACAAAATGAACATTTATCAGACTGCTCACCCTTTTTCTGCCTCCTTGAGCTACTGGAACGCTGCTGGAGCACTTGTGGGGCAAAGCTAATACCTCTAGCTAGTTGGGGACAGGCTTCCTGAGCCCACAGGAATGCACAGAGCTCCTGCCAAGCTGAAGAGCTGTGCTCCAGCATGAGGGATAGTGTGTTCCCAAGCATCCTCTGCTAGGGAAGAACAGGGCATTTTGTTTCTTGTGTTACACCAGGGTGTCTAAAGGGGTTGGTGTGCCTTATGCCAGCCCTGGCAGACCCTTTGACCTATCAAGTCCATTTTCTCTCGGGCAACACAGCAGCATGGTCCTTCAACCCAGCCTGCACACCTGCCTTCCACCTGAAACAGCTTGTGATGCTCATGAGGTGAAGACAAAGAGAATTTTGGCATGCCTAGGATAAAGATCTTGATTTTTTTTTTTTTTCTCTGTGAGGACAAACCAAACGAATTAGACTATTCACTCCAGTGGACATCCCTCAATGCACGTGCTGTGAGGTGTTCATCCTGGGTGCTGGTGGGTCACTAGCTTGGTGGGTTCATGCTCTCTTGTCCCTGAGGGCCAGGGCAGGCATTGTGGTCACATGCCATCCCTCCCTGAATCCAGGGAAGGGACTACAGGAAGGTAGGTAGGTGTGCCTTCCTCTCTTTCCTGCATTAAACACCCTTTTTCAAAATGGCAAAGCTAATGTTTGGGTCAGGTTGATGTTTTGACATTATCTGACAAAAGCCAGGAAATGCACACTCTGCACTCTCCCTGGGCACCTTGCTAACTCCCACGTATTTGTTTTCACAACAGCCAGGGCTGGATTTAGTTTATGAATTTCCTGGCTTGTATCAGTTTGCCTTACAGCCATAACCTGGTTTCAACGTATTTCTTTCTGTGTTTAATATTAATGCTGGAAGTGCTATTTATAATAGCAATCTTCTAATGAGTGGGAAAGAGTACAAAGCCTTTCTTGAGGGAGAACGTAAAATGTTTGAAATTGGTAACAGGCACGGGGGCTGTTGGCAAAGGATCACTTATAATAAATGATCTTTTTGTTTTTACTAAACAAGAGGTCAGTTCCGTAAAAAAAGAACACTTCCTACATTTTTAGATGCTCTTGCCACAGAAAGAGCTATTCCTTTATTTACTGCCTTGTAGTAATTAAGAAAGGGAATTATTTGTACTAAAGAATGATCATAGAATGATTATAAAACATGTCATACAAGACTATGTAAAAAGAAAGAATGTTTGTTGGGACATGTAAAGGAGGAACTCTTGCTTATCTCACTGGCAAATTTGACTGCAAGGGCTCTGAAAGCTTTTTTTTTTTTCTAACTTTTCTTTCTACTCTGAGGTCTAAATATAAAAATTTTCAATCCTCTTGGAAGTCAACAGGAGGTTCCTTCTTACATGAATTGGGCAAAACTGATGCTTCCCTTGATACCAATAGCATTGATCACTAGAGATGTCCCAGCAATGCATTTTCACAGAATTCAAGCTGCATTTAGAACAGCATATTATAAGCAGTAATTGAGACAGATGTACCTCATTGCTTCTTCTGTGATTGTTCTCTTCCATTACAATTATGGTTGTCCAGAAATTAAAAAAATTAAAGGGAGCAGGTAGAAGAAAAATGTCATTAGAAAAATGCTAAAAGAAGACTTCTCATGATGACTCTGAATTATGGTTCTTCAGAGAAAGTCCTGAATATCACAGGTGCAGTGACTTCCCTCTATGCTTCTGAAAGAGGTCTTGGCATGTTGTATCAATTGGTATGTTCAATTCCTAATGATCTTTTCGCTCATATGTAATGTGCCTATAGGGTGCAGGAGGGCACATGTGTCAGAATTGCTCTCTCTGGAATTCCTCCACCTTGTGAGTGAGCTAGCTAATTTTTTTTCCTCTTTTTCTTTTTCTGTTTTTTCTATGGAAGAAAATTCCTGCTGGCCTTTGCAGAGACAGCTTTAATAGATCTGATTTGCACAGAAGTGATTTTTCCTGTCTCCTCCCAGCCAATCAAGAGGAGTTGCCTGGAAAGCTTAGAGAAAGAACTCCCTGTAGCTGGCTTAGTTTGTGATGCTAAATGACTTGCCTTAGTGCAGCCATCCTTGGTCTTCTCTGGTGCTGTAAGGCACAGTACAAATTCAACTCATTTTTCCATCTGTCACAGACCTTACCTTATCTTACAGTATAGTGACTATTAATGCAGAACATTAAATGGTAAACAGAGTCCACACA